>NC_080426.1:78196465-78562957 GCF_029873635.1 Malania oleifera | reverse complement strand
GAGGTTTTGTGTAGGAATCAAGAATGATAAGATCAAGATGTGCACAAAGCAAGAGAAGCTTGAAGACCAAATCATATTCATTGTAATATATTTATATTGGTCTGTAATAGTAATTAGGGCATTTAGTTTGTAATAAGCTCACACACATCACATGTATGATTTACTACGTAAGCTCAAACCAAACCATAAATGAGAAAGGACCTTAGAAAGACCCTAGGGTGTACCCTTCGGTGTCTTCAAGTTGGGCCCCAAGTGCCTCTAAGACACTCACACTTTCACATATATGTGGTAGGCACTTGAATAGGACTTGTTTGGTTCAATACGGGACTGAAATGCACAATTGGTGCACTTTCGATCGACCGGCCAACACAGTTCATTTTTGGCCTGGTCGACCGAAATAGCCTGGGGTCAACAGTTTGACCAAGTCCCGGTCGACCGAGACCTTATAGTTCATTTCTTGTCGGTCGACTGAACCACCTAGGAGTCAACATTTTGACCTCCCAGTCGACCGACCACTTTTTGTACTCCAACTACCTGGTCGACCGAAGGGTCTTGGGAGAATTCCCAGCGGTATGGTCGACCGAGCCCTTTAGTTCAAAAAGGCCCGATCGACCGAACCTCGGGAATTTGGAAAATCGCATTGCCTCGGTCGACCGACCACTTAGTTCAAAATACCCCTGGTCGACCGAGCTACTTGAGTCCTGGTCGACCAAACCATATCTGGTCGACCGGACCTCTCGGGTTGCTCCTATTTTTACCGCGGTTAATAATTTTTTAAACAGGGTTAAATTGTCTTAAACGTCATTAAACTTTTCTAATAGTACCCAATAGGTCCCCAGCGGTCATATTTTCTCCCTTGCCTATATATACGAGTTCATTTGAGAAAATTAGGTTGTGATTAGCCACTTTGATTAGGGAAAATTCTTTGAAAAACCAAAACCCTATAATACTCGTTTTCAAGCTCCACACACTCAATCTTACCTTCCCGTATTGCCTACATCATTTGTAAGTTGATTTTTGAGTTTTTATATTGATTGGTTTGCTCTCCTATCTTTAAATTGTTTGACTTATTTTGAGAGCTAAACCTTAAGTATTCTTAGGGGACTTTATTAATAAGTCTCTCCTAAGAAGACTTATATAAAACTTTTGAGTATTGCATATTCATTGCAATATCTTAAGAAGTAGGTATTTGTATTTTGGTTGCAAAAACATTTTCAAATATCTACTGTATTTTTATCTTGAAAATATTTGATGAGATATTTGCTTGTGTGATAAAATCTTTGTTGCAATATTCGTTAACTCATATATCCCTTGCTGAATACAAAGATTGAATATCCTTTTGCAAACCAAATTTATACGTTGCTAGAGCTTCATATACATATATATATATATATTGAGAAAACTTGTTGATTGAAATATATGAAGTTTGGATAATATCTTTGTTTGAGCACTTAGATTGAATATCCTGTGATACAAAGATCATTTAGGTTTGCACTCTCACGCACTCATTACAACGATAGTAAAACTATTTGAGAGTTGACATCTTAGACCACATTGAGCTTACATATTATATCATATTGTGGTGTATATGATATTGCACGTATCTGGGTACACATCTGCTTTACTTGAAAGCTTATTCATTGTACCATTTGATTGTATTTCAAATACTATTGTATTTCCAGGCACGAACCTGAAGAGGGAGACTAGCCCTGGAATAGTCCCGGATTGGCTTAGACCCAGTTAGGAAAGCTAGGTGCGTCGTCCTGTTAAGGCGTGTAGGTTGAGGTCAGCCCCGCTAATTGACCTGATTAAGGTTGAGGTCAGCCCTATGTTAATTTGACCTGGTTAAGGTTGAGGTCAACCCTGTGTTAATTTGACCTGGTTGTAAACGATGCCGCTCCACCCTTAAGTGAGCTATTAGTGGAATCCTCAAGCTTGCGAGCTTAAGGCGAGGACGTAGGCACAATTGGCCGAAATCCGATAACATATCGTGTGTTTGCTTATATTTCTGCACTTTATATTTACCGCACGTGTATGTTATGGGTGAATGATGCGTATGACTTAATTTTCACAGCATATTTATCTACGCATTTGGAAATTGCATAGACTGATCCTAGGTTGTGTACATACCATTGTTGCATAGATCAACCTAGGTGAAAAAGTTTTAAAATTCCAATTCACCCCCCCCCTCTTGGGAATACACCAATTCTAACACATATCGTATGTGCTCTGTTTATATTTTCGCAATTTATATTTCTGCACGTGTATGTTATATTGTGAATGCTGTGCATTATTTAATTTATGCATGTTATATTTATCTGCGCATATTGGAACTACATAGACAGACCTTAGGTTTGTGTAATACTGATTATTGGATTAGTTGAACCTAGGAAGAAATTTTAAAATTCCAATTCACCCCCCCCCCCTTCTTGGGAATACACCAAAGCTAACACCTTCATTGCCTTTTTCTTTTTCTTTTTCTTCTTGGAATCTTTCTTAAGTTGTGGACAATCCCATTTTATGTGTCCAACTTTTTTACAATTATAACATGTTGGAAGTTCAGCCTTTGTTTTCTTCTTACTAATTTCCTTTTCTTCATCTGATTTTGAGTTTCGTACTTTTCTTGTAAATTTATTCTTCTTTCCAAGATTTTTTGCAAGTTTCTCGGTTATGAAGGTTATTTCATTTACATCCATCTCTTCTTCATCTTCATCACTAGAGCTTTCTTTACTAGCGTTAAGGGCTATTGATTTCTTGTTTTTATTATTATTCTTTGAATTTCCTTCATTTATAGCCATTTCATATGTAAGTAAAGATCCTATTAATTCATCTAGGGAGGTGTTTTTCAAGTTTCTTCCTTTCGTAATGGCAGTGGTCTTAGGTTCCCAAATTGGTGGCAATCCTCTAAGGATTTTTCGAATCATTTCATAAATTGAGTAATTTTTCTCTAAGGCATTGAGGGAGTTTATTATGTGAGTGAACCTAGTGTACATATTAGTGATGGTTTCATCCGAGTTTATCTTAAAAGCCACATACTCGCTTGTGAGCATGTCAATTCTACTATCTCTAACATCTATAGTTCCTTCATAGGTTACTTCTAAATTGTTATAAATTTCTTTGGCTGACTTACATGCCATGACCCTATTAAACTCATTAACATCTAAAGCACAATATAGTGTTGTAATGACCCGAAGAATAGTGGTATTTAAATAATAAAGAGGGAGGGAAATGAAAACAGAAACAGAAGGAGGCAACAGACTTCATCGATAAATGCTTCATGTTCGTCGACGACGTTGCACTTTGGATGTAATAACCCGGAAGATTAACACAGGGAGTTCGTCGACAAGCTCATAAGGAGGCCTCATCAACGAAGCCACGCCTTATCGATGAGAAGATACTGAGAGGGGTTTTTAGGCAGTCTGAAATTCGTCAACGAGGAAGGAGGGTTCATCAATGAAATTCCTTAAGGACTCGTCGACGAGATGACGTGTCTCGTCGATGAATCCAGCTCTATAAATTGCTAAAACTCAAAATTTTCACAAAATTTTAGTGCAAGCCACCTCTTGCTCTCTCTCTAAAACGCACCCCTCTCCTTCTCTCTTCGATCCTGGCTTTGTCTCTTGTTGGATCGATGATCTAAAGCCATCACGACGCTCCTAGTGAAGTTCTCTACAAGTCTGACGGAGCAGATCATCGGTGAAAGTGGTTTGAAATTCATCCCAAATTCAGGGTAAGGTGTTTTATTTAGAATCTTCTTTCCCTACAGTTATAGGAAATGTAGTATGTAAGAAAATACTGATGTTTTGTTATGGGGGATGTCGCTTTCAAGGTGTTGAGTGGAGAACCTTGCGGGTGTAGGGTCAGAGTTCAGTGAGGGCTTTTCAGAAACTAGGCAAGGGAAATATGCTATGCTAGGAGATTTTACCTATATTATTAAAGATTTTATATGCATGTATACCAGTTATTATGCAGTTTTATAGAATAAGAGTATTAAAGAATGCGTGGCCTGAGTAGATATTATCGAATATAGAATCTTATGCAGTTTGTCTCAGAATATCATGTTATATAGTATATACGAGCATATGTGCATCTACAGTTTTATTCATATCAGTATAAATTCAAATATTTACACATACAGATACATATATATATATATATATATATATATACACACACATGTACACAGATGTTTACTCAGATCAGTATATACAGTATTTACAGAATGTCATGTTTTCCTAGTGTCATAACACTCAGTTTATACAGATAGTTTATATAGACAGAATATATAGTTATAGTATCAAGATGTTACAGACATGTTGTTCAGATATTACAGGATTTACAGTACAGAATTATAATGTTATGGTTATTTTGGAAACATGATAAAAATAGCAAAGATAATTATAGTATATATATTTATATAGTATATGATCCCTGATGAGATATTACAAACAGATACAGTCTACAGAGCACCGTACCAATGCTATATACAGAATAGAGTGCAATCACATATCTCATATAGTGTGTGGGTACCGTCAAACCATGCTCAGAGAGGATGGCGCTCCCCAGTTGGATTGAGGGGGCTGGTTTGATGAGGTAGCAGTTCCAGTTCCGTGCTTAGGAGTGGATGTAGTTTGGCCGAACTGAGGTAGTGTAGAGTATAGTGACTTACCTAGAGGGCTAACCAGCGTTAAGTCCCGCCTACGGGCCGCACAACCCTGTCATAAGGGATCAAATCATGACATACAAATTTCCAAGGAAAAGCATAGATATATATATATATATATATATATATATATATGTGTGTGTGTGTGTTTGTGTGTGTGTGTGTGTGTGTGTGTGTGTACAGTTTTACAGCATTTAATGTATATAGTATGATATTAGCAGTACGAAAGATAGAAAGTTCAGATGATACAGTTATATTTTAAGCTACGATTAACGTAAAATTTATTTATACTGATTTTCCAGCTTTACAGTTTCAAATGTTATTATTATTGATATGCAACTTGGTCGTCACACACTAGTAATAACATATTTCCACTTACTAAGCGTCGACTCATCCCATCATTTTAACATTTTTCAGGTGAGCCAGCTAGGCGAGCTTATCAGGCTCGTGGTTAGAGAGACCTTTGGTTGCTCTGTACTTAAGGTAAGTTGGTACAATGAGGTTTGAGTTTTGGGGAAATGATACTAGTATATGTAAATATAATATGAAAAATTACAGAATTCTGGTATTGTATGTATATTTGTGGTTATTTGATTTATGTTTTTCCGCTGCATAAGCGTGCCCATTATCTACAGAAATACTTCAGCGCCTATTTGAGGTCTGAGAGTCTATAGCAGGGACATTTAAGTAATATATATATTGATAAAAAATGATATAATTTTGAGGTCATTACAAGTGCATTCATGGCACTAGAGTTTACTTGCATCATTTTATAATCATTGTCGGTCAAGTCCCTTTCTTCTTTAGGAACTTCTTCGTCATCTACTAGTTTAGTAGGAATGTAGTCACCATGTGTGACAACCTTCCATGCTTTCCAATCCAAGGTTTGAATATATATCCTCATTCTTTGTTTTCAAAATGTATAATTTAAACCACAAAAGAGAGGTGGTCTAGTAGATGATTGGCCTTTAGCAAAAGGGGAAACACCTAGGTGTGCCATTTAGACCTTTATAAAACTTCTAATTAGGATTTGCTATAACTAGGCTCTGATTCCAATTGAAAGTTAAGGGGTTATTCCAAGAGGGGGGGTGAATTGGGTTTTAAAAATTCTTTTAAGTGTTATTACAAATTTTCAGCATTTTGTATATTTAAGCAAACACACAAGAATGACTTAAATTTAAATCAACCATAATCCAAACATAAACCAAATATCAATCACAAACACAAATAATAACCAATCAATTAACCATAATACTTAACCAAGATTTTAGAAAGCTTGCTACACTTTCTTTATCTTCAGCATTTGCCAATTTTCAGCTTGTAGTCCTGTATGTATGATTTTTATGCGCTCCTTTAAAACAAGATGTCCACAAGCGGTTAATCAATGTGCTCCCTTAAAGGTTTCCACAAAATATTAACCAACATTTCTTAGATTTGAAAGGTCTTCTTCAATCTTAGTTTCAGCAACCCTGCACTTCGAAACACAATTTATATGTATGCTGAAATTTAAATAGAAAAGGGTAAAGAGAGTGAGACCGAGATTTTTTACAAGGTTCGGCTTATCCCCAGCCTACGTCCTCGCCTTAGGCAAGACCACCTAAGGATTCCACTAACTCGTTCCTTTTAGGGCGGAACAAACCGATTACAGACCTCCTTTAGGGTAGAGCCCCCCCTTCAAGCGATACCCCACGCTTGATTACAACGATCCAAATACGTGAATCGTCAAAGAAATAAGAACAAGAAAACAAATTCTTTTGTACAAAGAATGCTCTCAGATAGAGCTGGTTAGTACAATTGAAATCTATACACTTCAATAACAAATACCGAATGAAATAGAGTTGAAGCTTAAGAACAATATCACCTGAATACTTCTCTAGATGGAAATCAATATTTTAGATTGTATAGCTCATAAAAGAGTGATCAGTGCTTCAGAAATCTTAGCAATTCAGAATGATTAATTAAGCAAGAGAGAGCTTTGAGAGAGTAAGTGAGCTTTCAGCTTAAGAGCGGATTTTTCAATTGTTTGGTATATGTTTAATTAATGAAAACATGTATTTATAGCCTTATAAAGCTTAATTTGTGTTGCCCAAGTTTACTTGGAGTATTTTCCAAGTTTTTACAAAATTTGGGCCACAAGAAACTTAATTTTGAATTTTAAAACTTTTAAAAAATATAGCTGTTAATAGTGTTTAATCGCCTGAGGAGTCGAGGTCAGACGTCTGAGATTCATTAAAACTGAAATTTTTGAATTGAAAACAGGGTTAGGCGCCTGAGGTGACAAGGGCCAGTTGTCTGAGGGTACACTGCCTCTTTAGGAATTCATCAAGAAATTCTTCAGGTTCCTGAACTTATTCTTCAGTCACATAAGGAAATTCTTTAAGTGCTTGAGCTTTGACTTCAGTCGTCTGAACAGACAACTTTCCTATTTTTCTATTCAGTTTTCAAAAATACTTAGATCTCTTGCTTTGTTACTTCACAAAATCATTTTTCAGGGTTTTAAAAACAAGGTCTCTAAGTCGAAGATAAACCCTAATGAGCTTCAAACCATTTCACATGATATTTGAATATGAAGTACTTACATTGATTCATCCTAAAACCTTAAGTGCTCTAAACTTGAAGTCTTTATAGGTGTATTTGCTTTGAGTCCTCTTGACTTGAAGCTTGAGTCAACTTTAGGTTTCCAAATGCTTTGAATCTTTTTAGCCCACTTGAGCTTCCTTTGGATCACTTTGAGAATGAGTATGACTTTGTCGTCCTTGGTGATCTTTGAACTTGCATTTCCTTTGATATTTTGAATTTTGTCATTTAAGCATTCTTGAAACATCATCACTTGTAAGGCCAACAATCTCCCTATTTTTTATGATGAAAAATAAGAAGCAAAAATGAGTAAGCCTTAAAAAAGGCTCCCCCTTAGAATAAGCATCAACTTAATAATATTTGCAATATCAAGATCAATCTCAATAAGCATATCAGAATTCATGATCAATTTCAATATCATTCTTATATATCAAGATTAGCTTAATATCACATCATGTCATAATTCAAGATCAATTATCATGCTCATATATATCATTTCATAGCTGAGCCAATATACGTGCTTAGGTATGTCATGCTAGTGTCATGCTTAATTTTTGCCCAAAAATTGTCCCCCTTTTGACATCAATCAAAAAGAGTAAGATATCAAGAAAAATATATAAATGCTAAGGTAAAAAGCAACCATAAGAAAAAATTTACATCCATCATGCATAAAAAGATAGACAATAAGTCCCCAAAATAACATGATAAAATTCAAAAGATTTTATATCAGATTTTTTTAGTAATTTCCATAAGTCATGATATCATTATATAACAAATCTAACTACCCCTGAATAAAATGTATTTTATATTCAATAAATTTATAATTTCATTCGTGAAGTATAAGCTATGAATTCATGAAGGTGTCAAGATTATCAATCATGCTTTTGAATTTATCATGTCATGCTCATGCTCAGTTTGCTTACATTCAGTTTTGCTAAATTTTCTCCCCCTTTTTTATATTAACAAAAAAAAAAAATAAGCCAAAAGAAATATTATGCAAAAGTACTTAGGACCAAAAAAAATATTCCACATTTAGATCACAATAACAAGGTCCATAAGTCAGCATATATTTCAATCAAAATATGATCATCCATTATTCATCATGCCATAAAATATATAACATAATCCAACCTCAGCATGTGAACTAAGATGGTCAAGATAAAAACAAATAAAAGAACTAGGCACAACAAAATAATATTTCAACCCAGCTTAGTATTTGGTTTCACAAAATATATGTGCATCTTGCATTACCATTAGATTTGTATGCTCATGCTCATGCTTTCTTCAAACACTTATCCTTATTCCTTATTTGAAATTCTTATGTAATAAACTCAATTTGCGTCAAATTTTCTTTCTTTTTATTTCAGATAATTCTTTTGCATATGAATACCAAAATTTATATGGTTTTTCAAATCTCAATACTTTTTAAGTTAAGCCTTGTACAAACCAAGCTTTCTTAATTTGTGGCCAACAATGCCATTCTTGTATTCATTTGTTTCAATGTTATAGCCGTCAATAAGCTCATAAACTCTTCTTTAAGATTTTCCATTTCAACTAGTTCAATATCCTTGTATTAAATTGGATTAAGTAGCTTTCTACAAGGAGAAATTTTCTTCTTATATTTGAATTGGCTATCTTGAATCTTGAAGGTTATGGAGGCATCCCCTTTCATTTTAGTATAGATTTAGCTTTCTTAATTTCTAAAAAGGGAATTACTAATCCTAATGTCTTTAAAGTTCATAGTTTGTGAACTAGGTTTTTTATCTAGGTACACATACTTTCTTGGGTCCAAATGGTTTACCAAGAGTTGATTCTTTTATTTTCAAAACTTGTATGATTTTTGCACCTTTCTTTTTAATGGACATTCAAACTTAATATGTCCTTTCTCCTTACATAGAAAATATGTGGTATGTGTGTAGGCATTTGAGGAGGGTGCTAGCATAATCTTTGGAGGCTTTTGTAAAGTACCCCATGTAGAGGTTCTTTTTTCTTGTATTCTCAACTCCATTGAATTCTATACCTTTTTTATTCAAGCACATTCTTTGTGCGCCAATCATTTTATCAAGATTTTCTTTTTCTCTAGTGAAGTTGTAAGTTATTTTATTTTGATCCTCAATTTTCTTTTCATGGCAAAGTATTTTTGAATTTTTAATTCCTTTGCAGTTAGCTTGCAGCCTTACAAGTTCTTTAGTCATCTGATCTATTTTTCTTTCAACTTCATCAATGACTAGGTCTTTTTCTTTTTCAATCGAAGCTTGAGATCTTAAATCTTCTACTTCTTTCATCATATTTTCATTATTGCTTTCTAATCTCTTTATTTTTAGATCCTTTTCTTTTTCAGTAAGATTTTTAGATTCTAATTCTTTTATTACAACTTCATTCTTATTTTTCAATGAAGTATATCGTTTAGTTACTTTAACTAAAATCTTATGAGCTTTGAATAATTATCTTTGTAATTCTTCATAAGATGACATACTCTCATCATTGGATTCATCAGTTGAATCATTACAAGAATTATTAAATGATTTGGATGAGAAGTCTTCTTTATTATCGTCCCATGTCATAAAGCAAGCAACCTCTTGGTTACTTGATTCACCATATGAACTACTTGCACTTATATTATCCCATGTAGTGGCCTTCATTGCCTTTTTCTTTTTCTTCTTGGAATTTTTTTAAGTTGTGGACAATCCAATTTTATGTGTCCAACTTTTTTACAATTATAACATATTGGAAGTTCAGCCTTTGTTTTCTTCTTACTAATTTCCTTTTCTTCATCTTCACCTGATCTTGAGTTTCAGACTTTTCTTGTAAATTTATTCTTTCTAAGAATTTTTGCAAGTTTCTTGGTTATGAAGGTTATTTCATTTACATCCATCTCTTCTTCATCTTCATCACTAGAGCTTTCTTAATAGCCTTAAGGGCTATTGATTTCTTGTTTTTATTATTATTCTCTGAATTTCTTTCATTCATAGTCATTTCATATGTAAGTAGAGATCTTATTAATTCATCAAGGGAGGTGTTTTTCAAGTTTCTTCCTTCCGTAATGGCAGCGACCTTAGGTTCCCAAATTGGTGGCAATCCTCTAAAGATTTTTCGAATCATTTCATAAGTTGAGTAATTTTTCTCTAAGGCATTGAGGGAGTTTATTATATGAGTGAACCTAGTGTACATACTAGTGATGGTTTCATTCGGGTTTATCTTAAAAGCCTCATACTTGCTTGTGAGCATGTCAATTCTACTATCTCTAGCATCTATAGTTCCTTCATAGGTTACTTCTAATTTGTCCTAAATTTCTTTGGTTGACTTACATGTCATGACCCTATTAAACTCATTAACATCTAAAGCACAATATAGTGCATTCATGGCACTAGAGTTTACTTGCATCATTTTATAATCATTGTCGGTCAAGTCTCTTTCTTCTTAGGAACTTCTTTGTCATCTACTGGTTTAGTAGGAATGTAGTCACCATGTGTGACAACCTTCCATGCTTTCCAATCCATGGTTTGAATATATATCCTCATTCTTTGTTTCCAAAATGTATAATTTAAACCACAAAAGAGAGGTGGTCTAGTAGATGATTGGCCTTTAGCAAAAGGGGAAACCCCTAGGTGTGTCATTTAGACCTTTATATAACATCTAATTAGGATTTGCTATAATTAGGCTCTGCTACCAATTGAAAGTTAAGGTGTTATCCCAAGAGGGGAGGTGAATTGGGTTTTAAAAATTTTTAAGTGTTATTACAAATTTTCAACTTTTTGTATATTTAAGAAAACACACAAGAATGACTTAATTTTAAATCAACCATAATCCAAACAAAAACCAAATATCAATCAAAAACACAAATAGTAACCAATCAATTAACCATAATACTTAACCAAGGTTTAAGAAAGCTTGCTGCACTTTCTTTATTTTCAACGTTTGCCAATTTTGAACTTATAGTCCTATATGTATGATTTTTATGCACTCCTTTCAAACAAGATTTTCGCAAGATGTTAATCAATGTACTTCCTTAAAGGTTTCCACAAAATATTAACCAACGTTTCTTAGATTTGAAAGGTCTTCTTCAATCTTAGTTTTAGCAACCCTGCACTTTGAAACACAATTTATATGTATGCTAAAATTTAAATAGAAAAGGGTAGAGAGCATGAGACCAAGATTTTTTACGAGGTTTAGCTTATCTGTAGCCTACGTCCTTGCCTTAGGCAAGACCACCTAAGGATTCCACTAACTCATTCCTTTCCAAGGGGAAAAAACTGATTACAATCCTCCATTAGGGTAGAGCCCCCTCTCCAAGCAATACCCCACGCTTGGTTACAACGATCCAAATACCTGAATCGTCAAAGAAACAAGAACAAGAAAACAAATTCTTTTGTACAGAGAATGCTCTCAGATAGAGCTGGTTAGTACAATTGAAATCTATATACTTCAATAACAAATACTGAATGAAATAGAGTTGAAGCTTAAGAACAATATCATCGGAATACTTCTCTAGATGGAAATCAGTATTTTAGATTGTATAGCTCAAAAAAGAGTGATTGGTGCTTTATAAAATCTCAACAATTCAGAATGATTGATTAAGCAAGAGAGAGCTTTGAGAGAGTAAGTGAGCTTTCAGCTTAAAAGCAGCTTTTTCAATTGCTTAGTATATGTTTAATTCATAAAAACATGTATTTATAGGCTCATAAAGCCTAATTCTTGTTTCCCAAGTTTACTTGGAGTACTTCCCAAGTTTTTATAAAATTTGGGGCACAAGAAACTTAATTTTGAATTTTAAAACTTTTAAAAATAAAGCCATTAATAGTGTTTAGTCGCTTGAGGAGTTGAGGTCAGTCGCCCGTGGTTCATTAAAATTGAAATTTTTGAACTGAAAACAGAGTCAAGCGCCTGAGGTGACAAAGGTCAGTCGTCTGAGGGTACACTGCCTCTTTAGGATATCATCAAGAAATTCTTCAGGTGCTTGAACTTATTCTGCAGTCGCCTGAGGAAATTCATCAAGCACCTAAGCTTTGACTTCAGTCGTCTGAACAGACAAATTTCCTGTTTTTCTGTTCAGTTTTCAAAAATACTTAGCTCTCTTGCTTTGTTACTTTACAAAATCATTTTCCAGGGTTTGAAAAATAAGGTCTCTAAGTCTAAGATTAGCCCTAATGAGCTTCAAACCATTTCACATGATATTTGAATATAAATTACTTACATTGATCCATCCTAAAACCTTAAGTACTCTAAACTTGAAGTCTTTGTAGTTGTCTTTACTTTGAGTCCTCTTGACTTGAAGCTTGAGTCAACTTTAGGCTTCCAAATGCTTTGAATCTTTTTAGTCCACTTGAGCTTCCTTTGGATCACTTTGAGAATGAGTATGACTTCGTGGTCCTTGGTGATCTTTGAACTTGCATTTCCTTTGATATTTTGAACTTTGTCATTTAAGCATTTCTGAAACATCATCACTTAACAACACATGTTAAATCATCCTTCATTTATTATCATCAAAACGAGATTCGAAAGCCTTGTAAGGCCAACAATAATAAAGTTTAAAATGAGGTTCTAGAACTTCCTAGAGACTTGAAATTTATCAGGAACCATCCCTTAGAGCAAATCATGGGTGAAGCCTCTCGTGGTGTTGCCACATGGTCTTCCTTAAGAAACTTAGTTAGTTATTTTTCATTCTTATCTCAGGAAGAGCCCAAAAATATTAAGGAAGCCATAAAGGATGAATCATGGGTAATGTCTATGTAGGAAGAGCTATATCAATTTGAAAGAAGTAAAGTTTGGACCCTAGTTCCTAGGCCCGATGATCACACTATTATTGAAACCAAACGAGTTTATAAAAACAAAAAGGATGAAAATGGTGTAGTGACTAGAAAAAAAGGCTAGGCTAGTAGTCAGGGGGTATAATCAAGAGGAAGGAATAGACTTTGAGGAAACCTATGCTCCCGTGGCTAGGATGGAAGTCATTCGCAGGCTACTTACATATACTCCTTTTAAGAACTTTAAACTATATCAAATGGATGTCAAAAGTACCTTTTTGAATGGTTATATAAATGAAGAAGCCTATGTAGAACAACCACCAGGTTTTAAAAACCATAAATATCCTAATCATGTATATCGGTTGTCTAAAGCCTTGTAAAAATGATCATATGCTCCTTGTACAAATATATGTTGATAATATTATCTTTAGAGCTACAAATGATGAATTGTGTAATGAGTTTGCCAAACGCATGCAAAATGAATTTGAAATGAGCATGATGGGTGAACTAAGTTTCTTCCTAGGACTTCAGATTAAACAAGCCAAACATGATACTTTTATATGCCAATCAAAATATGTTAGGGACTAGCTCAAGAAATTTAATATGGAAGACGGTAAAATTCTAAGAACTCCCATGAGCTCTTCCGCTAAACTTGACAAATATAAGCAAGGCATCCCTGTTGATGTCAAACTTTATCGTGGCATGATTGGTAGTCTCTTGTATCTTACTGCTAGCAAACCTAACATTATGTTTAGCGTTTGTATGTGTGCTAGATTTCAGGCTGCACCTAAGGAGTCTCACTTGTTAGTAGTTAAGAGGATACTTAGGTACCTTGTTGGAACTATTAAGATAGGTTTGTGGTACCCTAAGCACACCTCATTTGAGATTGTTAGTTACACGGATGCTGACTTTACCGGTAGTACAGTAGATCGTAAGAGTACTAGCAACACTTTTCATTACTTGGGACAACCTATGGTTTCTTGGTTCTCCAAGAACAGAACTCTGTTACCTTATCCACAACTGAAGTTGAATATATTGCGGCTGGAAGTTGTTGTGCTCAAACACTTTCTATGAAGCAATGACTTGTGGACTTTGCGTTGCACTATGCCATAATTCCAATCAAATGTGATAATACTAGTGCAATCAATATTTCAAAGAATTCCATCTCACATTCACAAACCAAACACATTGAAATTAGACATCATTTTATTCGTGATCATGTGTAAAAGGGGGATGTGGCACTTAAGTTCGTGTGCACTAATGAATAGTGGGCTGACATACTCACAAAACCTCTTCAAGAGGATAGATTTATATAGATTAGATATGATTTAGGTCTAATGCATAATAGAGACGCCACCTAAGAGTATGATAGAGTGCACAAACTGAGGGGGAGCTATTTAACTTAGAAAACTACGACTCTAAAAACTTAAGTCTATCCTTGTTATACTTTATACTTTTTGAGATTATTTGTGTCATTCATTTTGCACTACGTGATTACTCTATCTTCTGGATGTTGACAGTTATACTTATATTTATTGTGTTGATTCATACTAGACTGTTTGAGTTGATTGTTGTAGATTATTGTAAA
Source organism: Malania oleifera (assembly GCF_029873635.1). Classification (NCBI taxonomy): domain Eukaryota; kingdom Viridiplantae; phylum Streptophyta; class Magnoliopsida; order Santalales; family Ximeniaceae; genus Malania; species Malania oleifera. The sequence continues at coordinate 78,548,385 of NC_080426.1, read as the reverse complement.
CTTAAAATCAATTTGGTCCTTGATATATAGATTTTTTTTTTTTTTTGAGAAATGCTCCACTTTCAAACGGCATGTTGCCGAAATTTCTAAAAATTCTTTTTCCCAAAACAATGTCTTGTATTTTAATGACTATTATCCTTTGTTTGCCTATAAACTTTTATCTTTTCTACCTTAGCCCTTTTGTTGATGCCAATAGGAGGAAAAGTAGGAAAAACTGGCATGTCTTCCTTTCCTTATATGCTTGAGCTTTAAAATTCCATTATGCATATCCTTAGGGGGAGCCTTTCATGGCTATACCCACTTTTGCATGAAGTATTTGTCATCATCAAAAAGGGGGTGTCATAACCCATTTTGATAATGACAAATATTTGTGTATCTTATCTTTTCCTTGAGTTTGTGTGCAGGATCTCTCTATGAATGAAATGGAAAATGATCATATCACTTGGTGGTGTATGGAGAGGCTCAAGGAAAAATGAAGACAAATTGTTTACATTTGTAGTCTATGTTTAAATTAATTCGGGGTTGTAATAATCAAAGGGCTGTAATTATTAATGCACTGCATGCATGGTAGGACTATAAGCTCAATGATCTTAGATCAACCCTAGGTCCCTACACATCACTTGCACAAATCCCCTCTATCTTACAAATCATAATTATGAAAATAAAGGTAAACTACACTCAAAATCAAGACCTAAATAAATAATTGAAAGTCACTCGGTCAACCGAACATGGCTAGTTATATTCAGATCAGTCGACCGAACCACTCAGGGATCAACAATTTGACTAGGGTTCAACCAACCGAAAGTTTTGAACGTATCTTCCATAGTCGACCGAACTGGCTCGTGTCTGACACCAAACTGTTCAGCCGACCGAACCTCTAGTTCATTTATGATTGAGTCGACCAAACCATATGAATAGTAGACCGAACTTAAAATATAGTCGACCAAACCTTGAACGCTTTCAAAATTGCCTTAATTCAGTCCACTATATCTGTAGTTCAAAAGTACCTCGGTCAACTGAACTTGGCAATTGGGTCGACTGAACTTAAAATATAGTCTACCAAAACTCTCGAGTTGCCATAATTTTTAACCGCAGTAACTTATGTTAATTAAGGGTAAATTGGATTAAAAGCTTATTTAACAAATTTAATAGTTCCCTCTATGTCCCAACAGTCATTTTTTTGATAGAGTCTATATATATACCCTCATTTGCAAAGATTAAGGATTGATTAGCACCTTGATTAAGAAACTTTTTCTCTGAATTTCTTTGAGTTACACATTCCTATACAAGCCTATATTCCTCACCTTTTACTCATCCATTGCAAAATCTTATTGAGTGAGAGTACCTTGAGATTACCTACATTTCTATTGCAAGCTTATACTCTCTTGTTTATGATTGTTTGTTGATTTTTAAAGAGAGTTAAACCCAAAAGTTTTTTCCTATTGATTTAATCCATAAATTAATTTTGTGGGGAAACTTTTATTAGCTTGTGAGTCTTTGCATTTTTATTGCAAGACTCTTGAGCTTGTCTTGTGTTTTCTTTAAAGAAAATATTTTTTTTGACAAGCTTGTGTTCTAAATATCTCTCGTGCTTAATTTTCTGGAAATCTTTTTGAGATATTTTATTATACCTTTGAAATCTTTGAAACCCTTTTTGTGGTTGATATATGAATATATATATTGTTTCAAAGATATTATCATAGCACTCTCTCACACTTTGATTGTCATACTGACATTATCTTGAGAGTTGTAATATTGTCTTCACTGAGCTTATTGATCTTATCATTGTGAAGTACATTGGTTATACTGGTACAAATCTGCTTATTGGAGAAGCACGTATTTTTGTACACAAAAGTTGTATTGATTATTTGCTGTATTCCAGGCGTGGCCTAAATGGGTGATTATCTAACTTGGAAGGATTGTATGTAAAGGTTGAGGTCAGCCCTAGTAATTTGACCTGGTTGTAACAGGTACCGCTCCACCCATTAAGTGAGTCGTAGTGGAATCCTCGGGCTTCCGAGTCGAAGTGGGGACGTAGGCACATTTGTCGAACCTCGATAACGTATCTAGTGTTCTCTACTTTACTTGCTTTACTATATTATGCATGCTTGGTTGATTTTCTTGTGGAAATTTAATTCAATCATATTTATTAGTTTATTTTATATATGCTCTAGATTGACCCTAAGTTTGTGAAATACTGTTGCTAACTATATGACCTATGAGAGAAAAACTTTAAAAATCCAATTCACCCCCCCTCTTGGGATTACTGTAAAGTCAACATTTTTTATTGCAAGACTCTTGAGCTTGTCTTGTGTTTATGAAGCAAATAATTTTTGACAAACTTGTGTTCTAAAAATCTCTTGTGCTTGATTTTCGAAAATCAATTTTTGAGATATTTGGCTATACTCTTAAATTCTTTGAAATATTATTTGTGTTTGATATATTGTTTCAAAGAAAGTCTGCTAACACACTCTCACACCTTGATTACCTATTGACATTATCTTGAGAGTTGTAGATTTATATGTCTTCACTGAGCTTATAGATCTTATCATTTTGAAGTGCATTGGTTATATTGGTACAAATCTGCTTATTGGAGAAGCACGTATTTTTGTACATGAAATTTATATTGATTATTTGTTGTATTCTAGGCGTGGCCTGAAGGGGTGATAATCTAGTCTGGAAGGATTGTATGTAAAGGTTGAGGTCAACACTGATAATTTGACCTGGTTGTAACCAGTGCACATTTGCTGAACCTCAATAATATATCTGGTGTTATCTTTTCTTTACTTGCTTTTCTATACTGTGCATGCTTGGTTGATTTACTTGTGCAAATTTAATTCAATTGTATTTATTAGTTTATTTTGTATATGCTCTAGATTGACCCTGAGTTTGTGAGACACAGATACTGCTGCTAGCTATCTAACCTAGGTGAGAAAAACTTTGAAAATCCAATTCACCCTCTCCCCCTCTTCGGATTACAATATAGTCTAAAGTAAGTCCTAACTACTTTCTCTTTTTAATTCAAACTTTACTTTTTTGTCATTTTTTTACTGCATCAAGTGATCTAGGTCAGTCTAAAATGGTAAGATGGGAATGATTTTGACCTCAAGTATACAAATCGAGGAAATACTATCGTTTCAAGCTTTTTTACTCTCTTTTTTCCAACTCTAACTAGACCGGGTTATTCTATACAATCCAAAATGGGAATGAGTAGTTCGAAAGTGATTTTAACCTTGATCATAAAAATTGAGGCAAAATCCTATCAATATGGCCTTTTCAACTCTCTTTTTGTCAATTATGACTGCACTGGATGATTTAGAGTAATCTAAAATGGTAAAAAGAGGTATGATAGTGATACCTTAGGCACAAAAATTAAGGCAAAATCCTATCGTTTCGAGCTTTTCTATTGTCTTTTCTACCAATTCTATCTGCATAGGATGATCTATGGCAATCTAAAATGGTAAAAAAGAAATCTGAAAATAATTTTGACTATGGGCATAAAAATTGAGGCAAAACCATGTCATTTCGAGTTTTTCTATTGCCTTTTTACCAGTTCTGACTACATCAAGCTGTCTAAGATAGTCTAAAATGATAAGAAAAGATTTGATGATTGTAACGACCTCAAAATTTACATCATTATATTTATATTTATATATATATATGTATATATATTAACTGTTCTGATACCCCCTACTATGAAACTCGAGCCTCGGAAGGCGTCGGGGTAAATCTGAATATAAAATCATACCTATACAATGGAAACGTAATCCATACATCCATACATATCATACAATATCAGGAATCTGTATTTCTAAACCATAACTATATAATACATCTTTCTCCAAAAATATCTGTCCCAAAATACAAAACCCTGCACAAACTTACCCTTTAAACCAGGGTAATCAATAAACTCTCTATCCGCGAGCTTGATCTGCTCGCCCAGTTGGCTCACCTAAAAAATGTTAAAGTCATGGGGTGAGTCGACGCTCAGTAAGTGGAAATATGCTATTACTAGTGTGTGGCGACTAAGTTGCATACTGTTAAAATAACAATTGAACTGTAATAAAATATAATTGTATCATCCGTATATTCTACTTTTCATACTGCTAATATCATACTATACTCATCAAATACTGTGAAACTGTATACATATACATAACTATGCTTTTATCCCTGAAACTCTATATGTCATGATTTGACCCCTCATGACAGGGTTGTGCAGCCCATAGGTGGGACTTAATCTAGTTGGCCCTCCAGATAAGTCAATATACTCTACACTACCTCAACCCGGCCAAACTGCATACTTTCCTAGGCGTGGGACTGGCTGCTACCTCATCAAATTGGTCCACTCAACCCAGCAAACTGGGGAGCTGCATCCTCTCCGAGCACAGTTTAACAATACCAACACACTATCTAAGATATGTGATTGCACTCTATCTGTATATAGCAACGGTACCGTACTCTATATTCTTTATCTGTATCTATCTGTAATCATTTATCAGGGATCTGATACTATATATATATATACATATATACTCTTTTACTATTTTCATCATGTTCCAAAATTACCATAATGCTATCTTTTGTATTGTAAATACTGTAATCTTTGTATGTTGTATCTGTAACCTCTTGATGCTATCTCTGTATATCTGTCTGTATACTCTGTCTATATACTCTGTCTGTATACTCTGTATGTTATGGTAATAGGAAACATGGCATGCCATAAACACTGTATATACTGTTTTGAATAAAGTTGTATTATACTGGTCTAAGTAAAACTGTAATATACTATTCTAGATAAATTTATGTGATATACTAATCTATATAAAACTGTAACATACTGATCTGAGTAAAATTGTAATATACTATTTTGAATAAATATCTGTGATATATTGATCTATATAAAACTATAACATACTGATCTGAGTAAACATATGTATAAATATATATGTATATATATCTGTTTTATGAAACTATTTGAATAAAAGTTGTATATGTATGTATATCTTTCTGTATAATCTCTATGGATATATGGCTATATCTATATGTTCTGTATAACTTTATATACTGGAAAAACTGTATAAAGTTCTACATCAAATATTATCTACTCAGGCCACACATACTTTAAGAACACATATTCTGAAAATTACATAATAACTAGTATACATACATGTTGGTAAAATTTCTATTAATATATTCAAATTTCCTAGCATAGCATATTTCCCTTACCTTATCCCTGAAGAGTCCTTACTGTGCTCTAGCCCTATACCTGCAAGGTTCTCCACTCAACACCCTGAAAATCACATCCCCCAAAACAAAACATTAATATTTTTTCGTGTATTGTATTTCTTATAATTGAGGGAAAGACAAATACCGAATAAAATGTCTTACCCTGAGATTGGGACTAAATTCAAACCAACTCCACCGACGATCAGCTCCAACAAACTTGCAAAGAACTTCGCCAAGAGCATCGTGGTGGCTTCAGATCGTCGATCCGGTGTAAAATGGACCCGGAATCAAAGAGAGAAGGAGGGAGATGCATTTTAGAGAGAGAAAAAAGGGTGTTGCGCTGAAAATTCATCTAAAAATCCGGGTTCTCACTATTTATAGAGCTGGATTCGTCAATGAGACACGTCACCTCGTCGACGAGTCCTTTAATAATTTCGTCAATGAACTTCCTCCTTCGTCAATGAATTTCAGATTATCCCAAAAACCATTCTCAATATCTTCTCGTCGACGAGGCGTGGCTCCGTCGATGAGGTCCCTTTATGCACTCGTCGACGAACTCCTTGTGTTCGTCAACGAGGCCCTGTGTGTTACTTCTGGGTTATTCCATCCAAAGTGCAATATCATCAACGAACACCTACTACCTCCTTCTGTTTCTGTTTTCATTCCCCCCCCCCCTCTTCATTATTTAAAAACCATTATTTTTGGAGTCGTTATAATGATAATTTAGACTTCATGTATAAAAATCAAGATAGAACTCCTATCATTTTTAACTTTTTGGCTCTCTTAATTTTGTCAATTCTAACTACACCAGGTGATTTGGGATAATCCAAAATCATATGAACAAATCAGATAGTGATTTTAGCCTCTTATGAAAAAATTAAGGTAAAGTCCTTCTTGTTTGCAATTTTCTAGCCTTTTTGGATACCTCTAAAATTTTTGGGGGACTCCACATGTCATTTCCTTTATTTTAATAAATTAAAAAATTTTCAAAAAAGTAATATAATATTAAGTATTAAATAAATAAAATATCAAAATATTTGAAAGTTAAAAAATCAAAAATAAAAAAAAATTTAAGGCTAGCATGTGCCTGCATGCACCAGTGTCTAGGAAACCACACGCGCGTGGCATCCAAAATGGAATCATTTTGGTTTTCAAATGAAAAATAAATTTAAAAAGGTTGGCATGTGGGTGCAAGCGCGCATGCATAGGGACCATGCATAGACACATGTCTAGTTTAAGTGGAATGACACCATTTTGGGTTGTTTTAAAATTTTATGTATATATATATATATAAGGGGGGGCAAAATGACATCGTTTCGGCCCCCTTTTCCTAGTTATCTTCCCTGTGACTTTTTACACTTCTCCAATGTCGAAATCACCATTTTCTCTACCAAATCTTTGTTTTTTTTCCATTCATTTCATGCCAAAATCCTCTCTTGTCACCATACCCTCTTCCTTCCTTCACCTTCTCCCCATGCTTTTTGAGCCCCTTAACTCGAAGAAAAAGTCATCTACCCTTGCCACACCTATTACAGCTCCAGTTGTTGCCTCCCTCTGCCCTCCATTTTTTTATTTTTTTTTCTCTTTCTTCCCTTAGTCTCTCTTTGCTCTCCCTTTCTTTCTTCTATTTTTCTTTATGCATTATAGTGTGTGGTGTGTGTGGATATCCATGTGTGCATGTATGCATGGCGAGTGTGGGTGTGTGTGTATGAATGCATACGCATGTGTGATAAGAATATGCATGAATTTGTGAATATGTGTGTGTGTAAAGATGTGTGAATGCATGGTGTGTGTGTGTGTGTGAGTGAAAATGCATGCATGCATGTTCTTATGATGAATGAATGCATGTGTGAATATGCATAAATGGATGCATGCATGTTTTGTGTGTGTATGTTGATGCATGTAAAGGAATGCAGGCATGAATGTTGCATAGATGCATGACTACACGAATGCATGCATAGATGAATATATGGATGAATATGAATGTAAGTATGAATATGCATAGATGTGTGATGCATGTATTGATGCATGGATAGGATATATGAATGAGTATTTATGCATATGCATAGATGCATGAATGGATGATGTGTGTATGCATATATGAATATGCATGGATGAATGAAGGCATGGATTATGTATGCATGTCCGCATGCATGGATGGATATGTATGTATATGCATAGATGCAATAATGCATGGATACATTGCATGATGGATATGTATGAATATGCATGCATAGATGCAAATGTAGATGTAGGCATACGTAGATGAATATGAATGAATATGCATGGATATGTGTGTGAGTGTATGTGTATAAATGAGAGTACATATATGTTTATGCATGCATGTTTATGTGTGTGCATTATGTGTGTGTGTGTGTGTGAGTGTATGAATATATTAATATGCATATGAAAAAATTATGTGTGTGCATGTATTTACATAAGTGTTTATATGTGTATGTATGTATGCATTAACATATGGTATGTATGTATGCATTAATATATGGTATGTATGTATTCATAAATAGGTATTTATGCATTTTTGTGTGTTTATTATGTGTGTGTTTGTGTGTGTTCAATATGTGTATTATTTATAGGCATCTTCATTTATTTGTGGGTTGTTAAATATTAGAATATGCTTTATTGTGTGCAGTAGTGTGAGTATTATTGTTAATTGACTTTGTCATTATTAAAAATTCTACGAATTTTTAAAAATGTGAAAAAAAATCTCAAATTTTTGAATTTTATCTCTTGGTTCTCAAAATCTAATTTGATCTTATGATAAGGTAAAGGGAAGACTTTATTGTAGGCATAACAAGGATTTTTAATCTTTGAAAATCTATGATTTGAGAAGGATTATATTTTCGACCAATAGGATTATTTCAAATGAATTAGAATTGTTTGTTTGTCTCAAAAATAGTCTTTGCCCAAAAAATGTTTCTAAAAAGCATAAAAATATGTATTTTACAATTATTTTTTTGATTTTAAGTGGTCAATGATGAAGCTCTTACTTTTTAAAACTCGTGCATTTTATCAAATCATGCTTTTAACCCATCCTTTTTTTTTTTAGAACCCTCAGTTTTCACTCATTTTCTTTAAAAACTGGTAATACAAACTTGATCCCCCCCTTCTTATAAGACATTGGGTTATAAGTCAATCAAACCAACTATTTTCTATCATCCATCATCATTATGTTTTTTTCAAAATTAGGATTTTGAGGCTAACCCCTTTTAGAGCAGTACTCTGATCTTCTTGAAGCCATGTTGGAGTGCTCTTAGAGAGTGATACCAACACTATAGGGTTAAAAACAATATTTTCCCTTTTATTTTCTACTTCATTTCTTTTGAAAATCACACATACGTAATCGCAGTAAGTGTTATGTGTCAATAAGGGTGCTGATTGGCTAACTATCACTGAGATTGTTAATCAATCACCTTTCCTATGCACAAATGCACTCCCGAATTCAAATATATGTCTTTTTGCAGACTTTTCAAGGTTTTTTTTTATTTTACTTGTCTTTCAAAAAATAAGGTGGCAACTCCATCTTTTGCATGTTTTTATCTATTTTTCTCTCGTTTCTTTAATCTCTTCTCGAATGGGGATTGTCATTCCCTCATTGGCACCTCGAACAAAATCTAGCGTCGACAATCCTTAAGAATCATTTTAATTAAATTAAATGTTTTTTTGCTAGTCACTATCATTTAATATTTTATTAATTTCCAATAAAACTATAAAACTATGACAATAATACCTCTCAAAAATATTTTTAAAATACAAAGACAAGTATGTAGTACAAAAAATATATGGAATTAATTTATTTCAATTAGCTAGTTCACACACACACAGATACATACATGTATATATATATATTCAAACCCAACACTCCTCTAATTGATCTTATCAATTGAACCGACCATTCGGCTTCATTGAATTAATAATCACCGGATGAAATCCCAAAATCATGTTATCAGACTTACCCACAATTTGACTCCCCTTTCTTATAAAATAAAAGTATTTTTTTCTTATAATTTCAATTCTTTATTTAAATTTTTGTGAAAACTTTTGATGCAATATATACTTAGTTCTAACAAGGCATAATCACGCATCCACCATTGCGACTAACACCATTTTTACGTATAATTAGACTCTTAAGTCAATTATCGTGTCTCGAAAACTTTTTAAAATTTGAAAAAAAAAATTTCTGGGCTTTCTCAAATAAAATAAAATAATGACTACATTTAGTTTTAACATTTTTAACTTTAGATGTTAGGGTTTTAATTAAATAAAGGGAAAGTAGGGAAAATGTGTGGTAGGAAACTGAAAGTGAAAAAGAAACACTAAGCATATTTAATTGTTAATGATAAGCTTTGGTAAAAGCGGGAACAAAAATAAAGGCTCGCTTATCTTGTCGCCAAAGAGATACAGGCAGAACATATTATATGCATAAATTCAAATCTAGGTTGCATTTTGTTTTGGTTTCAAAGCATAAAATACCATATAGCATTCATCGCACTTGCTCACTACCCAAAATAGCTTTGATTTACTTTTTGTAATAATATTAATAATGCATATGCAATAAGTCATTTAATTTTAAGCTCAAATTGTTTCAGAATTATTTTACAAAGTAATCTGATTTTCTCGTTAAAGAAAGAGAATTAGGAAATAGTGTCATTTACGAATAATAATATCTTTTACCACGTTCTTTGAAGGGTATCTTTCGGATAGGTATGTTGGGTCTAATTTCCTTTCGTCATTAGTTCAACTTTTCGTTTTTTTGTTTTGTAGGTTTATGTTTGTTTTAAGATTTTGATTTTTTTTCTAGGTCTGTTTAGAGTTGTTTAGTGGTTATCCATTTGTAACTTATTTTGCTGGAACCACAATTTTCCTCCGCCATAAATGTTGGGTTTTCTAATAAATAAAGGATGTACTGTCCTCTTTTACCAAAAAACAAAAAAAAAAAACCTAGTAGATGAGTTATATAAAATGGAATACTTTTTTTTTCTTTTGAGTTTTTAGATTTAAATTTGAAAGGAACCGAAAAAAATAACTCTTAGGAGATGGTTACTTTTTAATACGTAATCTATCTAAATTCATCAGATACTTTTAATCAATTATTAAAATTAGTTAGGTTAAGATCCATTAACATAATGTGAAACTCAAATTATTAAGACCGATGTAAAATATATATATATATATATATATATATATATATATATATATAGTCAAGTATTAACTTAACATTTTATGATCGCAGGATATATTTCAAATTTTACGTGAAAAAATGATTTTTTAATAAATCTTTTTATACAATTAATATAACCATTTTATGATACAAAGTATGCACTTATTTTGAGTATAAATTAGAAAAGAAAGAGGCCATAGCAATTTTTCAATGATTGTAAAGTCAATATTAAAATAATCAATCATATTTATGTGCCATTAATTTTTTATTGGTATTTTATGCTATTGGTTTTGCTTTGTTGTTATCTCTTATTTTCTCTTCATGGGCTATAATATCTTTCCGTGAAAAAATATATACTATTATAATCATAATGCTTACAGAGTCTCTTTCATGTCTGCCTACTCCACAAGAAAAAGCCTATTATGATCACCACACTTTAATTGTCACAATATGATTTTTCTATAGGACACGTGAAAAATATTATTTACAAAACATACAAGAAATTTTTATTGAAAACGTTAGACACGATAAAAGTAAAAATTACGATTTTTTTTTTTTTTTTAAGAATAGCACTTTTAGGACAACTTTTGGAACTCGATGACTAAGTGAACCGTCAAAAACTTTAAATATTTCAAGCGAGTCAATCAAGTAAGCTTGTAAAATTGGTAATCATGCATAGACAAGTCAAAAATTTTCACTTAATTAATGACGTGTCACATGACTATTCGGCATTAACGCTTATCTCATTTGTTCTCTAAGACTTATGATAATGAGGTCAATGCCGAGACTTTGAGTAGGGGACCTCTCTAACTTGTTGAATAAACGATAAAAAAGTCTTTTTGGGCACTTTCTCTTTTATCTTGAAATTAAACTAGTAGTAGGTAGACAATTGAGTAAAAGTATTAGTTCTTATAGTAAATTTCTTGTCAATGTTCACATTGATATTCATATATAAAATTATAATTTTAAGGTAAAGTCCGTGAGGAAAAATGCTTTGAACTCTTCTTTGATTGTTTTCCAATTAATTCAAAACTTTATTTTATTGAACTTCTAAATTAACTTAAAAATATTTTAATCTAGTAATAATTAATTGTGGAAGTTTTCTTTGAAGAAGTCAAAATTAGGATGTAGGTGGAGTAAAGCTCCCAACTTCCTACTTAATTTACTTTTTGTAAGACTTACTTTGAGTCAAACCTACTATTGTATTCAATATTCTCTGCTATGGGTAATAATGATAACCAATAAGACCTACCTAGCATTCTACATATACATACTATTTATATTTTTCATTATGAAAAATATTGAATATATGGTTTAAAATGTTCCTAGTTTCTAATTAATATAATTATTAATATTTAAATCATAATATATATATATATTATAAAATATATTTTCACTTGTATGTTTGTAAGAGCTATCATAATTAGCTTTAAGTTGTCAATTGTTAGATAACTCATCCTCAAAATCTAGGTGTTAAGGAGAGAGAGCTAAGAGAATTTTATATTAGCCTTGAAACTGCTTACAGAGACGATGTGGGATTAGATGGACATTAATACTCCCCCTCGAGCCCATGGGAGAAATGAGGGGACGAGAGCCCATGGAGGGAAATGAGGCGAGGAGGTCCAACCTACAGAGGAGCTAAGCAACGAGGAGAAGTCCAACCGACGGAGGAGTCCAATAGCCCAAAGCCCAACTTTGATACCATGTTAGAGAACTCATCCTCAAAACCTAAGTGTTAAGGAGAGAAAGTTAAGAAGATCTTATACTGGCCTTAGAACTGCTTACAGAGACGATGTGGGACTAGACAGATATTAATACTCCCCCTCGAGCCCATGGGGAAAATAAGACGACGAGAGCCCATGGGGGGAAATGAGGTGAGGAGAAGTCCAGCCCACGGAGGAACTAAGCAACGAGGAGAAGTCTAACCCACGGAGGAGTCAAACAGCCCAAGGCCTAGCTCTGATGCCATGTTAGAAAATCCATCCTCAAAACCTAGGTGTTAAGGAGAGAGAGCTAAGAGAATCTTATACTGGCCTTGGAACTGCTTACAGAAACGATGTGAGACTAGACGGACATTAATATCAATAGTTAATATTGATTTTCATTTTTTAGCAATGAAAATATTCTTTTACTTTTAATGCACAATTACATAATAATACTTATAAAAACACAAAATAAAGCATCTTATTTTCCTATAACAAAATTTTAATTATCTTATCACAATAGAAAGTGACAAAATAAGTCAATGTTCAAAGGTATCACGTACTCCACTCATTTAAATTGAATTCAAGTTTAGGGTATAATGAGTTTTTATAATTAGGTAAGCTTGAACCCAAATTATTTTTTAATGGATTGAGCGATTTAGGTCCATAACCAACAAATTATCATAGGTATTATTTTTTAATTTTGAACTAATATTTGTTGAAAAAATAAAAGATAAAAAAGAATATGTTGACCTTTTGAGTTTGATCCCTACTTTGATGCTGATAAAGTATCTGTATCTTATGTGTATATTTAGTTTGTGAACATGTTTATATTTTAGCACACACATAAGGATTAAGAGAAATGGAAGCCAAGATGGATCTTAATGTACATACACCCGACGAACTCCATGAAGTGAAAAGCAAAAGATCAAGAAAAAGACATTTAATTTTATTGTATTGCATTTAGTTTATATTTTTTGTATGTAATAATTAATACACGACATGCATGATATGAATGAGCTCAAAGGCTACAGTCGAACCATAGGGAATCAAATGACCATAGCGACTTAGACTTCGATCGACCTTTAGTCGACCGATGTTAGATTTTTTGGGCTTAATTAAAAGACCTATGTCATAGATTGACCTTAGGATACAAAATTTTTCATGGAAAAATCTCTCACTTAAAAACCATAGTTATACATTTAAGGGGAAATTTTGTTAAGGTCAAAATCAAGGGCAAAATAGGAATTTCACTTGTCTTGGTTTACCTAACTAAGAAGTTGACTAAAGTCAAATCTTTAGTCGAGCGAACCTGTGGCATTATAATTGCCACAGTCGACCGAACCAGTCAGAAGTCAACATATTGACTTCGCTCGGTCGACCGTCCCAAAATAAACGTGACCCTTACGGTTGACTAAACTGACACATGCTTGACGCCCAACTATTTGATCGACTGAACCATTAGTTCAAAACTACCTTGGTTGACCAAACGTCAGAAAATGGTCAATCGAACTTGTTTTGGTCAACCAAACCTACGAAGGGTTCGAAAATCGCTTTGAGACGGTCGACCATATCTTTAGTTTAAAATTATCACGGTCGACCGAACACAGTAATATGGTCGACCGAACCTATAATACGGTCGACTGAATCTCTTAGGTTTGTCAGATTTTTACCATGATTAAACATGACTAAATATTTTTTAAAATACATAGCGTGTCCCAAACAGTTATATTTTCACCCAACTCTATATATACCCATTTATAAGTTATAATTAGTAAGATGATTAGTTAGACAACTCTCTCAAATTGTTATATCTTACTTTCATCTTCCCAAGCCTATTTTTTCATCATCTCTTATTATTACTTTGAAAAATCAATTTCCAAAGAGAGTGCTTTACATATATTAGACATTTTTTTTTCAAATCAAAATTGTTTTTATTCTCATAGTTTATTCACGTTTCATATCTTAGTCTTGAGAGTAAATCAAAGTTTTCTCCATATATATATTCATTGATATATATCCTTGGAGAAAATCTACTTCTTTGCTTGTGAATTTTGCACACTCATTACAAGATTCAAAAGCTCATTTCTTGTATTTGTGAAAATATTTTTGAGCCATAAACCCTAGGTTCTCTAACACTTTATTTAGAGAAATATTTTTTGGAGAAATTTCTTATTTGGACATAAAATCTTTGAGCATTCATCATACACATATTTATTCAAATATTACTTTTGTGAAAATCACATTCTCACATTGAGCTTATTTGCATATTATACGTGAGTGTATTTGCGCTTAATGTTATACACATCTGCTTGTATTAGAAGCATATTTTGTTGTACAAAAAATATTCATTTGTTGTATTCTCGACCGATTGTGGGAAGAGGGAGACTAGCCCTGTGAATAGTCTCGAATTTGCTCAGACCCGATTAGGAGAGCACCGTATCAGTTCAAACCTAGTTAGGAGAATTAGGTGCACCATCCTAGTAAAGTATTTTATTAGGTGCCAATCCGCTCGTTAAGCGAGCCATAGTGGAATTCTCTTATTTGTGAGTTTGAAGCGGGGACGTAGGTCGTATTGGCCGAACCTTGATAATATATCGTGTGTCTATTTCATTTCTGCACTTTCAATTTCAGCACATGTATGCTTTATATTTGATTTATTTACATACAGTACATGTATTTAATTGTTTGAATATTTGATTGATTTTATGATTATCTAAAAAGACCTTAGGTTTGTGAAATACTGCTGATATCTGGTTTAACTTAGGTAGAAATTTTTAAATATCAAATTCACCCCCTCTTGGAAATACACAAATTCTAACATAATAAATAACCAAAATATGTGGCTTTTAAAAACATTTTAACTTACATTTATTTAATATATGAAAGAGAAAAATAATAACTAAGCCCTTATTTTAGAATTTTAACTCATATTTTTTAAAAATATTAAAGCAATTTTTTATATTGCATATTTATTAGTTGAAATATATTCTGTTAATTATTTAGATTATCTTATAAAAAATTTTATTAGAGATAATGTTATTGCAATTCATGCATTTTATTTTATTTTAAAATTGTATAAGACTTTTTTTTTTAGAAAAGTCTCTTCTTTTGTTTCGAGTTATTCACTATTCACTTATCTGAAACTTAACATTTGTTTGTTTTCTTATTGATTCCAGGGGCGGTGGCGTTCTTGAATTTAGTCTATCCGAATCGACTTCTCAGATTAGGATAGGCCTCTCCAGCTGAGCACGCGCTAGCGATCGACACATAGGGGAGTGATTGTCGGAGTTTTTTGGCCCGGTATTTCATGATATCAACATTCAACAACTGTGCTCCGAAGACACGATCGAAGCATGCCCGTCCAGTGTGCTTCTTTCACGACATGCTCTAGCATATCTGTTATAGCGATTTAAATGAAGAATAAAACGTATCAATAAAAAATTTTAAGATTTATATTTTACAAATTAAATAAGCGATATAGTAGAAAGTAGGAACAAGGCTGCTGCATGTTCCCCACGTGTGGAGAAAGTCAAAAATTTCCTAAAACGGGAACTTCCTTTCTCGCAGGCTGTTGTGGGTGTGCCGTGCCAGCACACCCCATCCCCCAATCACATTACACCCTTCACCCATTCCCATCACCAGCATGTAAGCCAATCAACTCCACTCGAATTTAGGTATGTGATTGTCCAGATAAGAAACCGTACTTCCAGTGTCACGCCTAGTAATTACTCCAACTTACAAGGGTATAATTTCTTCCTCGTCACGCTGCACTTGCCATAAAAGACAAAAACCCATTTCCACTTTTCCTCATTGCGGGCACCTTTTTTTTTTCCTCAAGTAAACCCAAAAAATTGTAAAAGAATGCATTTACTCTTCTACCTGTTATTGCTCTCTTATCCACGGGTCAATTTACCAGTTTACCCTTCATTTAAATCATTTTTCTTTTCGCGGACGTGAAGATTTCAATTAGCCAAATTGTAATTTTGGGGCTCCAGACTTAATTAATTTCAATAACTTAAATATAATTTTTTTCTTTGGGCGCAGATCTAAAAATAAACAAATAATATATGATTTATTATTATTATTTTATTTTCACGCTCTTTGGGTATTTTACTTGTATTGTTCAACTGGTCTGTGTGAAGACCTCTACCGAAAAACCGGGCAACCCGAAAACTGGTTTTGTTTTATTTTGCCTGAAAATTAAAACGCCTTTTGTTTTTACTTACTCTCTCTCTCTCTCTCTTTTTTTTTTTGCTGCTTTTGTTTTCGGGCGAGTGATTGTGGGGTTGGTGGTTTTTATTTTTTTAAATATATTTTTATATTTTGATTTGGTGTTTTGTAAATCTGTGGTAAGTCTTGACGCTGAAGAATCTCAGTTGGAGTTGAGTTCACGAAGAGCCCATTTCTCCGTTGCAGGTCATGATTTTTGGAGATGAGGAAGATTTAGAGTTTGAAGTTGGGTTTTTCGCCTCTGATTTTATTTTTGATATTTTTCTCTGTTTGATTTTGAAGCTTCTTCTTCTTTTTTTATTGTGGGTTTTATGGGGGTAAGACGTGATCTTTAGAAGTTTTTTTTTTTGAAAAAAAAAAATGTTGATGAGCTTGATATAGATTCACACTGTGTTTTTGATCTTTTTTGTTTAATGGATTTTTGTTGGGTGTGTGCTTTGAGTTGCATGCTTTGATATATGTTTGAAGATTGAAGAAACTGTTTATATTGAAGCAGGTCTATTTTTTTTGGTGATTTTAGCTTTAATATATATATATATATATATATATATATATATATAAAATTATATTTTCTGGAGAGAAAAGAAGTTTAGAGTTTCTTCTTCTTGACGTGTTTTTACTTGCAGGAGTCTAATCTAACCCTTTAGTGAATATCTCTCGTTTATTTTTTTTTTCTTTACTGTATCTGAAGTAAATGCCACATTTTTTTTTTTTTTTTTTAAATGTAGGGGGAGGGGGAAGGGGGTTGATGTTCAGATTTTGTGTTTGGGTTTTTTCTTTTTTCCTGAATTTTCATGGATTTCTGTGTTGTACTTGTAGGTGGTTGTTCTGCCAAAACTGGACCATTTAGCTCAGTAATCCTCTTCAGTTCAGAGAAGGGAAGCATCCTGCAGATTAAGCATGGAAGCAAGGGAAGGGATGAGTGCTGGAGTGACGGTGATAGGAGCAGAAGCTCCGTCCAACTATCATGTGGCGGCCAGGAGCGAAAACCCTAGCCAGGTAGCTGGAGCTCCAGCTCCAGTTCCCGCCCCACAACCCAGTCCGGGAGTAGGATCAGCAGCTACTCTAGGGAAGAAGAAGAGAGGTAGACCCAGGAAGTACGGTCCAGATGGAACTGTCAACATGGCATTGTCCCCACTGCCCCTCTCCTCCTCCGCCCCACCTGGCCTCAATTTTCCGATGCCTGGAAAACGGGGCAAAGCCCGGGCTCTCGGGTTTGAGAGCAAGCAGCATAAGGCAATGCAATCAGAGAGTTTAGGTAACGGGATGCTAATTCCACTGCCATTTTATATGATGTCAGATATCAGTCTGTTTGTTCTTTTATAGTATGATGATTTGTTACTATTATAAGATGGGTATGGCTATGATGATGACTCTGTTTGAATTTACTATTGTCCCTACATTTGCTATAAATTTTGAGATCTTGCAGCGTGCATGGTCATTTTCTGTTTGTTCATGTTGGAATTAGTCCTTATATTTCAAATTTGAGCTCTGCATTTGGGATGTTTATGATGCTAGCTGGATTTTGAGTGGGGCCTTCTTATCAGATGCTCTTGCTGAATGTACAAGTATTGGTTCTGTTTAAAGGGAGAAAAAGAAAAAAAAAAAAAAAAAAAAGTGGGTTTTTTGTGGGGTTAGCGTGAGACTGAGGTATATCCTCTTCTGGCCTAAATCTCTTCTTTGCTTTTTCCCCAAAGGGCAAGGATGAAATGCTCTGAGACAGCAGGAAAAAAAACAAAAAAAAAAACTGAATAGATCAAAGGTGCCAGATTTCCGGCAGACTAGTCTAAAGATGAAGAAATTCTGTGCCTTCTCAGGTGTTCAAACCTGATAAAGTTGGACAAACAGTTGGCTTCTTGGTGCTCAACCGAAGTGATAAAAGGTGATATGGCATGGCTTTATAGTTACTTCTAATGAAATTCTAAATTAGTGAAATGCCTTTCAGATGTTTGTTATTACTGATCCTCTGGACGTTCTAGGAAAATTAATACTTCTGAATTCTCAAGTGGAGCCTAAGCACACAAAGACCATTACTTGGATACTAACCAATCCTTTGGTCATGCAGAGGCGTATGGCTACATATCATGGGCTTGAGTTCTCATCTACGCCGTAGTGTCCTCTGTGCAGCGTCTTAAGATTTGCAGTAGCTTATTGAGCTATGACTTGTGAATCTTTCTTCTTTATGTTTTTGTTTGTGCATTCCTGTAGGAATATGCTCTGGTTCCATGCAGATAATTATTTTGCTTTATTATTTAATTCACACAAATCTTTGGAAGTTACTTCCATGGGTTGGCTCCTGATGCTCATTTGTGCGGCTTCCATATCAATCCAAATCCAACTAAGTTTGAAAGTTAAATGTTGAGTCATAAATTAAATGCAAAATTAATTTATATAGGAATGCAAGAATTAAATCCAAGTGATTAATTCAACTCAACTTTTACTAGGCCTCAAACTTAAAACTCACAGTAACCTTTGTTACTTTGACAGTGAATTTGACTTGTCTGAGTCTACGAAAGTTCATGTAAGTCTAATGCCGCGGCTCCAAATTAATTGTGTGCACAGTAGCAGGTTTCTCAAAAAGGAGTAAAGTTCTTGGATGCATTCAGTGATGTTGTATGTGAACGTTGTCATCACCAGTGCTATGGTTGTGTGCATAGATTTTTGGATCATTTGTTGTTTTTCTTAGAGTCATCATGTTAATTTAAGTGATTAGTTTTTTCAATGCCTGCATTTATTGGAGTCATTATCTCAAGTAAAATAGAGTAGGTAGTAGATTTACTACTATACTAGATATGCAAACTTATAAGAGTTAATGACTTAATGATGAGGAGTATATGGGAAAAATCAAGTGATTCAGCCATTATTGTAACGTTCTTGGCCCAATTCTAGTGAGATATTATCCATTTTGGAACATTGAGCATCATAGTTTTGTCCTATAAAAATGCACGTCACATAGTTAAATCCTAAACCATCTTTATATGCCCAAGATCTCTCCAATATACATTCAATGTGGGTCATGATAGGCTCTCTTTTTTGATCTCGTCAGAGTTGCCTATACCTCTATGTAGGATCTCCCATGGTGGCTCTAATACCAAATGTAACAGTCTTGGTCCAATGTTAGTGAGGTATTTTTCGTTTTGGCCCACTGACCATCATGGTTTTTTCCCATAAAAGGTGTCTCACATTGTGATAGCCTAAACCATCCTTGTATGACCAAGATCTCTTTAGTACACATCCAATATGGGATTGTGACATCATGCTTTGTCCACGAAACATTTAAATTGATTTTTTATCCTTATGTGGATAAAACATAAACAATTTTAGGAAAGAGAAATTGAAAATTACAAAGAAAAGTATTTGAAATCAAAGATATCTGATTTTTGAGATGGATGAAAATCATAGAATTATCTTGCAAATAAGATACTAGAGTTCTATAATGGAAAAGTTTAGCTATCTTTTTTCCAATCTGAATGATTGCCTCAAGTTGGTATTTGAAAGAATAAATAAAATGCCAAAGTTACCAAAATTGAAAATTCGGGGATTAATTGAGACTGAAATTGCCAAATTCTCACTATTCTCTTTGATGTTCAAAAACTCGATGTGGAATAAATGATAAAATATATATATATATATATATATATATGTGTGTGTGTGTGTGTGATCAAAACTTCTAAATTATGATTTCTTTGAAAAAATTTTGCCCATGGTGATTTGATTGCAATGGTCGCAGTATTGAATCCTCCACTGCAATGATTCTAGAGTGCACTTCCCCCCCCCCCCCCCCCCCCCCCCCCCCCCGCGGCCGCCCCCGCCCCCGCCCCCGGCCCTAAAAATATATGAACATGTAAAATACGACAAAAGGGATTAAAAGCAGATGAATAAAGTCAGATGTGGATATCACCAGCGGTAGCCGTTATGTGATAGCCTTTTCATGGTTGGGAAGGTGATGCAGGACTGATTGACCAGAAAGAAAACAGAGGAAGATAAAACGAAAATAAAAAATTAAAAGAGAAAAGAAGATAAATTGAATGAAGGGGAAAAAAAAACCAATTATTGTTCTTAATTCCCAAATTTTCTTCTCAAAATTCAAAGTAAACAAATAAGCCTTTGTATAGGCTTCATTTCACTGAGTCTAAATGATGAAACATGTAAAGAGGAAAAAATAACATTAAATCTTTAAATAAATAATAAAAATCTCAAAAATAACATATGGTTGGACTATTTCTAAGGGAAAAAATAAAAGAAATTATTTAGGATGTTGAGCTTTCTAATGCAAAATTGAAGGGTCCTTTTGTTAGAAGACTTGTTATTTATATCTGTTTGGCCCTTTTGATTTTATATTCTACAAAACAAATTAATATGAATTTTAAAATTTAAAAAGAAAATTATAGGCAGAAAAGATGTCAAAGTCACAAATAAAAAAGAAAAATATAGTTGAGAAGGAAAGACAAAAGATAACATTGTTTAGGCATTGACCTACATCCATAGCATACAAAGTCCCAAAGGGTTTTTTAATGAATTGAATTGAACTTCTTTGTACATCAATAGGAAGCAAATCCATTGTGAAGGGAAAGAAATATTAGAAAAATATGAATGAAGATATGTGAAATTGTTAGATAATTCTTAAAAAATAAGTAATAAATGTGGGCAAGAAGACTAGAACCCAAGACCTCCTGCAAACTTGGCTTTGATATCATGTTAGACTACCACTTTAGCTAAAGGCTTAAGATGTTAGGGTGCGGGCCAACAATGAATATCAGGCCTTTACCCAAATCATAGCCTCCATACCAAGCAAATCGGCAATGGATCGTGCCTTACGAAGCAAAGGTTTGAAGTTCAGTCTCGTGAGATATTCTTATGTTTACTTGGTGTATGTGGGCATGTTTGTGTGCTTGACTTACACTAGTCCCACCCACGCGTGATAACACAAGCACATATGCATGGGCACACACACATGGTCGTATGCACAGGCACAAACAAATTATTGAGATCCGAAGTTCTCTTTTGTAGATAAAAATCTTAGAAATAGATTAAATGGGATGCCTTAGTTTTTTTCCATGGATGATCACGAGTTTAATAGAGAAGACTGATAATTTGTCCTAACCTTTAACAGAGCATTAGTGTGGTTTTCCAAGTCAATAACTATGTTTTTCCATGAGTTTTCTACTGGAAATGTAAAAACAAACTTGTCTTGCAATTATCACCTTTACTATAAAATTGATGACTTTGTATTTATGAAAGAGCATATCTAGGGATCCAGTATTTGATGACATGTTTTGGACTTTCTCTTTGAACTACATTTAGCATGTGTTATAAGAAAATGAGATTTGAAATTAACTTTGTTATAATTTAAGAAGGTGCCATTTCAGCTCTTTGTTATTTTAACATGTTCATGTAGATTTGATGTCATCATTTTTGGAATTTTATAAATTCTTTGCATTTTTGCTTTCTTCTTCTTGCTATATACCTTGAGCTGTATGTTAAGAGTGATGAAAAACCATTCCTAGACTTAATGGAGGTTTCTTTCTGACATTGTATCTTGTGATAATGTTTTATTTTTTATTTTGCTTTGGCCAGCAGGCCACTAGTAGAACCCCCCCCCCCCCCCCTGGGGCCACCCAAAAAAGAACAAATAAAAAGATAAATAAAAGTTCCTAGAGCCTCATTTAATAGTGCTTTTAGTTAGAATTTTTTTTTTGACATGGTATAGGAGCCTCTTTGACTAAAAGGTCTAGAATTCAATCCTTCCTCCCCCTTAGCGTCTAATTAAAATAAAATCTCAGCGCAAGATGTGAAGGGCTTCCGCATTAGAGGACATGTGTTGCCTCACCTAATAGCTTAAGCTTTTAGGTGACTCAGTTTTTTGTCATGGCATAAGAGCTTCTTTGACCAAAAGGTCTAGAGTCGGACTAAATATTTCAGTGCGAAGTATGTTGCACCTATGCTTTCCCCGCTCTTCAAACGCAATGGGTTTTCACAAGCCAGGTTAGAGCAATTAAAAAACCTAGGAAAACACTTAAAAGTATTAAGTGAATCCGATCTTTGAGACTGGAAAATTAGAATCTTCTGCCTGTTAAAATATCACCTTAGTTCACAACATGATAGTTTTTAGGTTTAATTTTACGTGTCTAGTCGTCTTTTTGTGACTTTGATTTGTAGTGAAAATATATGGATACAACTAGCATATATTTTTCTGTTCTCTAGGTACCTTCGTGTGCAGTGAATGTAGCGGTTTTAGAACCAAAACTAAAGGTCAGACTCAAGTCATGTAAATACTCTCTCCAAGCATGGAGGTAACTATGTGCAGCTTGCATCCCCACACCCCCAATGGCACAGGCACTTTATAAACTGGACAATAGTTTGAAGCAAGTTGTTTTCATCAACCCCTACAAAGTAGTTGGAGTCTAATGTCAAAATGAGTAATTGTTTTTCTAATAATAGTTATTTAATTGTCTTACCCTAACCATGTATTGTTATAGTTTCCATTTTGTATTTTGAATAAGATGGTGAAATGAATTCTAGATGGCAGGAAATGTATGCAAAAGCGTGTCTGAAACTAGGATATGGGAAGTGCAACAGATTGATGTTCATGCTGTGTCCGAGTATCAAATTTCATTTATTCAAATTTGGCATCAGAAAACGCTTTCAATATATATATGCTCAAAGCATGAATTTCGTCAGATTGGTCGCTAAAGAGTAGACAAAACAAAAACCGAGAAAAAACTTGCATAAGTTGGGGAACGCATAGGATTAATAATGCACCAATCCCATTGTACTTGCAAGCATTTTTCATACTAGTGGGACCTGCTTGCAGGAAAATGCAGGTCCTACTTACAAAAAACATGGAGAAATTATTAGGTTAGACATTCTAACCTTGTCACATTTCAAACAACCAATCATATCCTTGGATTTTGAATGATTTTGAGTGATTAATAGGTCCTAGTTACGTGATAAATACAGATACGGTGACAGGAATGGTGTGTTTTTAATTGTACATGGCGCCATCTGTCCATGTAAGGTTTTTTTTTTCCCAGTTAGAATTTCAAAATGCTTGTCATATTTTAAATTTAAATTTGTACAAATTCAGTTGATTATTTGTACTCTAGTACTAAGTACTAACTATAGTCAGCTATACAAGTTTTTAGTTCTCTTCTATGAAAAATAAAATCATAAAATGATTGATAACACCCATTTTAGGGAATCAGATAATTTTGACTTACTACACAATAAACGCCACACAATAAACGCTGGTAACAAGACTAAAGCCCTGGACCTCTTGGCAACCACAGCTCTTATAATGTGTTTGGCTACCACTTTATCTAAAAGCTTAACCTGTTAGGTTGTGTATCGACAATGAATATCAAGCCTCAACAATAAATAGTCCCACACCGTTGTACTGATTGTGTTGACACTATAAGCCAACCTTTGACACTCTAAATGTGTTTTGAGATCCCAAGTTTCAAAATGAAATTTTATATTGCACAGCACATGCCACCAAACCAATGAATCAGTGCTTTTAAATTATTTTTTCTTAAAAAGTAAAGTATTAAAGGTTAAAACTACAAATTTTGCATGTATCTTGTGGCATGTTTATTGTTCTATATTCCATAGAATATCATTATGGAAAATTGGCAATGCATTTGATTTCTGTATCATTTCCCATTTGAAATTTGACATGCTATATATATATTTTGTTGCTTGCATTAAGAAATGGATTGTATCCCAAAAATTTAATGCTCATAGTTTCAAATTTATATTAATGTTCTTTAGCTTGTGGCATTGTAGGTGATTGGGTTGCATGTCCAGCTGGCACAAATTTCACACCCCATATTGTCACTGTTAATGCTGATGAGGTATGTTTCATTCTCATCCGCTCACGCGTGTGCATGCACATGCAGGCGCGTATAGACGCAGGAGTGCAGAGAGAGAGAGAGAGTATTTCTTTCTCATGACTATCAAAGCATTGTGCAAAACTACATATTACTTTGTAATTCTTTCAAACATGTGGCAATTTTTCCTTTTCGATTTTCATTTCTATTTTTGTTGTGTTCTTCTCATGCGCCACTTTTTTTTTAAGAAGGGCGGCACCTCCATTTATTTATTGATAAATCCTCACTTTTGGCGGAAGAATACCGTGGTTACAAGATAATCAAAGGGAGAAACAAAAGACAAAACTTTAAAGGCCTCCCAAATAACAACACAAAATTAGCCAAAATAGGATTACTAGTCCAATCAAATCAAAACAAAACAAGAACCTATAAAACAAATATCACACAACAAAACAAACAAAAGATAAACAACATAAAGTATAGACCAAAACCAACAGAAAATCAGCTAAACATACCTCATATAAGCCGTACCCATCTTCTCCAATTTATATAACCCATTGATAACTCTAGGGAGTTGACTACTATTTGTAAACAACCTATTCCTCCCCCTAGCACCTTGACGAGTCAAGACATATGCCACTTTATTTCCTTCTCTATACCAATGCTTTATTGAAAAGTCTACTCCCTCCAATAAATCAATCAGCTGCTCCCAAAAATCCTGTAAATACCATAAGGAGCACCTACTTGATCTTATCCAATTTACAACAATCTTCGAGTCACATTCAATATTAATACTAGTATGACCCAAATGTTTGCAAATCTTTATTCCCTCCAACACAGCTCTCAATTCAGCTTCATTATTTGAACAAGAATCAAAATATTTTGAAAAACCAAACACAAAAGAACTTGTATGGTCTCTAAGGATGCCACCTCTCATGCGCCACTTGAAAATGTAATTTAATCTTATGTAGCTTAGGCAACAACTGTGTTTTTAGGTAAAATGTAGTATTTATATTTGCTTTAAGGAGAAAGATGGAGGGAAACAAAGAAACAGTTGGTGGAAACTGAATTATGCAAGTCACTTTTGTCTTCCATTGCTTTTGCTATCACATGCTATTAAGATTTTGGTCCATCAGAATTAAAGCAAAAATTATTTAAGGTTTCAGTTTGATCCATGCGAAGTATTGGGTTCAATATTAATGTTTTGTGACAAAATTGGAACCACGTAGACTGGAATGAGTCTAAATCTTTCCCCCTAGGTAAGTTTTTTACTCGACAACTTTCATTCGCATGCCCAGTATTATTCCCAAAGTTTACCAAACTTTCAGGAAGTCAAACATATTTTCAGTGTTCAGGGTTCGAATTCACAGATCATATCTAACTTGGAATCATGGATGATAAAAACAAAGAGCACGATAACTTTGTGTGATTTTGGAGTTTTCTCGATTACTATTGGAATTGATTTTTGATTTATGAACTTATTTATTAAGAATTATTATGCAGGACTTTTTTACATTTTCAATTACTTCTGAGCTTCTCAGAAAGTTATACAAAACTTGATCAAGGAAGATAAACTTTCATGATATGTCATGATCATTTTGTTGGAAGGTGGACTAATTTGGTTTTGTTGGCATGTCGTGGGGGAGATTGGTTTTCTTTAATTTCAGTGGGTTTGCTTGAGTGCTATTGAAGAGGCGACTATCTTAGCCAAAAGCGGAGTTTCCACTGACGAGTCTTGTACTAGGAATACTCTGTTACATTTATTTTCATTCTTATCAATGTTGTCCATGACTCTCTTGGTTTCTTTGGCCCTGTTCTTTTCCATGCAGTCTTTGCTTTATTTGTTTTATTTACTAAGGTTGTTTCTTATCTGGGAAAAAAACTAATGAACATCTAATTACTCTGCATTTTTTTTCCATTCATCATTAGTACTAGTGTCGCTGTCCCTTGGTGTTTCAGCGAATCTCCACAGAGGATTAAGGGTTAAAAAGATTAGAATTTTATAAATGCTAATTCCACAGTTGTGTAAAGAGGAGAATACTGGGCTTATTAGCCCACATATTTTCAAGTTCTTGCAGGGAATGATATAGAAGGGCGTCCCCAGGCCATAAAGCTCCCCGCTTTGCAAGGGTAAGGGGAGGGTCGTCACAGTGTACGCAGTCTTACCCCTACTTTTATGCAGAAAGACTGTTTCCTTGGACTCGAATCCATGACCAACCGCTCACAAAGGAGCAACCTTACCATTGATCCAAGGCCCATCCTCAAGGAATGATATGTATGACAATCAATGTGTAGAGCATGCCCTGCCTGGGGAAAAGGAAAGAAAGGGTGCAGAGAGGGGTTAGAGAAGAGAAGGAATAGCTGACCTCTCTTAAAACCCTTGGAATGCCGTTTTTTCATAGTAATGAAATTTAAGATGCAGATGTTGCATTGAAAACAAAGTAGAAGATATAACCTATTAATTGTCGAATAAAGTTAAAAATTTCTATTTCAATTTTTAAAATAGGAAAACTGCTAAGTTCCTTAACATTAAGCAGATCATCAATTTAATAATTTTTAGGTGGAGAACAATTGCATGTTCTTGTATATATGCTTGTGTTATGAGTTACTCATGTCTGCTATTTGTTCACTATGGTTTGTGGTCTGACTAGTTACAATCCAATTTGAGACAAATAATGGATTTTCTTTGTCTGTTGTACTGTTATATGACTGAAGATTGAACAGCATGTAATAATGGAATGGTAAAATTCAAGAATAAACATTTAAAATATGAAGTGTTGGTCCCCGAGGTGATGGATGGGCCTACACAGCTTCATTCTTGCTGAACTTCATAATTGAATATGAAATGATTTTCCATGATTGAGCTGGGCGCAAGGTAATCCATGTTTTGTCTGAAGATTGAACAGCATGTGATAATGGAATGGTAAAATTCAAGAATTAACATTTAAAATATGAAGAAGTGTTGGTCCCCAAGGTGATGGATGGGCCCACACAGCTTCATTCTTGCTGAGTAGTGTTTCTTCTTATGCACAAACACAAAACATGCATTACCTTGTGCACAGCTTGATCATGGGAAATCATTTCATATTCAATTATGAAGTGCTTTCTTAACAATATTGATTGTTTGACAATGAGTTTTTAAGTCACTCATGTTTGCTTTGGCTGTTTAAGGATGTCACGATGAAGATTATTTCATTTGCTCAACAAGGGCCACGGGCTACTTGCATCCTTTCTGCTAATGGAGTAGTTAAAAATGTAACACTGCGTCAACCTGACTCTTCTGGGGGTACTTTGACATACGAGGTGTGGCATTTGATATTCTTTCCCAAAAATGCTTTTTTCCTGCTTTCTTCTTTTTGTTTGATCACATTGAATAAAATTCTTTAAGGATGATTGAATCAAATTCTTGAACTGACCTAGCATAAACAGAGACAACTAAATATTCCCGCATGTAATGGCATGTACATTGTAATGTATAATGTAGCATATGCCTTTCCCAGACACTACTATGAGCAAGGGCCTTGTAGATACCTTTTTTATGTACAATGTAGCATGCATACTAGCATCTCTGTTCATCTCCTGTCTTCTCCTTGTCAGCTGCTCTTCCACGTCTAACTAAAACCCTTAGGGGTCGTTTGGTATCATTGTCAAGAATTAGAGAAACAAAAACCAAAAACTAGAAATAGAAACTAAAAACTAGAAACCAATAACCTGTTTGATTAATATTTATAAAACTAGTACAAATTAAAAACTTAATTATAAAGTGCTCATTTTCATCTTTAAATCAAATATATAATAAAAAATATGATTAAAATAATAAAATTACACATAAAATACATTAAAAATTACTATAATAAAAATAGAATTTATTATAATTATCTTACTTAATTGTTCTATTTTCAAAATTTGCTTTGCAATAAAAATTTAATTGGAAATGACAATTGAAAAATAGTAAAAGTATTTTGTAATTGGCTTTATTGTTATTATTTAAAATTTATTTATATTTTTATTGTAATTATATTGAAATTCGTACGATCATTTAGTTTTGATTTTAATTTAAAAGTGTATAAAATGAATAATTTGATCCAAAAAAAATAATTCTGAATATTAAAATTTCTAGCAACAGGTTGTCAAAACAAGTGAAAACCATAAAATCTTGTTTTAGGTTTTTTGACAAATAGCTGAAAACCGGCAACAGAAACAGAAAACTGACAATATAAACAAACACGTCTTATAATATGTTACTTCATTGTGGAGAAATAGAAACAGAAAATAAAAAATAGCAACAATACCTAATAGACCCTTATTTTGTGTGTTGTCTTCTTTGGAAAGTGCTACTTCTGTAATTGCATAACACCAACTCTTCTATCATGTAATTTTTCTTGGCAGCGAGTAAGATAATAGTAATTTCCTTTATTATTATGCTTGTTTGCTTTTTTTTTTGTGATGGACATGTAATCTGATGCCCCAGGACATGTCCAGTGGAAGGCAATGCAAACTAGCTATGTTTCAGTTAGGTTTTAAAAATTTAAAACCTTTTTTTCTGAATTTAGGATGCACAAAGGTGGAAGTGCATTCTACATGCATGCAACATAAACACTCTCAGTTTTATTTTTTTTTTCAATTAGGTTCCTCTAAGTAATGATGTTAGTCTTTCTTTTTCTTCCTTTTGGGTAGCAAATGATAGAATCAAAGAGGAGCAAAAGATTGGGAAAAGAAAAAGCCTTCATTGAATCATTAGGGTTCTACAAAAGATGAAGATGACTTATATAGCCTACAAGTAATAAAAGAGAAAAAGACTATTTTACCCTGATATAATGCAAATAATTATTATCACTAACATCCCCCCTCAAACTCACGATGTAGCAGCAAGAAGCCTCGAGAGTTTGTCAACCAAAAAACTAATGCGCTGGATGGTGTGGGACTTCGTAAAGAAGTTAGCAACTTGCATGGAGAAGGGAATAAAGGGCAAAGTAATAGTCCCTTGTTGAAGGTGGTGTCTGGTGACATGACAATCAATTTCAATGTGTTTGGTCAGTTCATCAAACACTGAATTCCTTGCAATCTGGATAGCACTCCTATTGTCACAACATATAGGAGTGGGAGCTGAAAATGTAACATCCATATTAGCCAACAACCAACGTAACCACACAATCTTAGTCGTGGTAGATGCCATCACACGATATTCAGCCTCGGTGGAAGAACGCAAAACAATTGCTTGCTTCTTGCTTTTCCAAGAAATAAGGCAGTCACCTAAAAAAATGCTAAAGCCAGTAGTGGATTTTCGTTTAGTAGGATCAATTTCCCAATCCGCATAAGAGTAGGCACAAAGCTTGAACGACGAGGTCGAAGAGATTTATAGACTTTGATAGAGAGTCCCTTGAAGATATCGCAAGATGCGCAAAATAGTTGACCAATGCACAGATGTAGGTGAAGCAACAAATTGACTCACGATGTGGACAACATAAACGATATTTGGGCAAGTAATAGTCAGATAGACCAAACTACTAACAATAGTACGATACAAGGTGGGATCAGGTAGGGGAATACCATCAGTGGGAGTGTAGCGGGCATTAACCTCAAGAGGAGTATCAACAGTCCAACTATCAATGAGACGAGCGCGGTCTAGAATATCTGCAACATACTTCAATTGGGAGACCAAGTAACCTTTGGGGGAGTAGGCTACTTCAATTCCCAAGAAGTAGCGGAGTGGCCCCAAATCCTTCATGTCAAACTCCTGAGCCAACATCTTTTTCAAGTTCACAATACCATCAACATCATCACCCATAATAATCATATCATCAACATACAAAGAAAGAATAATATGGCCAACTGAAGTACACTTAACAAATAAAGCTGAATCATGAGCATTGGAAGAGAAGCCAAAAGAAGTGACAACCATCGAAAACTTCTCAAACTAAGCTCAAGGGGCTTGTTTGAGACCATATAAAGCCTTCTTGAGTTTGCAAACCTCACCTAGGTTATGAGAGACACCAGGTGGAGGTACCATGTAAACTTCCTCCTTCAGATCCCCATTCAAGAAGGCATTTTTAATATCCAACTAAGAAATAGCCCACTGACGAACAGAATCTACAGCAATAAGAGCACAAACAGTTGTCATCTTGGCAACTGGGGCAAAAGTCTCCTTATAATCCATACCATACTCTTGGCTAAAACCCTTAGCAAGCAAACGAGCTTTGTATCGCTCATTGGAACCATCTGAATTCATTTTGATTTTGTAAACCCAACGAGAATCAATTGATTTCTTACCAAGAGGGAGTGACACCAAGTCCCAAGTATGAGTTTTATGCAACACAGAAATTTCCTTAGTCATAGCTTGTTGGCAAAGAGGATCACAAGCAGCCTTCTTATATGAGGTAGGCTCACAAAGTGGGTGAATAGCTGCTAAAAAGGAAGTGAAAGAACTAGAATAACAAGAATAAGCAAAATCTAGTAACTGAGTGGACTTCCGAGCACGCTTGGGATAGCGAGATTGATGAGAATCCACAACCACAAGAGATTCTTGGGGGATTGCAAGAGGGGCATCATTCTCACCACCACCATCGCCACCATTTTCATTATCAGAGAAATGGTCAATACGAATAAGGTCTGGTTGCGTCATATGAGGAGAGCTAGTAGGAACGGTAAAGAAAGGAATGTGTTCAAGGAAGACAACATAACAAGAGACATAGTTTCTGAGCAACAGGATCAAAACACCTATAACCCTTATGCCCCTCTCTATAACCAAGGAAGACACACATGGCAGAACGTGGCGATAATTTAGTACGCTCAATGGTAGGACGAAGGACAAAACATAGGCAACCAAAGAATTTTAGAGAGGAGTAATCGAGGGGGGGCCTATATAATTTTTCCCAAGGGGAGAGACTAGAATTGTGGGATGTGGGGATTCTATTAATCAAGTGTACCACTGTAAGAACTGCTTCCCCCCAGAATTCACTAGGAACCTTAGGAGATAAGAGAACAGAGCGAGCTGTTTCAATAATATGACGATGTTTTCTTTTGGCAACACCATTTTGTTGAGGAGTATCACTACAAGAAGATTTATGAACAGTACCATCAAAGATGAGCAACTCAGAAAGGGCCTTAGAAGTATACTCCCCACCCAAATCGAAATAAAAACACTTTACTACAGTAGAGTTTTGAGTATGAACAAATGATAGGAAGACAGTATAGATATGGATGAAATCAGATCGACGCTTCATTAAATAGACCCAACAATACCGAGTATAATCATCAATAAAAGAAACATAATATCTAGACCCCCCTTTTGTACAGGGGCAGGACCCCACACATCAGAGTGAATTAATTCAAAAGGTTCAACGGACTTAGACATGATGTGATTAAAAGGTAATGTAGAAAACTTTGCCAATTTGTAACCACTACAATTAGAAATATCATGTATCTGTAAGTCACCCAAAACACCACTAGATACCAAAAATTTTAAACGAGAGGCCGACACATGACCAAGTCTAGAATGTCACAAATAAAAAACAGAAGATGAGGAGTCCAATCGGAATTAGGGGAGGTCTACTCCCGATGCTGCCACATGATCAGGAACGTGTAGCTCATCCAAAACATACATGCCGCCCTCTCTACGGCCTATCCCAATCAGCTTCCTAGATTGAGGATCCTGCACATGACAAGAAGTAGAGGAAATATGAATAGAATAACATGGATCACACAATTGACCAATAGAGACAAGACTCATGGTTAGTTTAGGAATGTAATAAACATCTGAAAATGAGAAATTATGAGTACAAATAGAACCAACACCCTTTAAAGCCATAGGAGTGCCATTAGCAGTTAGCATAGAATTTGAAGAAAATGATGGATTTATAGACGCAAATGAAGAGAATCTAGGGGACATATGATGAGATGCACTAGAATCTAAAACCCACAAAGAAGAGGATATACCTGGGGGAGTAGACGATGACAAACTTATTGCAGATGGAGTGGACATGGCATATGGTTGTGAAGTAAGAAACTGCTAAAACTATTCTGCAAGGGCGCTTATGTGAGGATCAAATGAGGAATCATTTCTTGAGTTCTCTGATGAAGGGAAGGGGCAACAATTGCTGTATTAGACTGGTGCCCTCCTGGTCGCCACTGTTGGGGCATTGGACCCCCTGAACGCTGAGATGACTTTTCTCCATTTCGCCACGGCTGTAAAGTTTGAGTCTTATTCAACAATTTTGGACACTGAGCCTTCCAATGCCCCTTCTCCTTGCAGAAGTTGCCCTCATTGTTGGGGTGAGGTGAAGATCAATTCTGACCGAAGGAAGGTGGTTTACGAGGAACAACCAAAACGGATGCAGATAGGGGACATGTTCCCTTTTCAGTATGAGATTTGAGATGAATCTCCTTGGCCAACAACTCATTGACCACTTAATCAACTGAAAGTAGTGGAACGCGATGTAAAATCGATCCACGAATGTCCTCAAAATCATCATAGAGAGCAATCAGAAATTGGACCAATCGCCGCTCTTTCCTATGAGCAAATATATGGAGCAAACTTTTGTAATTCCACAGATTCTGTGAGATCCAATTGATCCCAAATATCAGTCATGGCCGAATAAAAATCTTGAACACTCCTATCTTTTGTTCAAGTGCTCAAATATCCATCTCCAATTGATACTGAACAGTAAAGTTAGACCGAATATACAATCTTGCCAAATGGTCCCAAACCTCCTTAGCAGTTTCATATTTCGCCAATTGAATCCCAATGTGACTATCAACAGAATTGTTGATCCAAGAAATAACTTTAGAGTTATGAGTATTCCACGCATCCAATAAGTCCTCATATTTATTAACACCCTCCACAGGTTTACGAGCTAGACCCGAGACATAACTCCACATTTTCTTGCTCTTAAAAAAATTTCTCATCACATAACTCCAATAAGAATAATTTTTACCATCCAACTGCACACTAATATATTGTAGAGAATCATTCCGTTCACTAGCCATGACGAACAACTATAAATATACCCAAAATATAAGAAACAAATTAATCTGAGAATGGCAAAAGTGAAATCAAACCTACCAATATCGAGCCAAGCAAGAATCCAACAAATCACGAGTCAAACTCGAACCAAAAGCAAACCATGTCCATATTCGCCAATAGCCTGAAATCGCGAGAAAACCAAAATCGAACCATACGGACACCCGAAAATTTATTTTTTTTGGGGCTTCACCTTGAATCCCAAGCAAGGGCGCGCTGCCCCCTGCAACCCCCAACCAACTCATCCCATAGTTGGATCCGCGAACTCAATGGGCAAGATGTGAAATTCCATAAAGCAAAGCTCTAATACCATGATAGAATCAAAGAGGAGCAAAAGATTAGGAAAAGAAAAAGCTTTCATTGAATTATTAGGGTTCTACAAGAGATAAAGATGACTTGTATAGTTTACAAGAATAAAAGAGAAAAGACTATTCTACTCTGCTATAATGCAAATTATTATTATCACTAACAGTAAATAGTTTTATAGAAACTTTGGATGTGTTGGTGCTACCAGCTCTTGACATTTGCAGTCAAAAATTTTTGACATTCAATTTTAGACTTTGGATTTTAGTTTTTGGCTAGGAGTATTTTGATTATATTGTAGTTTTGGTAAATTTTTTTGGGCTTTGGAGTATTGTTCTTTTTTTCTCCATGTTTTTTGCTGTTTAATTCATTTATATTCAAAATACAAGGGAGGGAGGAGGTGGGGTTTGAACCTTTTTACACAAGCTGCAAAAAAATGGAAATCCATGGATAGAGTCCAACAATTTCATCGGTATCTAATATCCAAGAAAAGAAACAAGAAAAAATATAAAAAAAAAATTGCAAATGAAAGTCTTTGTTAGCATTGGAGGAGCCAATGAGGGGGCTTGATACACATAGGTGAACACCAACTTGACCCAAAAGTTTAGGCTTATTGGGTCTTGGGCTCAACCATGTACATAAGCACCCATCATCCACTTGAACAACCATGTACATAAGCACCCATCATCCACTTGAATTTTTCAATATGAGACAAATTCACAAGTGGAATTCTCAACAATCTTGCTCTCACTGAGTTCCAACTGCTCCCCCTTGAATGGAAACCATCTCCCTTATGGGAGTAAGCCCAATTCCCCAACAGTTGCTTAAGTGGGCCTACCTTTGCCATCTTACGTGCGTCGGATTGCATTTCACATGCTTTCGAACCAATCCTACCTCTTACGTCTTGATCCTATTCGGATCCATTCCCAGCCTAGATGATCCTTATTGGCCTCGGCCACACACTTGGTCTTCCAACTGTTATCACGTCAGGAGAATTAGCTTCACGTCTCAGCTTTTTACGATGTCGCTCACCCAGAGTTACGAACTATTAAGCCTATTGGGTCAAGTTGATGTTCACCCATTTGAATCAAGCTCACCCATGGGCTCCTCTGGTGCTAGCAAGTGGTATCAGAGCTGACGGTAACTCTGAGTGAGCGACATCGTAATAAGTTGAGACGTAAAGCTAATTCTCCTGACGTGCTAACAGTTGGAGGACCAAGTGTGTGATCAAGGCCAATAAGGATCATCTAGGCCTGGGATGGATCTGAATAGGGTCAAGACGTGGAAGGTAAGATTTGTTCGGAGGCACGTGGAATGCAATCTGAGGCACTTAAGGCCCACTTGAGCAACTGTTGGGGAATTGAGGTTACTCTAACAAGGGAGATGGTTTCCGTTCAAGGGGGAACAGTTGGAACTCACAAGTGAGGGGGAGATTGTTGAGGATTCCACTTGGGAGTTTGTTCCACATTGGAAAAATTGAGTGGATGATGGGTGCTTATATACATGGTTGGGCCCAAGACCCAATAGGCTTAAACTTTTGGGTCAAGTTGGTGTTCACCCATGTGTATCAAGCCCACTCATGGGCTGCTCTGGTGCTAATAATGTGAAACTATTCTCCTAATGTGGTAATAGTTGGAGGACCAAGTGTGTAGCTGAGGCCAATAAGGATCATCTAGGCTAGTGATAAATCCGAATAGGGTTAAGACGTAAGAGGTAGAATTGGTTCGGAGGCACGTGGAATACAATTTGACACGTAAGACGCTAGTGGGCCTTAGTTACGAACTGTCGGCTTTGATACCACTTATTAACATCGGAAGAGCCCATGTGTGGGCTTGATACACATTGGTGAACACCAACTTGACGGGTCTTGGGCTCAACCATGTATATAAGCACCCATCATCTACTCAAATTTTTCAATGTGGGACAAACTCACAAGTGGAATTCTCAATAGTTTGAACTTTTTAAAACCCTCTTATTTCTTCTCTTCCAAATGCACCAGATGAAGCACTATGGGGCCACAACTTGAGCTATTTTGTTTCCTCTCCTCATCTACCTCTCCTACTTGGATAAAGAAGCAAACCCTAATCAAGTGGGGGCATCATCCATGCTATGTGAAATAGGCGCATACTGAAAGCCACAACTTCCTCACTACTCTTCACTGCAGGAAAATATGATTTCTGCTCTCACGATCCCCTTCGCATTACATATACCGGTTTCTTTCTCTTTTTGTGGCCACCCAGGCCACATGTTACATGAAGGAGACTGCTTGCCTTGGGGCTTTGGAGTGCTAAATTGCCTTTTGGGGAAACCACCTCCTAGGCAGTCATCAGAGAAGAATGTGGTTTCTCAAGAGGACTTGGGCAAACACTATAATTGCATTGGTCTGTTGGATTATATATACTTTTTGTAATAATTGTTCTTGAATGTTTTTAAAATGAGTGCTTTGTACACCCCAAACTTTTGTAGTTTTCTGAAAGCTAGAGAGATCATTGCTGTATTTATTTGCTTGTGTTCTTTTGCATGAGCTTCAACATATCACAGCAGATGAGGAAAGTAATTGTTTAGTTCTCAATGGATTCTCCTGAATATTGGCGGTTGGTTCTGTTGGAAAAATAAATCTACATTGGGTTTGATCGTCTTCCACGAACCTAAGTCTTCATATTTTTCTTCTAGGGTCGCTTTGAAATTCTTTCTTTGACCGGGTCATTCACTCCTACCGAGAGTGGAGGAACAAGAGGGAGAGCAGGTGGGCTGAGTGTCTCTTTGGCAAGTCCAGATGGCCGTGTTGTTGGGGGAGGAGTTGCTGGACTTTTGGTGGCTGCTAGCCCTGTACAGGTAAGCTCTTTTCCCTTTTCATCTGTAGGAATTAGACAACAACACTCCTTAATTTGTGGGATTTTGCCCAAGCAATTTAATTTTTGGATATGCGAGTGAATGCCCTGAAAGAACCTTGCAGAATGCGGCCAGGGTGAAATCTTGTGCTAGCTTTATTTTCTTCCCTTTTTCTACCTCCTGGCTGTGTCAAATAGATTTTTCAGAGCAATACTTTTTTCCCTTTGCTTTCTATGGTTGGTTTTCTTCCTCCCCAGCTAGCCCCTGGCCCCTTTTTTATGGTTTCTTATTTTGAGGACTGCTGCCACTGGAAATGCTGCCCTCAGCTTACAGCCTCACTCTTGCTTATATTATAAATCAGGTTGTAGTTGGGAGTTTTCTCCCGAGCAACCAGCATGAGCAGAAAATAAAGAAGGTGAGAAATGAGTCTGTGCCAGCCAGTGCCATTCCTGCTGCTGCTACCATGGGCACTGCTGCCACCGCCGCCGCCGCACCTACGTCCAGTGCAGAGGGAGAGGATGGTATTGCTGGATCAGGCAGAAACAACTTCAACACTCCAAAGCCAAACTTTGCTTCTTCCTCATCTTTCCGGAGAGAGAACTGGGCCCCAATGCACTCTGTGCAGGACTCGAGGAAGTCCACAACGGATATCAACATCTCTCTGCCTGTAGGTTAAATAGGGATTGACATTTGTGTGTGCAGGCCGTCTCTTGCTGGTTAGATTGAACCCAGATGCTGGTTTTTGACTGGGTACCGAGGCTTGCTGTTCTCATTTGAATTCTGTAATCTTATGAACTACAGGTTTCATCAAGGAAGTAGCTTTCAAATTGCAACAATGTTTTTAACTATTTCAAGTTATCAGGCTGGGCATCCCTTTTGTAGGCTAATTTTACATAGGTTTTGGCAGCCGTTTACCCATAGGCTATGGGATGCTATTTTGCCTGGTTTGCCTTTTATGTTGTAGGATTTAACTATTTTGACAATTTTCTCTATATTTGAAAGGCCCCTGTTATATCAACTTCTCTCATCACTCTCCATCTTACTTTTTGTATATAATTTGAGATTTCTAAATTTTGCATCTCTTGGAGCTTCTAGTTCAAACCTTAAATAGAGATGTATGAATTTGAACGATAAATAATATGATGTTGTATTAAATTTTCTTCAAATCGACATTTAAATTTGAAGTATGAAATAAACATGGTGAAAAAAATTGAATTTTAGATACAAA
The DNA here is from genome assembly GCF_029873635.1 of Malania oleifera. Taxonomy (NCBI): domain Eukaryota; kingdom Viridiplantae; phylum Streptophyta; class Magnoliopsida; order Santalales; family Ximeniaceae; genus Malania; species Malania oleifera. The sequence continues at coordinate 78,510,830 of NC_080426.1, read as the reverse complement.
ATATACTATAAGATTTGATTAGATTTTATTTATATGCAAGTACAAATTCTGCTAAACTCTATGCATAAGAAGCAGTAGATACTGTATTCGCGAGATTCTTGAACTCTTTTTCATACCATTCACTTCGATGGTCGGCAGTGGACATGTTTGAAGAGGATGTTTTCTACCATATTTTTATTGCCTGTTCATGCGCGCATGTAGAAAAAGTGCGAGGGGGAAGTTCCTTATTTTCGACTCCTAGGATATGAATGTCCAGACCCATATGAGTGGGCTCACATTATTCTATCATTTGTGCTTTATGCTTTTGGTTTTGCTTCTGATTATGTCATCTTTATATACCCTTAAGATACAATAACAATTGCATAGCTGTGATGTTTGCCTGAACATGTGACAAGTAAGACGAGTTAACATCTCCTTAAGAATTACAATGAGTGCACCTAGTCACACGGCGAGGTGATTGAACTATTGTCAAGTTGCCTTGAGGATGAAAAAGGGGATTTGCTCAGGTGAAGCGAGTCACTTATCGCTCAACCATCTAAGGAAACCAAGCGACAAAAATCGTTACCTAGTTATCAGGCAACAAGACAGATAAGCATTGGGTTAGTATCAACTATAATAAATTGAATCTTTAATGTTATGAAAGGGTCTCAATTTATGATTAAATTTTAAATTTTAGAAACGTCCTCTATTATTTTGATTTGATCTAAGAAGGGAAATATATGCAATGGTTATTGTAAGGAAACTCTAACTCAATTTATCAAAAATAATACAATAGCCTAGCATTAAACATACCCTAGTATCTTTTATCCCTTTTATCTTTTTCTTTCTCACTTTCTTCTCCCCTTAATCTCTTTCCTCTCTCTTGTTACATTTTCTAATTTATGTCTTTTCACTTCCCTTTTTCTCCATCCCATAATTTTTATGATTCTTACTATCCCTATCCTTACACTTTTGATGAGAGTTGAGATAACAAGTTCATTCACAAACAATCCACCACCTACCCATCTAAATCCACATCATCACTTGACTTTTTGTTAGCTTTGGTGTATTCCCAAGAAGGGGTCTGAATTGGGTATTTAAAAATTATTGCCTAGGTCAATCGGTTTAACAATAGTATTACTCAACTCAGGGTCTGTTTATGCAATTATAAACTCAATCATTCACAATAGTAAAATATAAAAATTCATGTGCTGGAATTTAAAATGCGGAAATTAAAAGCACGCACAAGAAATGTTATCGGGGTTCGGCCAACTATGTCTACGTCCCCGTCTTGGCTACACCAGCACGAGGATTCCACTACAGCTCACTTAATGGGTGGAGCGGCACCGATTACAACCAGGTCAGTTAACGGGGCTGACCTCAACCAACACGCTTTATCAGGATAGCGCACCTAACTTTCCTAACCAGGTCTAAGCCAGTTCGAAACTATTCAACAGGGTTAGTCTCCCTCTTTAGACCCACACCTAGAATACAACAAATGATATAAAATTTGTACACGAAAATACGCTTCTTACACAAGCAGGTATGTGCACCAATTCAACACAATATAATCAATGCACCTCAATGATGTAAGAACTATAAGCTCGATGCTCTATGTGTGTAATCAACGCTCAAGGTTATGTCTATAAACAATCAAGCACAAGAGTGTATCAAACAAGTTATTCTTTGAAAACTAGATAAATTAAATCTCAATGTCAGATTAGGGTTTTAAAGATGTTCGCAATAATATTCAAACAAACTCAAAAATATTTTCTTCAATGTAGCAAGCACAAGACTTGTTTGAAAACAAGTTTTTGAAAATAATTTTTGCACACAAAAATATAGGCTTAGGTAAACTTGCAATGACAATGCAAGAAGCACAACCTTCCAAGTCTTCCCACACAAGATTTATCAAGTTAAATCAGTGAAAGAATTTGATGCTTCTACTCTCAATAAAAATCAAACAATCAATATAATCTAATGAGAGTATTAACAAGTATGAATGAAGCATAAACACACAAAATATACTCACAACACTTGCAAGATCAAGAAGGATGATGTGTATAAGTATTTTGGAGTATTATAGGCTAAAGAAGGATTTTTTAAATTTGAGAGAGTTTGACCCTAATCAATTTTGCTAATCCTTGCTAATTTAAGAAAATGAACATGTATATATACGTAAGGGGAATTTTTTGACCGTTCGGGACTAAATGGTAATAATTAAAAAAGTTTAAAACAGGTTTAGAAAAATTAACCCCATTTACCCCATTTAATTTTCAGTAAAACTTAATTTTACCAGAGAGATTCAGGTGGCTGAATCGAGGTTCGGTCGCCCGAATAAACTGAGCTTTGAAAAGCAATTTAAATGGTTCGATCATCTGAGTCTAGGTTTGGTAGCCCGAACAAAAGTCAGAAATATTTGTTCGGAATTTTGGGTGCCCGGTATTGGGTTCGGTAGCCTGAGGCCTATTTTGAACTGAACTACTCGGCAGCCCGAGTTGGCGAAAAGGTCACATCTAGGGGTTTGGTCGCCCGAGGGTGATAGGGTCTTTCATGGTTCGGCAGCTCGAACCCAAGTTAAATGAATTGGGCACCCGAGATGATTTGTTCACTTGGGGTTCGATTTTTGCAATTTAGCCCAAATTTCTCTTCAATTAATTTCCTAGATAATATATATGATTATGGGGACAATTTCAAGTGTTGTGTAAGGACCTAAGGTCTTTTCTAAGGTCATTTTTCTTGGTGAAAAACTCCGGCGTCGGTCGATCGAAGGGTGATCCCTAAGGTCTTGAGTTTTATAGTTCCTACATGCATGATATGTATTTTATTACAAACTTTTTTCCTATTTATTATTACAGACTCGAATTGAATGATAATATAAATTATAACATCAACTATCTTCAGGGTCTTCAGACTTTAAGTTTTCACGTGCCATCAAATATGAACTTGCCAATAAGAACCTGCACACAAACTTGAAAGCCATCAAATATAAAGAGTATTTGTCATTATCAAAATTGAGAATGACCCATAGGATCAACAATCTTCCCCTTTTTTATGATGACAAATACTTGCCTACTTCTCTCCCTTTTGGCAGCAGAAAAAAGGACTTAAATAAACATTTACGTAAATAGGCAAATAATTATCTGAATACAAGATATGTTTGGGAAAAGGTTTTTAGAAAATTCGACAACATGCCGTTTGAAAACAGAATATTTTTCCCAAAAATACCTATATACAAATGACCCGATTGAGTAATATATTGACAATATATCCACAACTACTTTACTCAAACATTCCAGTATTCTCAACACATAAAATAGAGGTATAACTTTTAGTCAGAAATATAATAGTCGTACAATGCAAAAAAAATGACAAAGATAATCTCAGCAATTCAGCACACAAATAATATAACTGGTCATTTAAATGATTTAAATGACATGAAAACAAGGTTAGACCATAAACATATACAAACCATTACCATTGAAACATATTATAAGACCCGTGAAAAATTTGAGTTAAAAGCACACAACATATGATACAAAAAGAAGGTTTGACCATAAACATAATTTAACTAGTTCGCATGCATAATAATGATAAGGCAAGAAAAGATATATATATTTATTTACATATACTTTTTGACAAGATCAACTTTCAAAACTATATATATAGTTTAACTAGTTTGCATGCATTTTTATGTGAAGTTATAGAACCAGTTATGCAATTAAGAAATATATATATATATATTTATTTATTTATATATATTTATTTACATATACTTTTTGGCAAGATCAACTTTCAAAACTAAACTCTTTTCTTGCCTTATCATCATTATGCATATATATAAGTATATATCCCCCTTGATATTTGCAAAAAGTGTTGGGGGGTGCTTGCTGAAAAAGAAATTTTAATTTTAAAACAAGCAAGCAACATTTTCTGGCTTGTCAATTAAGCACATACAAGAATATAACCAAAAAAATCAACCATAAAGATCCTAAAGATATCAGGCAATTCAAAACAAGGATCATATGACCACACAACTGACTGTGGCAAAACAACATATTTCAATTTAAAAATTTTTAATATGATCATTTTATTCAAACATATGCCACATTTGATTCAACAACATATCTAAGCTAAAAAGTTTGTGAGCATAATATGAAAGACATTTTAATTTTAGATGCTCCCCCTATCAATTTGCGTACGTGCTTAGATTCTTTAACTACTTATACTAACCAAGGATTAATTTGATTTTGCTCAGTAGTATAAGCCATCAATCCAAATCTTTAAAATCAACTATGCTGAGTATTTGTCAATTACATATTATCACTTAATTAGTATAGTTGTCCTTATAGACCATGGATGCATTAGAAGATATATATTAAGACATGCAATAATTTTTATGACTCAAGAACATTCCATATCAAACCATAAAACTTCAAGTGCAGGATATAATGTTCAGGGATTTCATAAGAACCTCAATAATTTAGTAGACGAAAGTGATGCATATGGATCATTTATGCACTTCCTATAGGGATGGATCGGAGCCTTTATAAATCTTTGATGATTATGCTATGATGAAGTTTAATTATTCAATTCATTTTCACTCATCCTTTTAAAAGGATTGTAACGTTAATTTTTTCATAATCATCCATGTACAAAGTTTTACTTTGGAAAATTCCTATAAAAATTTTGACAGTAAGCCGTCTGTAAATTGGACATTTTCCTATAAAACCTGTACCTGATAGGTTCAATTAAGCAATTTATAATTAAGTTCAAGGCACACGAGAGCCTATATCCACTACTAGCATGCAATTACACATCAACTGCATCCATCATGCGGGAGACTTTCAATAACAAGCATGCAATCAGGTAGTATAAGCAACTCAAGATATTCAATATAGCTCAATAGAAGTTTGTGTTAGAAAAAATACATAAACTATCCATCAAAGAAATTTTAACAATTTATTAAATCAGGGATAGTGCTACAATACCATACACATATATAAGCATAAAGCATAACGATATAAAGATATGAGAGCATTTTAATTTACATATATGAAGAATAAAAGCTCCCCCTGAGTTATGCACTCAACTCATTTAGTGTCTTTTTCTTATTTTTCAAGTTCTTTAGCCAAGAGTTCTAGATTTTTAATGATATATGCTTGGCTTTGGATGAATAGGCTTTAACAAACCAAAAAGTCATAATGAATATTCGTTAAAGTAATAAGCCTATGTCTGCCTCTTTTCTTATGATTTCAATACGTATGAGAGACATGAGTTAGAATGACTTTCGACTTAAAATTGCACATGCATAGGTCTACTTGAATTTCATACATTCATCTAGATTGAGACCTAGGCGATATATTCTCCATTCAACTCATCTCTAAGTACATAAAGTTCTAAAGGATATGACTTAATGATTTAAGAGCTGGTGAAGATCATTTGAATACTCTTACCAATAAAATTATTATTGAGTTCAGAAGAGTATTTATTATGAGTGGACATTATTCAAAATATTTTCATGGAAATGGATATGTCTAAACTGAATAGTCAAAGAGCACTCAATATATATTAGTTATTTATGATCAACAGTGCTATAAGCCTAGAATGATGACTTGATTTTGATTTAGACTTTTAAGACAAACAAGTGAGTTTATGATTAAATGATATATATGTATTAGGTTCAAATTGGATATATTACATGTATTTCCACATTGGCATGATTCTCTAATGATTCTTTGTAAAGCAGTATTATATAATGAATGTATGTACCAAGATTTGATATTTTAAGCATAGATGACTTCCTAAACCTATAGTCATCACAACCCCTAAACCTAGAAACTAAAGAAAAATTAACTAGAAGATAATTTCACTTTGAATCCATTTTTTCATAAGTCCTACGGGGTTTGCTTTATTGATTATCCATTTCATTTCATTTTCTAATCCTCTGGCACTTCTAAGTAAGCAATTAAACCATACGTGCCACATAGTTTTGCAAAATAAGCAGGTATTGACTATACATAAAAGATTGTGCTTATTTATTCCATTTTTCCTTAGTGAGGTTAGACTATTGGTTTTATGCAAACAACTTGAATCCTTTTTGAAAAGAATTTTATTTTTAAGTCCGAAGGGGTTGTTTAGGTTATCTTTCTCACTTGAGGATTTGAAAAACATTTTAGAATAATTTTTAATTTTTCTTTCTAAGCAAATGATTTTCAAAACCTTCTCAATTTTTCTCCTTTCTAGAGTGACTTGATATTCTTTCAAATCATTTTAGTGCTTTGCCACCTTTTCACTTTCATTTTTCAAAAATGTTTTCTTCTTTGATATTTCAACTAGAATTCTATGCATTTTAAATGAAGTCTTTTCTAGTTTTTCACATGAAGGCTTGCTAGAATTGGTGTATTCCCAAAAGGGGGGGGGGGGTGAATTGGAATTTTTGAAACTTATTCCTAGGTTAAACAAGATGTTAGCAGAATATCACAACCTAGGGTCTTTCTATGCAATCCTAAATATGCCGATAAATATAATATGCAGAAATTTTAATCATACGCATCATTCACACCATAACATACACGTGCGGTAAATATAAAGTGCGAAAATATAAACAGACACATGATATGTTATCGAGGTTTAGCCAACTATGCTTACATCCCCGCCTCTAGCTCGCAAGCCCGAGGATTTCACTAAAGGCTAGCTTAACGGGTGGAGCGGCACTGATTACAATCAGGACAATTCAAGGGGTTGACCTCAACTAACATTCCTTAACAGGATGGCGCACCTAGCTTTCCTAACTAGGTCTAAGCCAATCCGGAACTATTCAATAGGGTTAGTCTTCTTCTTCAGGCCCGTGCTTGGAATACAACAGATTTGTATAAAATTTGTACACGGAAATACGCTTCTTACACAAGCAGGTACGTGTACCAGTACAACTCAATATAATCAATGCACCTCAATGATGTAAGAGCTGTAAGCTCGGTGCTCTACGTGTGCAATCAACACTTAAGGTTATGTCTATAAACAATCAAGCACAAGAGTGTATCAATAAGCTAATATTTGAAATTTTGTATAAAAAATATTTTTCAATGACAATCTAGGGTTTCAAAGATTTTTAGCAAGTATAATCAAACAATCTCAACCAATATTTTCTCAAGATGCTAGTACAAAAGGTGTTTGAAAATATACTCATGAAAATACTTTTATACACAAAAAATAAAGCTATAGGAATCTTGCAATGACAAAGCAAAGATCCTTAAGCTTATGAGTTTATCCTAACACAAGATTTTATCAATAAAAATCTGTAGGATAAACTATGTTAAACTCTCCCAAAACAATATCAAAACATTCAAGCAAGACAATGGGAGTATTAGCAATTACCTAATAAGCACTAGCACACATAATATACTCACAATGCGAAGGTGTATGAAGGGAATGAATGTATGAGAGTATTTGGAGTGAAATAGGCAAAAAATAGGTTTTTGAGATTGAGAGGATTGTTTTCACTAATCGTATTGCTAATGTCTGCTAATCTTTGCAAATGATGGACTATTTATAGAAGTTGGAAAAATTATAGTCATTAGGACATGTAGAGTATTATTATATTTATTTAAAACATTTTAACCCCATTAACCCCTTTTAAAAATATTAACTGTGGTAAAAAATATGGGGCAACCCGAGAGCACTGGTTGACTGAGATGAGTTTGGTTGACCGAAGTGCTTTGAGTTTGGTTGACCAAGCATTAAATGAACTATGAGTTCGGTCGACCAGACTCGTAAGTCCAAGGGCGATTTTTTCTTTTTGTGAGGTTCGGTTGACTGGGGACATTTTGAACTACCTTGGTTGGTCGACCAGGGCATTGATATACAATTTATACTCGATTGACCAAAAGGTCAATTAAGTTGACTCCTAGGGGGTTCGATCGACCGAGTTCAAATGAACTAAGTGGGTTCGATAGACCGGGCTATGGTCAATCTGTTGACCCAGCATCGGTTCGATTGACCGAGAGCTTTTTGTACATGGGAGTTCGTTTGACTGAACATGCAACTTAAGTGCATTTTGGTTCTTTTCACTTATGTAATCACTCATTCCATTTAGCCATATATATATATATACGTGCGTGTATGAGTGTCATAGGGTCATTTTAGGCCTTTTTGAAGACACTGAAAAAATCTGGCGTCGGTCGACTGAAGGGTTATCCCTAAGGTCTTTTTAAGGTCATGATTTTGTGTAAGGACCTAGAATCGTTCTAAGGTCTTTAAGCTTGTAGTTCCTACATGCATGAAATGCAGATTATTATAGACCTTTTCTTAATTAAGATTACATACCTAAATAGAAGTTACAAAAAATAAATTACAACCAAGGTCTTCAGGGTCTTCATTTTCCTCCGGGTCTCCGAGTGCCATCATATGATACTGTCAAGATGAACCTGCACATCAACTTGGTAGATGTAATAACCCCAAAAAGGGATATAGAAGACTAGTGGAGTGATTCCTAAAATAATAATAATAATAATAATAATAATAATAATAATAAATAAATAAATAAATAAATTAATTAATTAATTAGATTTTAAAAAAATAAAAAAAAAATTAAAATTTATTTTTATTTTTATTAATAAAATATATTATTATTAATATTAATTAAATATATTATTATTATTATTATTATTATTATAACTCTCCTGAAGTTGGAAGCTTTAGGAGATTTGGTTTTTATTTTGTTTTTCTTTTCTTTCTTCTTCTTCTTCTTTTATTCTTTTGTCGCAAACACTCTCTCTCTCCTCTAATGTGAATTTTAGGATTTGAGTTAATTAATCTAGGAAAAATGTGAATTTTAGGATTTGAGTTTCGGGCGCCAAGGGCGTAGAATCTGGGTGTTAACGAGTCTGTCAGTAAGCCATGTAAGGGGAATAAATTATAGTAGCATTTTTTGAATTACTGTATATCATTCTCAAAATTCTTACCATTTTTTTATATGTATATCTACATCAATACTTAAACAGTAGAAACACAAATCATATAACCATTTATATATATATTGTATAATACTAGAATCCAGTATATACAAACTATAACCATACAAAATAAACCCCTCCAGCATCATCTACCTCAAAAATAAAAAACCCTGTCATAACTCACCCTACAACCGGGGTAATTAAGTAAACTTCCTATCCACGAGCCTAATCTGCTTGCCTAACTATCTCACCTGAAAAATGTTAAAGTAATGGGGTGAGTCAATGCTCAGTAAGTGGAAATATGCTATTACTAGTGTGTGGCGACTGAGTCATAAAATTATAGTAATAGTATTTAAAAACTGCATAATCTGGAAATTTTGTACAACACATGTATAATAACTTAAAACATTTGTATCATCTGAAATTTCTATCATTCATAGTGCTACATCATACTATATACAATAAAAGCTGTAAAACTGTATACATATACATAATTGTGTTCTTTCCCTAAGACTCTGTATGTCATGATTTGACCCCTCATGATAGGGTTGTGTGGCCCATAGGCGGGACTTAACCTGGTCGGCCCTCCAGGTAGGTCACTATACTCTACACTAGTCCAGCCCGGCTAAACTGCATACACTCCTAAGCTCAGGATTGGCTGCTACCTCGTCAAACCGGCCCCCCTAAACCCAGCGAACTGGGGAGCTGCATACTTTCCAAGAATGGTGGACGGTACCCACACACTATCTGATATATGTGATTACATTTTATCTGTATTAGCAACGGTACCGTGTTCTGTATTCTATATTTGTACTGTATTTATCTGTAATCTTTCCACATAGATCTGATACTATATATATACATACTATACTCTTTATACTGTTTTCATTATATTTCCAAAATAATCATAACACTATATTGCTGTACTGTAAATACTATAATATCTGTAGCACCTTGATGCTATAACTGTGTAATCTGTCTGTACTTTCTTTCTATATAATTTGTCTGTACTTCCTTTCTGTATAATCTAAGTGTTTTGGCATTTAGGAAAACATAACTTTCTATATACACTCTATATACTGTTTTGATTAAATATTTTTATACTGATATATATATATATGTATATATTGCAGATTTTATACAGACATAATTTGCATACATATACAGTTTATTTCAGATGATTATATATAATTGTCTATATAATCATCTGAAATAAACTGTATATGTATGCAAATTATGTCTGTATAAAATCTGCAATTATCTAACTATATCTGTATAACTTGAAATACTGAAAAATTACATAAAACTCCATATCAATATCATATACTTAGGCCACACATGCTTTAAAAATTCATATCCTGTATAATATCTGGTATATATGCATACATATATAAAATTTCTGATAACGTAAGTAAATCTCCTAGCATAGCATATTTCCCTTACCTTAACTCTGAAAAGCCCCTACTAAATTCTGGCCCTATACCCACAGAGTTCCTATCGTAACATCCTGAAAACAATATCCCCCACAAAAAAACATCAGTATTTTCTTACCTATAACATTTCTCATAACTACAAGAAAGACATAATCTAAATAAAATACCTTACCCTGGATTTGAGATGAATTTCAAATCAACTTTCCCCACGATTTGCTCCGGTAGACTTGTAAAGAACTTCGTCAAGAGCGTCGTGGTGGCCTCGGATCTTCAATTTGGCGAGAAATGGGGTCAGGATCGAAGAGAGAAGGGGAGGGGGTCGTAGGAGAGAGAGAGAGAGAGAGAGAGAGAGAAGGGTTTTGCGCTGAATTTTGGTTAAAAATCCGAGTTCCAGCTATTTATAGGACTAGATTCGTTGATGAGACACGTCATCTCATCGATGAGTCCTTCAATAATTTCGTCGACGAACTTCCTCCCTCGTTGACGAATTTCAGACTGTCCCAAAAACCCTTCTTGGTATCTTCTCGTCGATGAGACGTAGCTTCGTCGACGAGGTCCCCTTATGCGCTTGTCGACGAATCACCTGTGTTCGTTGATGAGGTCTTGTGTAAGAATCTCGAGTTGTTACATACTGTGTGAATTAATATGTGAAAATGAAGATATTGTATTTTGCCTGAAAATTATTATTATACAAATATCAGATAAATTGTGTGGCATTTGAGTAATATTAATTTGTGATGTTTTGGAGTCTGAAACTAATATATTATGAATATTAGATGAAAAGTGTGTAGTACATGACATGTGTTGAAAAATGTGAAATATAACGATGAGTATTTTCTGTGAAAATATTGAACTGAGAATGATTGATGTGATTAGTGAAAAATAATGAAATGTGGTATTTATATGTGAGTGGAAATTATTTGCATGAGAAATGAGTTTGTACAAATTACTAATATGAGTATATTGGGAAAATGTGAAATACGTGAAATATGATATATATTATCACGAGATGATGAAATGTACACAGAAAATGATGAGAATATTTATATTGAACTGAATTGTGATATACTAGAATATGATTGATGAAATGCCAAGACCGCATAATGATTGCGGGTATGTGGTAGTAAACCCTGATGGATGGTTATGATATTGAGCATGGTACCGTTGCTAGTGGTGTTAGTGCAACCACACGGACTCTTAGAACGTGTGGCGTGACAGTCGACTGTGCCATTTTGTAGGGTTGTGAGCCCCCTGAGTCTGAATTAGGGTTGTAGGCTGGCCATTCGTACTACATACACGATATGTGATATGATACTTTGATATAACCGGGTTGGCCAACCGTGGTTAGATCTAGCCTTCGTGTCGCACAACCTTGACCATGGGGGGAAGCATGGTGTGGATAGAAAGATCCTCAGGGTGACCATGAGTTACATACGCGATGTTGGTATTTGATACCAAGGATGCTCATGAGCTAGAAAGTAAAATTGAAAACGGAAAGTGAAAGAATGATAAAATTGGCTAAAATGAGAAATGAAAGAAGAATGGAAATTGAGAAATAAAGAATGATAAAATTGAGAAATGGAATCGTGTGAGTTAATAATATAAATATTTAAGGCGAAGTGAAACTCTCCGCCTGAGGGCTTACTAAGTAAGGTGAGTGCCCTGATAGGTATTAGATGTGATCATACGTGACTGCATAACGTGTTAAGGCAGAGGGAAGCTACCTGTATGTGCGAGTAATCTTTCATATTCTCAGGAACTTCGCCGATGATTATGTGTTGAAAATCATTGATTTTGAGAAATGATTTTAAAACTTATAAAAGCTTGTATTGTATATCTATATGATTATGAGAATGTGTATATCAGTGTATTTTCTCAGATGAAATGATGATTTGGAAATTAAAGTGTATTATAATTGAACTCATATGACCACACATTGTAAATAATTTATTCCTTCTTACTGAGATGTGTCTCACCCAAATTATCTAAATTTTTCAGGGAACAAGGATAGACCAGGTGATAAAGCTCCGTGAATATAGGGAGTTGGGACCCTGACACACAGGGTGAGTTTCTAGACTAAGGGAGGTGTAATTCCCCTAGAGTTGAGTTGTTTTTGAGTCTGTTATGGTGATATTTCTAGATGTATATTGATACTCTGGGTATTGTATTCTAACTAATATGTATATACTGTTTTTCGCTGTTAGGTTGTATAATGAAATAATTTCTAACTCAGTACCCAATGCGGATCGGGTCATATGAATGGTAATATGGTGGTTGATGTGGCCGATTTATGAATGTTATTGAGGACGAGTGAGTATTTATTTATTATTGTTGGAAAAAAATTTGTATAAAAATCGGGTCGTCATAGTAGACATTAAATACCTGAGTATTTGTCATAATCAAAACAAGGTATGACCCATAGGGTCAATAAGGCTTCTCATCAAATGATTCATCACAGGATTTATCATACTGAATAACACATGAATCATTGCATGCATTCATACTATCATCATCATAAGAAACATTTGAAGATTCATCAAAAAATATATTATAGGAATCAACAGATGAATCATCACATGCAATATTAACAGAATTATCACTATGCTCAATAGATGATTTAGTATGTGACACAACATAGCATTCAGCACAGGAATCATCAATTGATTTATCATTAGATTTAGTACATGTTATATAGGAGCATTCTCAATAGGGGTCATCAAAAGAGATAAAGTGAGAATCATATACCTCACTGATTGTAAATGCTACATGCTCATGATTTACCTTCTCCTGATAATTTGAACTTGGAGCTTCTGGAGGAGTGATCTCTTTCTCCTATGTCTCTCCATATTTTCTTTCAAGTTCATCCTAGATATCCTTTGCAGTTCGATATGCCACAAACTCAACAAAAATATCAGAATCTAATGCAAGATATAACATGTCCATGGCATATGAATTCGCATGCATTATCCTAATATTATATTCATCTAAGGGCATACGAATCCCATTAACAATCACCCACTAGGCTATCCAATTCATTGATTTTATAAATACGCTCATTCTAATTTTTCAGGTGGTGTAATCGACACCACAAAATACAGGAGGCCTAGAAGGTGACTGTCCCTCACCGAATAGGGATACACCAAATTGAGTCATTGCGATTTTTTGTAAAAACGTTTAAGTATAGTGCAACGAGGCTCTGATACCAATTGTTAGCTTTGGTGTATTCCCAAGAGGGGGGGCGAATTGGGTATTTAAAAATTATTGCCTAGGTCAATCGGTTTAACAGCAGTATTACTCAACCTAGGGTCTATCTATGCAATTATAAACCCAATAATTCACAAGAGTAAAATATAAACATTAATGTGCTGGAATTTAAAATGAGGAAATTAAAAGCACGCACAAGAAATGTTATCGGGGTTCGGCCAACTGTGCCTACATCCCCGCCTTAGTTACATCAGCACAAGGATTCCACTACGGCTCACTTAACGGGTGAAGCAACACTATACAACTAGGTCAATTAACGGGGTTGACCTCAACCAACACGCCTTACCAGGATGACACGCCTAGCTTTCCTAACCGGGTCTAAGCCAATCCGAGACTATTCAACAGGGCTAGTCTCCCTCTTCAGGCCCACACCTGGAATACAACAACTGATATAAAATTTGTATACAGAAATATGCTTCTTACACAAGCAGGTATGTGCACCAGTTCAACACAATATAATCAATGCACCTTAATGATGTAAGAACTATAAGCTCGGTGCTCCAGTTCTTCAATGTAGCAAGTTCAAGAGTTGTTTGAAAAAAAAAGCTTTGAAAATAATTTTTGCACACAAAAATATAGGCTTAGGTAAACTTGCAATGACAATGCAAGAATCACAACCTTTCAAGTCTTTCCACATAAGATTTATCAAGTTAAATCAGTGGAAGAACTTGATGCTTCGACTCTCAATAAAATCAAACAATCAATATAATCTAATGAGAGTATTAGCAAGTATGAATGAAGCATAAGTACACAAAATATACTCACAACACTTGCAAGTTCAAGAAGGATGATGTGTATAAGTGTTTTGAAGTATTATAGGCTAAAGAAGGATTTTTGAATTTGAGAGAGTTCGACCTTAATCAATTTTGCTAATCTTTGCTAATCTAAGCAAATGGACATATATATATATATAGGCAAGGGGAATTTTTTGACCTTTGGGGACTAAATGGTAATAATTAAAAAAATTTAAAACATGTTTAGAAAAATTAACCCCATTTAATTTTCAGTAAAACTTAATTTTACCCGAGAGATTCGGGTGGCTGAACCAAGGTTCGGTCGCCCGAATAAACTGAGCTTTGAAAAGCAATTTAAATGGTTCGGTCGCCCGAGTCTAGGTTTGGTAGCCCAAACAAAAGTCAGAAACATTTGTTCGAAATTTCGGGTGCCCAGTTCAAGGGTCGGTAGCTCGAACGCACGTGTTCGGTCGCCCGGGGCCTATTTTGAACTAAACTACTCGGTAGCCCGAGTTGGCGAAAAGGTCACATCTAGGGGTTCGGTCGCCCAAGGACGATAGGGTCTTTCTTAGTTCGGAAATCCAAACCCAAGTCAAACTGTTGACTTCCTAATAGTTCGGGCACCCGAGGTGATTTTTTCACCCGGGTTTCGGTTGCCCGACCTCTCTCAATTTTTGCAATTTAGCCCAAATTTCTCTTTAATTAATTCCCCAGATAATATATATGTGATAATGGGGACAATCTCAAGTGTTGTGTAAGGACCTAAGGTTATTTCTAGGGCCATTTTTCTTGTCGAAAAACTCCGGCGTCGGTCGCTCGAAGGGTGATCCCTAAGGTCTCTAAGGTCTTGAGCTTTATAGTTCCTACATGCATGATATGCATTAAATATTGTAGACCTTTTTCCTATTTACTATTACAAACCCGAATTGAATGATAATATAAATTACAACATCAACTAATCTTCAGGGTCTTCATGCTTCAAACTTTCACGTGCCATCAAATATGAACTTGCCAATAAGAACCTGCATACAAACTTGAAAGCCATCGAATACAAAGAGTATTTGTCATTATAAAAAGTGGGAATGACCCATAGGGTCAACACTTTTTATCAAACATCTTTTTGGCATTGCCTAGTGGGACCTTTTATGCCATAAGTTACCAAAGGTGCAATGCAAAACACGATGTTTCCAAGACCAACCAAACTCACCAATGTTGATTTGGCGACGATTTGATAACAGTTTTCCAAATAAAGTTTTCATGTTGTCATTCACACTTTTCATGAGGTAATAACTATGATCAAAACATTCATTTGAGATTTAAAGAGCGAGATGAGATCCTAGATGAAAAAATTGAAAAAGATGTGTTTAAAAATTCAGGATTCACCTTAGGAACACACATAAAAGCTTCTATAATAGCTTGCCCATAGTATTTTTATGGGCATGGCCAAACTATTGCCTATATAACTACAATGATAGATTTAGCTAACTTGCCATTTTGTAGGCAGACGTTGAGGGGCAGATGTGATACACTCTGCAATGTCCTCTCGGTCGAAGTATTGCTAATGATGATTTTGGTTAGACCCAGCAACATGAGAGGCAATGAGCTTTTGTTACAGAGAACATTGATTATGAAGATCATGAGAATGATATTGGGCTATTCTACAAAGGAAGAAGAAGTTGAGAATACCACTAATAGAAATTATGAAGATTTCTTAGTGGCTGAATATATTGAGAAGGAGAAGGATTTTGACTTGACCAAATATGAAAAAATACAAGAACTCCTCTTTGATCGAAGATTTAAAGCTTGTCGATGATGAAGACCGAAGCAATCTTGAGAATGAAAATAATCTCAAGCCTCTTCCAGGGGTACTTGATCAATTCATTTGCTAAGAGTTTAAGTTAGGTGAAGATTATCCCTTAACTAGGCCTAAATATGATATCAGGATTGTTTTATATCCTACATTCTTGATTGGTCAAAGCATGCTTTGAGTGTCACTTACAAAATAATTCGACCGATCAGGAAATTATTTTGCCTGGGAAGATAGAAATGATAACACATTCTTCATGGCCAAAAAATAAAATAAAAATTTTAAAATAGCATTATGATTGCTCATTTATAAGCATTAAGTACAACTAAATGAAGCAATCGTGGGGGCGGGGGGCACGGTTTGTGTCATCTTAGTACAACCTTGAGATATGATGTTCGCTTGGGCATGTGGCAAGTAAGATGAGTCACTTACCCAACAATGCCTTAAAAATTACAACGAGAGGTCACCTAGTCATCCAAGGTGACTAAATTATATCCAAGTTGCCTTAGGGACAAAAAGGGAGGGTCACCCAGGTGAGGTGAATCATTCATCACTCAACCATCTGACAAAATCACAAGTGGTCATCTAGGTGATAGAGATTGCCTAGTCATTAGGAGACTAGGCAGCTAAGCATTTGACAAGTATTTCAACTATAATAAATTTGACCTTTAATGTTATGAAATGGTCCTAATTTATGATTAGGTTTTAATGTTTAGAAATGTCCTTTATTATTATAATTTAATATTTATAATTTATGCTTGTAACCGTATAATTAATGTAAGTTTGAACTGAGAAGGGTATAAGTATGTTATGATTGTTGTAAGGGATCTCCAACTCAATTAAGGAAACATATTGTAATAACCTAGTGCTGAATAGACCCTAGCACCCTTTATCCCTCTTATCTCTTTATCTATTTAGCTTTCACTTTCTTCTCCCTTTAGTCTTTTCTCTTTCTATCTCTTGTTAACTCTTCTAATCTAAGTCTTGTTAGGACCGGAGAAGTCCATGAGTGGGCTTGATACACATGGGTGAACACCAACTTGACTTAAAATCTTAAGCCTATTGGGTTTTGGGTCCAACCATATATATAAGCACCCATCATCCACTTAAATTTTTCAATGTGGGACAAACTCAAAAGTGAAATTCTCAACAGTTTCCCCCTCACTTGTGAGTTCCAATTGCTCCCCCTTGAGCAGAAATCGTCTCCTTAATAGTTGCTCAAGTGGGCCTTACCACTGGCGCCTTATGTGCGTCGGATTGCATTCCACATGCGTTCGAACCAATCCTACCTCTCACGTCTTGACCCTATTCGGATCCATCCACTGCCTAGATGATCCTTATTGGCCTCGACCACACACTTGGTCCTCCAACTTTTAGTACGTCAAGAGAATTAGCTTCACGTCTCGACTTTTTATGATGTCGCTCACCCAGAGTTATGAACCGTCTTCTCTGATACCACTTATTAGAATCGGAGGAGTCCATGGGTGGGCTCTGATACCACTTGTTAGCAAAGAAGGAGCCCATGTGTAGGCTTGATACACATGGGTGAACACCAACTTGACCCAAAAGCTTAAGCCTATTGGGTCTTATTGGTGTTCACCCATGTGTATCAAGCCCACCCATGGGCTCCTCCGGTGCTAACAAGTCTTTTCACCTCCCTCATTTCTCCCTCCTTTTATGATTTGTATGATTTTTACTATCCCTCTTGATCATTGTACTTTTGATGGGAGTTAATACAACAAGTTCATTCTCAACCAATCCACCATCTACCCATCAAAATCCACACCATTAATTAAAAGTTACTTGATGTTTTATCAAACAACTTCAATATAATATAGTGAAAGTTATATAGCAACATATTTTTTTGCATTAATTTTTAGTTTCTATAGTTGATTTTTAGCTATCAATTGAATTTCAATTGTTGTAACTAATCTACCATCTACCTATTTATATCCATACCATCACTTAAAAGGTGTTTGATTTTTTATCATACAACTTCAATATAATATAAGGAAAATTATATAAATGTATTTTTTTTTTCTGCATTAACTTCTTAGTTTATATTATTGATTTTTAATTGTGAATTGAATTTTTGTTGTTGTAACTATTGATATATTATTGTTTCCGCTAAAATTTATTGACTTGATTCACAACCATAAGAGCTTTGAAGGAGTTAGGATGTACTTTAAGGGATCTTTTCAATGCTTAAGTCAAGACTAAAGAAGTATGGAGGAATAATAAACAATGTGAAAAATATGCTACGTTTCGGGTGTCCTACCTCCTCCATAGAATCCCATTTTATAGTAGCAGAAGCCGTTTTTGTATTCAATATCGAGAATCCTTAATGTAAAGGAAGTTACTATAGTTATACTCCTTTATTTTCCCCATCTACTCATAAGAGCACCTCATTGACCCTGTCTTTAATCACCTGAGTTACACCTAAAGGAACCTTTTGGTCTCCTCATTGTAAAAATTTTATACGCTGTTAGTTGCCCAAGTAATTGGTTTTGAAGTTATTTTTTAAGGCCAAGAGTACACAAGAAATAATATTTTAATGCTCTCTATAATCGAAAGAACAAGTCAAGCATATCTAAACTGAACCGACTAGAAAGGTATATCCAAAAAGCCAAACATGAATCACTAACTCTTGTCGAGCCACCTAAAGGCTTGCCAACTGTTGCTTCAAGTTACAGAGTTGATAAGATGGTGAGCCAAGCTGCTTCCCTTCCACAGAGCCATTAACAGAGCAGGACATTTTTTTTTTAAAATTTTAAAATACGTATGGTCGCGCCGATCAATGAAGTCCTTTTTTTTTTGACCTGAACAGGCTTCATTGATGAAAGATCACTTGTCTACCACTGCAAAACTGAATACATATTGATTAGCATTTATTATTTTTTTGTCCAAGCAGACCTCATTGCCTAAACAAGTATTTCTCTTTTTCCACCAAACCAAACAAAGACCCGATCAAGCATCCCTTTCCAACTGAGCCAACCACAATTTCTTATTTTCCCTTCTATTGCCATTTGTCAAGCAAAGTTGCTGAAGCACGCATTGATCATGTGATCTTAACTGCATGCATTTATTGTGTGCATTAGTTATATAGTTTATGTATGTAGACCAACGTCGAGTTGCTTGGCGAACCATGTCATTCGACCATGTCTTCTTACATGGTTATTTTAATTTTTTTTTTCCCTTTCTTTTGCACGATCAAGTTGAGTTTTTCACTCTCCTTCCTTTTTGCCCTTTTGTTTTCCTTCCATTTTTTTTTTCTATGAACTGAGTAGGTTATCTCCTGCTAGAGTTAACCTAGGTAGCTATAAGTTTTCTCTTTGCCTTTATATTTTTCTTTTTGCAAGTAAGATGCAATTGTATGTGTAAATACATCCATGTATACTAACCTTATATAAATTTACACAAATGATATATCAAGCATGCATGAAGACTCCTCCATCCTGACAAGTGGTATCATAATCAATAGTTGATAATTCTGGACAAGCAACATTGTAAAGTTAAGGTTTGAAGCTAATTATTCTAACATACTTGTTAAAAAATGTAATAATTCGGGGAAAAAAATTAATAAATTAAAATTATTAATCAATTAACTAGTTAAATATTATTAAATTAATGTATTAAAAAAACAAATAAAGGAAATAAAAAAAATTAAATTAAATTAAAATTATTTATTAGTAATTAATTAGTTAAACATTATTAATTTGAATTAATTAAGTAAAGTCAAATGGTGATTTTATATATATATATATATATATATATATATATATATATATAAGTTAATATAAGTAAGTAAAGAAAAAAAAAAGAAAAACATCTTCAGCAAGCTTTCAGCTTCCTGATACAACTGGCGCTTCTCTCCTTCTCTCTCTGTGCTCTGCGCTCTCTGTCACCTCTCCGTCTCCACCTCTCTCTCTTCCCTTATTTCTCGACGGATATTCAACCGATCGGGAAACTGAAGGTGCCGTTGGATTCCTAACTCCGCCACCGACATTTTTACTCAAGCGGATTTGTCGTGGGAGTAGCGTATGCACCATTCCTGAGGAAATATATATTTTTTCTAATTTCTCAATTTATTGTTAAATTTGTCGTTAAATCGACGATCAAGCACCACTATGGGGTCCTAGTCATGATCGTCGTCATTTTGACATAAGTAAAGTTCCAATTGAGGTTTTTTAGGTCCCACTCTAAAGCGAGAGTGAGATTTGAGAAATTTGGTAATTTGACTATATTTAAGGGTATAATTATTTATTTAGAATTTATGGCCCTAGGAAATATTAAAATAATATTTTATTTTTGATTAATTTAATGGAATTAAGATTTTTGATTCAAGGTCCGAGTGAGCGTCCCAGGTATTTTTCAGGATCCCTGTTGGCGTAACTCAAGAAACCAGGTAGGAGAAAAATATATATTAAATCAGAATTTTTATGAATTTAATGAAAAATAAATTATGCTATATGTACGTGTATATGTTTCGGTATGGGTTCAAAATGCCAACTGTTTAAATTATGTTTTTTTTCGAGTTTATGACTGTTTATTAGATACGTATATGCGAAAATGAATTGATGAAAGTGAAAAATATTTTCAAGATAATTATGTAACAAATAAAAGGTATTTTCGGTATATAAACGTTAAATGCTGGTTGACTTATTTTACAGGTAATGTATGAATTTTATTGCTAAACTATGTGACATGAGATTCTGTGCAAATATATGTTAAATATATGAAATGCAGGTTAAGTAAGTAATGCATTATGAATAAAATATGATATGAATTATGTTGCTTGTATGTGTTAATGCAACCATGTAAACAACTAAAAAATGTTGGGTAAACAGCTGAAAAATGTTGGGTAAAATAGTTGAAAAATGCTGGTTAAAACAGCTGAAAGATGTTGGGTAAAACAGTTGAAAGATGTTGGGTAAATGTGTAACAGCTGAAAAATGTTGGGTAAAACAGTTAAAAAATATTGGGTAAAATAGTTGAAAGATGTTAGGTAAATATATAACAGTTGAAAAATGCTGGGTAAAACAGTTGAAAGATGTTGGGTATGAAATGAAATAAAATGGAAATGGAAATGGAAATGAATGAAATGGAAATGAAATGTGAAACGTGAACAATGTAAATGGAAAAGAGTCACTTAAAGTGAAATGAAGTGAAATGTTAAAGTTATGAACATAAACATAGGTGAATGGTTGAACAATGACAAAAAGAATAATATATTATGGTATTAGCAGTATTTATGATAGTAGAACATGTTACGTTTGGGTGAGGCAAACTCTTCGCCCAAGGCTTGCTGAGAAAGGCAAGTGCCCTGGTTGTATCAGGTGTAGCAGTAGGCTGCATAACGTGTTAGAGTAGAGGGAAACTACTTGTATGAGCGGGTAGATTTCCCTATTCTTGGGAGCCTTCGCCGGTAAACTTTTGTATGAATTGTTTGAGTACGAGATCAATTTATCACTTGAGAGCTTACTGAGTAAAGTGAGTACCCTGGTATGCTTTAGCTATGACCTTTGGGTTGCCTAGGTATCAGAGTAGAGGGGTGCTACTTGTATGGGCGGGTAATCACCCCTATCCTTGGGTAATCTCGTGGGTTAAATTTTTTGCATGTGTTTGGTTAAGATCAGAGAATGATTTCAGAAATTATGTTAACGATTTTCAAATGTTAAATTTTATGTTGTTATATAAACTCATGCTAGCCACACACTATTTTAATATATTGTTTCTTTCCTTACTGAGATGTGTCTCACCCGAATATAAATGTAATTTTTTTTTCAGGACCTCCTTGAGATCGAGCTTAGAGAGCTTGAGGTTTTATAGTATTTTTGGGAGATATAAGAAAAAAAAAAAGGTATAAACATTTTAATGATGTTTTTGGGAATGTTAATATTTTATATTTTATGTCTTATGTTTTAAGGATGGTAAGAAAGGAATGATTGTGAATATTGGATGTTTTTGGGGATATGTATATATGTTGAATACAGGTGGAAGCATGGTTTATTACGGTATGTAGATAGATTTTAGAAAACTTTGGTATTATATTAGTGGAGATTATATTTATGTTTTCCGTTGCATATATGTTGATTATAGATTATCAGGGATTTTATCAGGTATAACGCGTAGGACCCGAGTTTAAGGGTTCGGGGCATTACAAAAAATATATTTATTTTTATTTATTTATTTTGACTTTTCTCACAGTCGTTGGATCGTCTCTAAATCCAATGGTTGTGTGGTGTCATATATATGTTTTGTAAGCCATGAGAAAATATAGGGATTCTTTGTCATTTTGTGCAAGGAGAGCTAAAGAGGGGTTCTCTTTAAGAGGAACTTTTCTTCAACGGGTTGAAGGTGAACGGGTGTACATGGGATCTGGGATCGGGGAGAAACTGATCAAATCTTATACTGCCATCGTTTCATAATGGATTTTTTCTCCGGGTGCACTCTCCATGGACACAGGCAACCTTGCCGAACCACGTAAAATCTCATCACCTTTCTCCGGGTGCACGCTCCATGGACACAGGCAACCTTGCCGAACCACGTAAAATCTCGTCACCATTTTTCTGTGAATGTTCTTTATGTGATTTTTTTTTGTTGATCATAAGATTAAAATCGCTACGCGTCAACAAGTGGTATCAGAGCACAGTTTCGATTGGGTGCAGATCTGATAGATTATATTAGATGGAAAGAAATTTTTTGGATATGAAGTTTTTGTGCGGGAGTGCTCAAGATCAGAGCGGTTCGTTCAAATCAGATTGAGGTATGCGAAGATTCATATCAGGTGCCAAAAAATTATTTTGGAATTTTTCAATTGAAGGAGGATCATTTTTCAATTAAAGGTGTAAAAAAAAAAATTTGGAAGAAAATTTTTTTTCACGGATGAAGAACATGATGAACAGTGCCAGAATTGGGTGATTGACCTGGATTCAGAATTGGGTTAGAGCGCAGGTCGAGGCGCGGATCCTCTCCTTGGAGTGCTGACATCACAATGACGTGGAAGTTGATGCAGGCGCTGTTGCTGACATCGTCCTGACAAGTGTTAACATCACTTCTGACATCAGAGGAGAGAAAAAAAAAAAATTTATGGCAAGTACTTCGATGACCAAGTTCAAGGTGGAGCCCTTTAGTGGGAAAAATAATTTCAGTCTATGGCAAAGCACTGTGAAGGATGTGTTGGTCCAACAGGGACTAATTAAGGCACTGTATGGGAAAGGCAAGAAGTAAGAAACCATGTCAGATGATCAGTGGGAGGAGCTGGAAATGAAAATGATAAGTACCATTCACTTAAGTTTAGCTCCAAAAATTAAATACAATGTGTTGAATGAAACATCACCAGCTGAGCTATGAAAAAAATTGGAGAATATTTATATGTCCAAGTCCCTAGTTAATAGAATTTATTTGAAGAAACAATTGTATTAGTTGAGGATGATTGAGGGCATAGAAGTCAGAGACCATCTCAATTATTTCAATAAGATAATCACATAGTTGTTGAGTATTGAGGTAAAAATTGAGGAGGAAGATAAAGCACTAATTCTGTTGTATTTGCTTCCCAGTTTACTTGATACTTTGAAAACCACACTACTACTAGGTAAGGAGACTCTTACAGTTGATGAGGTGACTAGGGTCATTCTGGAGAGTGAGAATTTTTACAAACTAGATTATTCAAAACATGGAGAAGGGTTTGTGGCTAAGGGTGAGTCTAGCCAACAATGGGGTAAGAGTTCTAGCAGAGGTAATTGGAATCGAGGGAAATCTCAATCCAAGTCTAGGGGTAAGAGTGGGAAGTGGAGGAGTGGTTGTTTTTATTGTGGGAAAGAAGGGCATATGAAGAAGGACTGTCTAAGGAGGAAAATAGATTTAGAAGAAAAGAACACGAAGAAGACTGAGCAGGCTACTATAGTGGAGAGCAGTTCATTGGTTTTTTATGGGGATCTTTTGGCTATTACTACAGGTTCCAGTTACTTAGCCGATACTTGGACTTTGGATTCGGCGTGCTCATATCATATGTGTCCATATAGGTACTGGTTTGATACCTATGAACCAATCTCTAGAGGGACGGTGTTGATGGGTAATGATGCTTCCTATGGTGTTCTTGGTATTGGAACGGTCAGAATCAGGATATTTGATGGTGTGGTTAGAACCATCAGGGATGTAAGGCATGTTACATATCTGAAAAAAAATCTGATTTCCCTAGGCTCTTTGGACAATAATGGTTTCTCTTTTTCAACTAGGGATGGTGTGTTGAAAGTGGCTAGATGTTCACTGGTAGTAATGACGGGTCATCTGAGGAACAATTTGTACACTCTGGTGGGTAGCACAGTGATAGGTGGAGCTGTAGCTAGTACCTCTTCAGATACAGATACTGATGATACAACTCTGTGGCATATGAGGCTAGGTCACATGAGTGAGCGTGGTTTGCAGAAGCTGCATAGGCGGAACTTACTGGGAGGTAATTCTTGTTGTTAGCTTAAGTTCTATAAATATTGTTTGTTTGGTAAACAGCGTAGCGTGAGTTTCAGAACAGGAAAGCATACGAGTAAGCAGGTGCTAGAGTACATTCATTCAGATGTATGGGGTCCAGTACAGGTTGAAATTTAGGATAGCAACCAAGAAGGGGGGGGTGAATTAGTTTATTTAGATTAAACTTATTATTATTTTTTTATTCTTACTTGTTGTAATTCAAGACTCTCTAAAAGTGAATTAATCAATTTGCAATTTAAACCAAATCACACCACAAACTTAAAACAAAATACAATCCAATCATATATAAAACTCAACCAATCATTCAAGAATAATTTTTCCCATTGATAGAAGTCCTGCAGCTGTTTTGCAAAGTGTTTTGAATGAATTTTTATTACTTTATCTCTTAACCAAGATTTCCGCAAATTAACCAACG
The DNA here is from genome assembly GCF_029873635.1 of Malania oleifera. NCBI lineage: Eukaryota > Viridiplantae > Streptophyta > Magnoliopsida > Santalales > Ximeniaceae > Malania > Malania oleifera. The sequence goes on along the minus strand of NC_080426.1, from coordinate 78,485,757 downwards.
TACTACCTTTTGGGTTTCCGCAAATGGTAAATAAAAACGTACTTTCTTAAATAAAGAGACTTCCTTGAATATGATGTATAAGCCCTGCAACCTGCACTTGATAAACACAGTATATAATGCGGAAAGTAAAGAGAGTAAGGAGAAGAAGAACACCAAGATTTACGAGGTTCGGCTTATTCCCAGCCTTCGTCCTCGCCTTTAGTCAATTCCACCAAAGGATTCCACTAAGCATGCTCTTTACCGGGTAGAGCAAGCATTTACAAAAACCCCTCTTTTAGGTAGAGAAACCTCTCAAAGTGAACAATCCTCACTCGGTACAACAATCCAAACAAGCCTTGAATCGTCAATAATACAAAGAGATTGCTATAATGATCTGTGTACAGAAGAGACTCTCGAAACAGAGTAGAGTTGTACAAGTTAGAGCACAATCAATACTTCAATCAAATAAATAATAAAGAAACTATGAAGCTCAAGTGTTTAGAGATCACCAAGAGTTTGTTTTGAATAATCAAACTCAGAGTATGTATCTTGGCTTTGATATTTCAGCAGAGTTTCAAAACTTTTCTCCCAGATGGAGTGTGAGCAATAGAAAGCTTTGAGAGATTGAATGCTTTAATTTCAAGAGAGCTGAGTAATTGCTTGGATGATCAAATTCTTGAGTTTAAAGGAGTATTTATAGGCATTCTTGGCTTAGTTTCCTTGTTCCCTAAGTATCTTTGAGTGGTCTCCAAGTTTTTTCAATGTTCTTATTTTGAAAAACCAATTTTTGAAATTTGCCCGTTGGAGTCTAAAAAAATAAAACCTGTGAAATTAGTTGGCTGGACAGACGACTAGGTAGTTCAAAAATCACAGGGTCAGTCGGCTGGATAGGTGACTGGCACCATTCTGTCTCCTAAAAATTATTTCAAGAAATTGTCAGTTGGCTGGCAAAACATAGTTCATTTTGAGTCAGTTAGCTAACTGTCAGTCGACTAGGTAATTTTGCCTTGGTTAAGTTTGTCGGCTAGGCAGACAAAAGACTGATTTTTCTTTTTGATTTTTCCATTTCAGCTTTACACTTATGATTTGATTTTTCATAAAATATTTCAGGGATTTAAAAATGAGTTTCTTAAGTTCATATTGGTCTCTTAAAGAGCTTCATATTTTCTAAATTGTCACTTGACACGAAGTACTTACATCAAGCTTTTCTTAAACATGATGCTTCAAGTCTTTGATAAGCCTCTTGACTTCAACTCCCTTTTTATCTTTAAGCTTTTAAGTAATGAGACTTCAAATCTTCTTCTTTGCTGCTTGAAAAGATTTTTTGAAGCTTTCTCTTGACATGATAAAAATGCACAGCTTGTTCTCTTGATGATACTTTAATTCATAGCTTCTTTCTCTTGTGTTGAGATATATATTCCTAAAAAAATCACTCAACAAGCAATTTATACCAGCGTCATTTGTTATCATCAAAATAAGATTTAAAAGCCTCATTTGGCCAATAATCTCCCCCTTTTTGATGATGACAAATGAGAAGCAAAAATAAGGATAAAAATAAACTCCCCTTTACTATATGCTCTCCCTTACTATATGCATATGTATCTAGTATCAAATCTCATAGTTTTTATGCACATACTCATCCATAGATATACATTCAAATAAGCATCAGATTCACAATATTCCATTCATAGGGAAAAGTGCATAGTTCATAGGGAAAAGTGCATAGAGAAAAGTGCATAGTCATAACATAACATAAGTACTCATATACTTTCATCAAAAGTGCATAGTTAAACATAAGTACTCATATACTTCCATCTTATCTTTTCACAAAAACTCTCCCCCTTTGGACATCAATCAAAAAGTAGGGGAAATAAGTAAGAAAAGCTACCATCCAAAATTATCAACATAAAAACAAATTTTCAAGGAAATCGGTTATCATTAGCTTCGTCTTCATCTTCATCTTCTTCGCCTGATTCATTAGCTTCACCTTCCTCATGTTCTTCTTTTGTGTTTGCCTCATCATCATTGTTGCCATCTTGAGAGTCCTCTTACTCACTACCATCATTACTCGTAGGAGCTGAACTAATATCCATAGGATCTGAAGGACGAGATGAACTAACAAGGTGTTTTTCAATGCGACCAACATGTTTATCAAGTGAGGAATAATTTGCTTGAAGAGCGGAGAAGTTGGCTTGAAGCGAGTGACGTCTGGTTTGCATGTTTTGACTAAAACTGGTAAATTGGTGATAAAATGGATTGAACCAAGTAGGGGGTGCAGCAACAGGAGGAGGAGGAGGTGCTTGACCTCCACTTCCTTTAAGAATCCATTCATCATTGCGTTTTTCATATCCCATCAACTTAAGAGTAGTAGAGTTAAGAATATCATAGTGAGTACATTTGACAAAAAGATCAGATGATGAGGATATATGTAATTTGGTAAAAAGCATATTTAGAGTTCCTCCATAAGGCAGGGTAACTTGTCGTGCCTCTACACGTGTGATCATCCATTGAAGCATAAGGCTTGGTAAGTCCAGCTTCTTGCCCTTGAGTAGGCACCAGAGAACGAAGCAATCAACATAAAAAATACAGGCATGAGATCCTGCTTGAGGAAGGATGTTATATGTGATGATTTTCTACAGTATTTGCACCTAAAGATTTAGGTGTTTATATAAGGGAGGACCTTCAAATGAAATAGGGGCATGTTCCAATACCAAAGGAAGAAATTCTTCCGGAGTGAAGTCTTGTTCGTAAACCCAAGACGTTCCAAAAGTAGGACATCTAAACTCGCCATTTGGTATATGAAAAATTTTTGCAAGTGATTCCGGTGTAAGAGATATGGACTTCCCCATGACTTTTGTTGAAAACCCGTTTGCTTCTCGAACAAGATTTGCATAGAAATGTTTGATAAGAGTCGGGAAGTGATCCTTAGCTTGGAATAGTATGAAGTTTTTCCATCCAAGAGTTTTGAATAATGAAAGGATGTGTGGAAAATTAGAGGAAAAGAAGGAAGTGTCAAAAATTTTACCAAGAAGAGGTTCTGTCATGCTTAGTTGATTGTTGTAGAAGGTTTTGGCATGAGGAGCCACAAGCCATTGTTCAATGGCGTGAATGGCATGGCTTCACGTACAATCCTTGGCTCAAGCCGGCTTCCTTCCACGCACGCACATAGTTCACATACACAGCTTCAAGTATATACATGCATACAGTCACGTGCATGGTTCACGTACACAGTTCCTCTCACGCACGACCCACGTACATTTTTAATTTTGGCTTTAATGTCCAAAAATTATCCTGCAATAATTAAATATCAAAAAATCCGTAAATTATTAAATAATGATCTAAATATTGTAATTTGAGCTCAATGTTAAATTATTAAACATAATTAAGCATTTAATTAAAATTATAATCATTAATGCATGAATTTAAATGTCTAATTACGCAATTTTGATGCGAAATCATGAGCGATGCTAATGGGGTGCACGAGAGGTGGTGCTGGTGTGTACGAGTGATAATTGAAAGAGAGATCTTGTGGATGGTGGGAGCTCTTTGTTGGTTGTGAAGCGCCATTTATCATAGAAGACCATCAATGACAAGCAACCACATGGGGGAGCACTAGCCATAGTGGAGGAGTGACAACTATGGCCCTGTTACCAAGTTAGATTACCACTTTACCTAAAAGTTTAAGTTATTAGGTTTTGCCCCAACTATGTATATCAAGCTTTAACACTCTCCCACATGTGCACTCCAAAAACACAGAGAGAAAAACACAGAGTAAATATCATACATTATAGGGAATACAATAATTTTTAAAAGTACCACACAATAAAAGCAGACAACAAGACTAGAACCTACGACCTCTTGGTAACTAGCTCCAAAACCATGTTAGATGAGCAAAGTTTGAAAAGAATGAATGAATCATTGTTGGTATTTTTTTGGCCTTAAAGGGCTAAATTATACAATGTTCTTACACAAATGGATCATATAGTTTAATCCACAGAAGATAGGTATTTGCACACATGGTGTCAACAAGTTCCAAAACTCATCTAATTACGGTGAATCTTTGAATTGCTTCAACACGGATGATGGACTTAAAATATGAATTAGTATTGGGAGAAAAGATGTGGGTCAATAATATATCAACAAAGTTGTTACTAACTTACGTTGTCCTAGGTGAGGTTAGAACAACTATTTAATTGCTACCAATTAATCTGGCCGACTAGCTATCCTTATGGTCCAAATAACAACCAAAGTCTAATTTCGAGAGTACATTTATATGAAAGGAAGATATTAGCACCTACTACACACCCATTCTATGAACAATACTTATTAAGTTTCATATGATCACCAATTCATCGTTATTGTCCTTTATTTAAGTTACCTTGCCTTTAGATATTGTTCCACCTTTCATTCCCACGGTATTCCGATTTAAAATGTAAGACTTCCCTCACCTCAAGAAAACTAATAGGATGTTCTATTGCGTTTCCCCTGTGGCATCCATTGTTGGATTCTTTAATTAAGGTTCTTTAAATTTCCGTTCCATTCGGGTCATTCATATCTCATGTAAATGTTCAAAGATTGTATTACCAAAGGTCCAACCACATCATATGCATTTATAAAATTACGCATAATCAAAGTGACATTTTAGAAATTCATGCTATCTTGCATATCTATAACTAAGTCAAATTGAAGAGCTTTAGCAAGCCAATTGTATTTCAGTCAAATTTTGACATCTCATAATCATGAATGAAGAGTTTCCACACAAGGCAAACACTGAAATATCATTAAGGATCACCATTTCTTGTGCTTTCATTCTTCAAATCCAAATAATTAGGACACAAATAATGTCTAACGCCTCAAAAACTTCAAAATCACCTAGGAAAATGCTCCGGAAGTTGTAATATATTATGGGAATTTTTTTTTTACAAATTTTAAAGATTTTTAAGAATTTATACTTGTAAAAAATAAAAGAAAATACAATAAAAATAAATAAAATATTCTAATGATGGATAAAAAAACCTTTAAATAACATAAACCCTAGAAATAAATTCCATAAAATTAATAAAACAGGCCAACTAAAATTTTAAAGAAAAAAACCAATTTTTGAATTAAATAAAAATAGAGAAAAGAAAATTCAAAATAAGTAATAGAAAAATAAAATAAACTTAGAAAATGGATCTAAAATAAAAAATAATTTTTTTGACTATTACCTATTTCTACTATAAAAAATTTTATTTTTAAAATTGAAAATAAAAATTTTAACATAAATAAATAAATACAAATAAAAAATGGTGGACCTATTGATGAATGTGCACAGACTAGTCAAATGGTTGGGTGGTGAATTGTTTTAAGTGGGCACGTGTGCATGGCACGAGCTTTGGGAATGAGAGACAACTATTGCTCCACTAATCTTCTTCGGCATTTTGTCGGAGAAGATGCCATAACCCTAGGACACCCCTTCAATTTTTGGCTTCTTTTGATGATGAAATCAAACGTCATTGATGCTATTTGATTATTCAAGCTTCGATGATCCATCGGCAACCTACAAAATGGTCAAAATACTTGCGAGGAGTGACTTGTAAACCATGGCCAGCTATCATCAGCAACCTTGGTGACTACCAAATTTTGTATGTTCAGGGCGTTTCTCTGCCTTCAAAACGTCCGATTAGGGCCCCCAAACCCTTTAAAGACTACTTAGACCCTCAAACAAGAATGGCCTTTTTTGAAAGCTAGAACCGGGGGGAAGGGGTGGGAAAGGGAGGGGGGGGGGGAGGAAAGGGAAGGGGGAGGGGAGGGGGGGGAAGGGAAGGAGGAGGGAAGGGAGGGGGGGGGATGAGTGGTTGATTGAAGATTTTAAGATTGAATGTTTCACTTACATGATAAAGTTTTCGTTTTTTAGGCGTTGTCCAAAATTTCAAACGTAGGTTTTATTTCTTGTCTGAATGGTTAAACGTAGGATTATCTTTCGTAGTTAATTTTGCAATAACCAATAAACACATTTAAACACCGACTTATGCAATTTTGACACTTAATCACCCCCCCCCCCCAACTAGCGTTTTGCAAATAAAGTGAATGAACTCATACATGGGAAGTATCAACTACAATTCCAGTATATTCAAAAATTACATGCCATGAAATAAACTTATTGAGTTTAAGAACACTGGGAATAGCTTAATCTAAATTTTAGTATCAACTGAGAGATTTATGCATCATTTAGTTAATCAACCAAGGTAATTGACCGTAACAAAGTTTGTGTGCATAGGGATAAGGTTAAAATTCTAAGATTGACTATTAAGAGGCATTAACAGTTTCAATCACATCAGCTAATATGAGATAACCACATGGTCTTACTCTAATTCAAAACCATTGTAATGACAACTTTCATGCTATTACACTTTAGAAGGCACCTATTTTCTTTTTTAGTAAGGACCTCGGTAATAGGTAGCCTTTTCTAGCACACAAATGTACAATGGTAGCTTTCATGCTATTACAATTTAGAAGGCACCTAATTTCTTATTTCGTTAGAACCCTGGTAAAAGGTAGCCTTTTTCAATACACAAATACCTTCTTTTTTTTTTTTTGCTTTTTTTTTTTGTTCTTTTTTCTTTCTTTTTGCAACTGATCCCTGGCTTGTTTCTCATTTTAATTCTCTTCAAATTTCTTTTTAAGTCATTAGGATATGGTTCATTAGAGTCTCAAATAACCGAAGTGTAAATCAACAGATAATGACCCAAGGCAATCTTTCTAAGTATTATGGCCTATGTTGTGTGTTCTAGAAAAACTTTTAACATCTTTCCCTTGGTTAAAACTAAGTGAAATGGATAAGTTTCCCTTTTGATCTAAACTATGATTACACTACATTCTACATGTTCCATGCCCTCAAAAAAATCATTTTCCAACATGTAAAATTAAATAATGAAAAATTTAGTATACTTTGAGCTCATTACCAGCACTTCCCTAAAGTGGAGCAATGTATATCTAATGCATGCAAACAAAAAAATAAATTGCAAATAGAAAAATAAATAAAAATAAATTATCTCTCCACCCCCTAACTAGACTGTAGCATTGTCCTCAATGATTAAAAGAAAAACAAGAAAATGATAATGAGAAAAGTAAAAGGGTACATGGATGGAGAAGTAAAGGACAACAAATGAAACTGAAAAAAAAAAAAATGTACATGCGAACAAACTAAAAATAAAACAAAACAATGCAAAATGAAATAAAGGAAAAGGAAAACATCATAGCATGTCTGGAGCATCGGAATCAGGTAGTGGTTTCAAAATTAGAGATGGTGGAATTTCATATGATGGTTGCTAGTTTATGGATTGAAGTGGCAAGTCTTCAAATTTGCGTCGCCATAACGAGTATGTTTTGTGATCTGCACAAAAATTAGCATCAAATAAGTCAATGCTCTCCAAGGTTTCATCAAAACATGCTCCAAATGACTTTCTTTGTAACGACCTAGAAAATACTGATATTTAAATATTAAAGAGAGAGGAAAATGGAAACAAGAACAGAAGGAGGTAGTAGACTTCGTCAACGAATACACATTGCATTTTGGAGATAATAATAATAATAATAATAATTTCAAGGAATTTCCAAAATTCGTAGACGAACACAGGGCTTCGTTGACGAGTACATAAGGAAATTCGTCGACGAATACAGGGCCTCGTCGATGAGAAAATACCGAGAAGGGTTATGGGGCAGCCTGAATTTCACCGACGAATACAGGGACTCGTCAACGAATTTATTGAAAGATTTGTCGACGAGATGACGTGTCTCGTCAATGAAGGCAGCAGTATAAAAGTGGAAAACTCGGATTTTTATCATTTATCCGTGCCCCTCTCTCTCTCTCTCTACGACTCTCTCTCACTTTTTTCTTCGTTTTCGGGCCTGTTTCTCGCCGGATCGAAGATCTGAGGCTACCACGACACTCCTGGCAAGATTCTTTACAAGTCTGCCGTAGCTGATCGCTGGAAAAGTTAAGTTGAATTTCGTCCCAATCTTAGGGTAAGACATTTTATTTAGTATTTATCTTTTTCCCAGTTATAAGAAATGTTGTAGGTAAGAAAATACTAATGTTTTGGTCTGGGGGATTGTGTTTTCAGGATGTTGAGCTAGGAACCCTGCAGGTATAGAGTCAGAATTTTACAAGGGCTTTTCAAAGTTAAGGCAAGGGAAATATGCTATGCTAGGAGTTTTCATAATGCTATTATAGATTTCATGAACACATATTTATACCAGTTTGTTATATAGTATTTACAGAATATGAATTTAAATGCTTGTGTGACCTGAGTAGATTTTCATGTGATGAAGAATTTATACAGCTTTTATAATGTATCATACTATATTGAATGCACAAAGAAATTTACATGCATATACAACTTTTATACGAATAGTTTCATGATATATATATATATATATATATATATATATATATATATATATATATATATATATACATATACATGTATACAGTTTTACTCAGATCAGTATATATATAGTACAGTGTTATAGCATGCCATGTTTTCCTATTACCATAACATACAGAGTATATAGACAGAGTATACAGATAGATATACAAAGGTAGCATCAAGATGCTACAGATATAGTATACAGAGATTACAGTATTTACAGTACATAAAGATAACGTTATGGTAATTTTGGGGAACATGATGAAAACAGTAAAAGAGTATATATGTATATATGTATATTGTATCAGATCCCTGTGGAAAGATTACAGACAGATACAGTTTACAGACACGGTACCATTGCTATATACAGATAGAGTGCAACCACATATTTCAGATAATGTGTGGGTACCGTCTAACCGTGCTCAGAGAGGTTGCAGCTCCCCAGTACACTGGGTAGAAAGGGTCGGTTAGACGAGGTAGCAGCCAGTCCCGCACTTAGGAGTGGATGTAGTTTGGCCAGATTGAGGTAGTGTAGAGTATGATGACTTACTTAGAGGGCCGAACAGGTTAAGTCCCTCCTACGGGCCGCACAACCCTATCATGAGGGGTCAAATCATGACGTACAGAGTCCTAGGAATAAAACACAGTTATGTATATGTATATAGTTTTACAACATACGATGAGCATAATATGATATTACCAGTATGAAAAGTAGAAAAACAGATGATACAATATATTTTAAATTGTGAAAGAAAGATATGCTTTACAGATGATTTATTACATTACAGTCCAGTTACTATTTTAAAAGTATCTTTAACTTAGTTGCCACACACTAATAATAGCATATTTCCACTTACTAAGCGTCGACTCACCCCATTACTTTAACATTTTTCAGGTGAGCCAGTTAGGCGAGCATATTAGGCTTGCGAATAGAGATTAGTTTGATTACCTTGGTTATAGGGTGAGTTTTTGACAGAGATGTTTATATTTTTGAGTAGATGATCCTGGGGGAATATTTTTGTATGGCTATGGCTTGTACATACTGAATCTGGTATTGTATAGCGTATTTGTGAATGGATGGATGATTTGTGTTTCCACTGCTTAGGTATGGATGTAGAGACACAGATATATATAAACAAAAAATAGCAAGAATTTTGAGGTCATTACATTCTTGCTCTAAGAAGAAAGGTTTTTCATCAAGTAAGGATTCCAACAAGTTCACTTCCTGAAGTTCTTCCAAATTTTGGGATTGCCTCCAAGTGTTAAACACATTTAATTCCAATGTAATATTCCCAAAAGTCAATTTAAGGATACCACGTCAACAATTTATCAAAGCATTGAAAGTAGTCAAAAATGGCCTCCCTAAAATGACAGGTTCCTGAAAAACAGAGTTAGGAGTTAATTGAACATCTAGCACCAAAAAATCAACAGGATAATAAAATTTATCTACTTGCACCAACACATCTTCCACAAATCCCCTAGGCTTTTTAATTAAACAGTCAACCAATTGTAAAATGATAGAATTTGATTTCAACTCTCCTAAACCCAGTTGCTCATAAGTGGTGTAAGGAAGAAAATTCATAGGAGAACCTAGATCTAGTAATGTGTGTCATATTTTTTAGCTCCCTATGACACAAGTTATTTTCAAAGAACTTGGATCCTTGTACTTAGGAGGAATATTGGACTGGACAATGGCACTGACTTGTTCTGTGAGGAATTCCTTCTTTTGCGCATTAAGTTTCTTCTTGACCATACATGAGTCCTTCAAAAATTTTGCATATGCTGTGATTTGCTTAATGACATCAAGAAGAGGAATGTTAATGCAAACTTGTCTAAAAATTTTTAAATCTCAGCAAGATGTTTGTTTTTATGTAGTGGAACCAATCTTTGAGGGAAAGGTGCTTGAATAGTTACCTTTGATTATAAAGAAACATCGACATCAGAATTTTTACCTCGTTCTTTTGATATGGAACTTTCATCATTTGGTCAACTTCATTATTTGGTTTACCAATTATCTTACCACTGCGTAGGGTTGTTATGGCCTTGCAAGCCTTGACATTTGTACCACTAGAGGATGAAGGCTCCATAGCTGCAACCTACACTTGAGGATTTGGTTGGTTTTGAGATGAGAATTTACTTTTCTTTAGTGTACTCAAGGTTGTGTTCAACCTAGTCAAAATTTTCCTTATGTCACAGATGGATTGAGAGGTTTGGTTGTTGATGGTGGTTTGACTTTGCATGAACTGTTGAAGAGTAGAGGTCATTTGTTGAAATGGGTCATCCATGGGTTTCCTAGGAGCTGGGGATGGTGCATTTTGTTGAGTAGGAACTGAATATTGAAGTGTATTAGTTCCAGAATGTGCTGAATTCATGGGTTGATCACCAACTGAAGTTAGGATGATTTCTCCCATCTACATTATAATTGTTAGAATATGGTGCAAAAAAAGGTTTAGAAATCATATTAATGTGGTAAGAAGATTCAAATAAAACTTCTTTAAAAGCTGGAATAGTGGGGCATTCGGATGTCACATGACTATCCTCTCACAAATATTACATTTTTCTTCCCTTGGAATGTCTTGAACTTCATGCACTTTCTTTAACTCAATTAGCTCTAATTTAGTTAGCATGCAAATCATCTTCCTCATTCAAAGTATACTTTCCTCCCCCACTCATGGTCCTTAATGGTTCAGCTTGATCATAAGCACAAAAGGTGTCCCATGATTGAGCATTCTCAGCCAAATAATCAAAATAAGCGATTTCAAGTTCCTTATTTAAAAAATTCTCCGTTACACATGGTTTGGACAAATTGGCGCATCTTAGGTGTCAAAGTTTCATAGAAAAAACTAATAATACGACAATCCTCGTAACCATGGTGTGGGAAAGCATTTAAAAGATCTTTGAACCTTTCCCAACATTGATAAAAAGTTTTGGTTTCCTTTTGAGAAAAATTCATGATTTGTCTCTTTAAAGCATTGGTTCGCTGCATTGGAAAAAACTTTTTCAAGAATTCAGTTTGCATTTCTTGACATGTGCCAACGGATCTTGGCCTTAGTGCATTCAACCATGTTTTTTCTTTGTCTTTAAGATAAAAAGGAAACAATTTCAATCTAATCTGTTGGCCTAACTGAGTTTTTCAATCAGTTTTGGTGATAACAAACAAAAGATAATCTAACTTGGAATGGTTGAGTAATAATGTTTCAGAATTGACAATAAGGATCATCATGGACCATCAAGCTATATTCACCAACAAGTGATCCAAGAGAAGCTCAAAGCAACACCAGATTGATCAATGCATGAGGAATCTAAAACCAGCTCAAGCTAAAGTCCAAGGGATTTCAAAGTGACCATGTCATGGAAGATTTTAAGCTTAGAGTAAAAGGTTTTACGATGAGCAATGTAAGTACTTCAAAGATGAATATCTATTGAAATATCATTTGAAGCTCTTTAGGGGAAATACGTGGACTTAGAGACCTATTTTAAAACCTCAAAAAATGTTTTATAAAAGAGTAAAGAAACAGAGCAAAACAAAATTTTGAAACTAAAATGAAGAAACATGAAAATGGAGAGTTTAGAAGACCGAAGTCACTGTCCAGAAGATTGAAGAGTCAACTTCAAAATACTGAAGTTTAAGCTCAGTCGTCTGAAGAATTACTTCAGAAGACCAAAGATAAAGTTCAATCCTCTAAAGATTTATTTTTGAAACACAGAAATAGGCAGCAGCAGATCAGAAGACTAAACCCTGACTTCAGTCGTATGAACCCAAAACTTCAGAAGTCTGAACCTCAACTTCAGACGTCTGACCCTGTGTCTAGTTCAAAATTTTCAAAGATTTAGGGAATTTTAGAAGACTGACCCCGAAGTTTCAGTCGTCTGGACACTATTAACGATCAAATTTTTTTAATATTTTAAATGTTTTAAAATTGGTTTCTTGTGCTCTAAATTTCCTAAAACTTGGAAGATGAGTGGGCAACACGAAAATACTTTTGAAAGCCTATAAATGCATGGTTTTTTGGCTCTAAAGCTCTTTTGCATTCAAAGTCACTACTTGCTCAACCACTTGCAATCTGAAGGTGCTGACATTTTGAAAGTGTTGATCATCAATCCATGAGTTCTATATACTGATTTCTCACTTGGAGAAAAGGGGACTTGGTGAATTTTAATCTTGAGCTTCAAATTGTATTTCATCTTTGATATTTAAATTATGAAGTATATAGATTTGAATTGTACTAATCAGCTCTGTGTGTGAGCACTCTTTGTACACATATACTTGCTATTTCTCTTATAGTTATTGGACGGTTTGTTGGATCATTGACCGAATGAGGGAATATTGTTTGGAGAGGTGGGCTTTAGCCTACTTGAAGGAGTGGTTGTAAAAGGTGTTGTTTCACCCGATAAAGGAACTAAGCTAGTGGAATCCTTTGGTGGTTTGCCAAAGGCGAGGACATAGGCTGTGGATAAGTCGAACCTCGTAAAATCTCGGTGTTGTTCTCTCTTCCTTATTCTTTACTTTCTGCACCATATATTCTTGTGTATGCTAAATGCAGGTTGCAAGGCTTAAAATCCAAATTCAAAGAAGACTCTTGATTTTAGAAAGTACATTTTAATTAATCATTTGCGAAAACCTACAAGGGAGTATATTGGTTAATTTGCAAAAATCTTGATTAAGAGAAGCGCAATAAAATTTCATTCAAAGCAGGGTTTGCAAACAACTATAGGCCTGCTACTAAAAAGCAAGCAATTCTTGAATGATTGATTGATTTTCATACTTTGGTTGGTTAGATTGTGTTTTTAATTTTTCAGTACTTTGTGGTGTGATTTGGTTGTGATCATAAGCTGATTGATTTACTTTCTTATTGTTACATTAAAGCAAGTAAGAAGCTAAAAAGAGGTTAAATTTTTAAATATATCTAATTCACCCTCCCCCCCCCCCCCCCTCTTGGGAAAGCTATTCTAATTTCATAATCATCTCCTCAGTGCAGTTTTGATAGAAAAATGTAAAACATACTTCCTTAAATTTTTTAAGATGCAAATAAGGATTTTCAGACTCCGTCTCATGAAAATGTGGCAACAATGGTATCATGCCAGGTTTAAACTTAAAATTGTGAGCATTCAAAGGTGTAATGATGCGTGATGGGGCGGCGGTCCTAATAAGATGCAGGTATTCTATAAGTGTTCTATTCGGATTATCCCCTGCATGTTCTGTTCCTAGCCATGATGCTACAAGTTTTAGATGAATGTTCAGATGTTGAATCTAATGATACCAATGCTAACTCAAATGATAAATTGCAAATATCATAATTAGAGTTTGCAATGTATTGATTTCGAACTAAACGACCAGAATTATTCCAAAACCAGATAGACATAAACAATAGCAAAAATCATATGAGATGGAAAGAATCAACAACTAAAAATAGGAAAGAAAAAGGAAAAAAAAAAACATAAACCAAAAAGATTAGATATCACCAAATCTGTGAAGAGGTTCATAGTATAAACACTCTGACTTCTTTATCAAATAAATAATGCCTCATAAAACACCAATTTTCCCCAGCAACGGCTCCACAAATTTGATCAACTAATGTTATTGACTTCCAAGCGTAGAAATTGTCAATGTAATATACAAAGGTGAGTCCCAGGATCGAATTCATGGTGTAGAGACACAGGGAATTATAGCAATTAAATAATAATGGAAGAGAGAGAAAAAGGATTTTCCAAGGGGAGCTAAATGGGGTCTCGTCGACGAGTGCAGAATGTTCGTCGATGAGTATCCTTCTTAAGCACGTCGACAAGGACATGCATCTCGTCGATGAAGAGATACTGAGAGGGTAATTTCAGGGCCTGAAGTTCATCGATGAAGGGTATGAGTTCGTCGACGAACTCCTTTCTTGGACTCGTCGATAAGGGGTTGTGGCTTGTCGACGAGGCCACGTGGACAACACTCTATAAATATGCCCAAATCTTATTTCTGTAAAACAAAATGCATGCAAACTTTCTCTCTCTCTCTCTCTCTCTCTCTCTCTCTCTCTCAAAATTCATCTCCCTCACCTTCTCTCTTCAATTCCAGCTTCGATTCTCACCGGATTGACGATCGGAAGCCGCCACGTTACTCCTGGGAAGATTCTCTACAAGGATTAGAATTTTGATTTGGAGCACTTGGGCATCATCCCAAAATTAGGGCGAGTAGGTTATTTTGGTATTTTCAGAATTACCAGTTTTTCTGAACTAAAATTCTTTGTTAAGTGTGAAAATGTAAAGAACACGCACGATATGTTATCAGGGATCGACCAACTATGCCCACGTCCCCGCCTTGGCCACACTAGCACAAGAATTACCACTATAATGCTCACTTAAACAGGTGGAGCGACACCTATTCAAACCAAGTCAATTCAAGGGGCTGACCTCAACTAATACACCTTAACAGGATGGCGCACCTAACTTTCCTAACCGGGTCTAAGCCAATCTGAAACTATTCCACAGGGCTAGTCTCCCTTTTCAGACCCGCGCCTGGAATACAACCAATGTGTATAAAATGTGTACATGGAAATACGCTTCTAGACAAGCATATATGTGCACCAATACAACTCAATCAATATTACAAGCACGAATGGTAAGTAAATATGCTCAGTGCTCTAATGTTTTCTAAACACTCAATCAAGTATGATAATCAGTCCAGATCTAGAGTGTATATCAAAGTAAGATTTGAAACACAATATGTAAATAACACAAGATCATATCAGGGTTTCAAATATGCTAGCTAGTTGACTCAAACAAACTCAACAAGATATTCTCAATGATCTAAGCACAAGGAGTGTTTAAATACAAGTTTTGAAAATGATTTTGCATACAAAAAACTAGGTTTAGGTAACTTGCAATGACAATGCAAGAACCACAACCCTCAAAGTCGTCCCACACAAGATTTATCAAATGAAATCGATGGAAGAACTTTAATGCTAAACTCTTGGATAAAATCAATCGAGCAATAATACAAGTGAGAGTTCTAGCTGGAGAGATTAAGCACAATAGCCTTAGAGATATTCGCAATGCTTAAAGAGATCAAGAGTGTGGAGTATGTGGGTGTTTGGAAGTAGTATTGGCTATAAAATAATTTTTGGATTTGAGAGAATTTTGGCCTTAATGATTTTTTTTAATCTCCTACTAATTATTCCAAATGAAGGGGTATTTATAGACTTCCCCAAAAATATAATCGTTAAGGACATAAGTGGAATAATTATAAAAATTTAATGATATTTAATTATTTTAACCCCGCTAAAAAATTGTTAACCGCGGTAAAAATATGGGGCAACTCGAGAGCACCGGTCAACTAGGACAAGTTCGGTGGACCCAAGTTCTTGCGGTTCGGTCAACCAGGCAAGAAATGAACTATGAGTTTGGTCGATCGACTTGTAAATCCAAAGCCTTTTTGTGAGGTTCGGTTGACCGGGACTAAAATGAACTGCATGCTCGGTCGACCGGACTTATAATTCCAAAGGTGATTTTTCCTTCTTGCGAGGTTCGGTTGACCGGGACCCTTTGAGCTGAGCCAGTCGGTCGACTAGATAGTTAAGTTCCCGCACGTGGGAACTCGGTCGACTAGGTTGTTAGTATGTATTTTAGGCTCAGTCGACCAGGTGGTCAAAATGTTGACTCCTGGGGAGTTCGGTCGACCAGGGTCAAATGAACTATGAGAGTTCGGTTGACCGGGCTGTGGTCAACTTGTTGACTCGGTCCTAGTTCGGTCGACTGGATCATATTGAACTAGAAGGTTCGTTCGACCAAACATGCATGTTTTGTGCATTTCTGTTCTATTTTAAGCATTCAATCACCCATTTCAAATGATCATTCATATACGTGCAAGAGTAAGTGTGCTAGGGTCATTTTAGGCCTTTTTGAGTTCATCGAAAAAATTCGGTGTCGGTCGACCTTCCCTAAGGTCTTTCTATGGTCTGTGTGGGTACCTAAAGTCCAACTAGGGTCGATTTGAGCATACCTACCTACCATGCATGATGCAAAATATTACAAGTCATAGGGTGTACAATCCATAATAAATATTACATCCCAGAATGAAGAAATGAAATAATGAATACAGATACACAACGCAATTCTTTATTCTTTGGTACAAACACCGCATGTCATCATGATATGTCTTTCAGTCCAAATACACGTGCACAGTGAACCTACATGCAATCCCTAGTGCAACCATCAGTACCAAGAGTATTTGTCATAATCAAAACTAGGGATGACCAATCAAGTCAACACCATTGCTAGTGAAGCAGTGCAACCACATAGGCTCGTGGAGCGTGTGGCGTGATAGTAGACTGAGCCATATGGTAGAGTTGTTGTGCCCCTTGAGTCCGGATCAGGGCTTTGGTCAGCTAGTTGTACTACATACATGAGATATGTAATGATATTTAACCTAACCAATTCGGACAGCCGCGGTTAGGTCGAACCTTCGGGCAGCACAACCCTATTCATGGGGGGAAGCATGACATGGAGCAAGATCCTCAGGGTATCCATGAGCACAAACATGGATACTTCAATATGGTGACATTTATAAGCTAAATATGGAAATGGAAATGGAAAGGAAATGGAAAAAGAAAATGAAATGGAAAATGAAAATAAAAATGAGAATGGAAATGAACATGGAAATGGGAACAAGAATGATATGGGAAATAAATAGCGTGAGTTAATAAATAATTAAAGTGAAGTAAAACACACGCCTGAGGGCTTATTGAGTAAGGTGAGTGCTCTGATAAGTATCATTTGTAGCTGAACCCGAGTTAATCAGGCTAAGCTGCAAACGATATTAGGACAAAGGGAAGTTGCTTGTATGGGCAGGTAACCTTCCCTATTCCTAGGAACTTCGCAGGTAAATTTGGGTTATACTGAATGATTTTGGAAATGGAAATAAAAACTTTTTGAAAGCTTATTTTGTATATCTATATGATAGTAATGTGGATTGGTATATTTTCTCAAAAAATACTAACACTGGCATGCTTATATGCTATGATATAATGAATTTCATATTGCTACACACTATAGATAATTCATTCCATCTTACTGAGATGTGTCTCATCCAATCATTTAGGTATTTTAGGAAACAAAGATAGACCCAGTGATAAAGCTCCGAGATAAAAGGGAGCAAATAACTTGAGTAGTTAGGGTAAGTACTTTGAGCTAGGGAGGTTTGATTCCCTTAGAGTTTCTATGTATTTTGTATATATAGATGGTAGTACTCTGGTATGTGTATTCACTGTGGTATGTATGTTATATGTTTGAAATGACTTCCACTGTTAGGGTTGTGAATGGATACGATTGTATACCCGGTACCACCTTTGCGGGTCGGGATATGTATTATGGTATCAATGGTTGACGTGGCTGAAATGTGGTTTATATAAATAAAAAAAATTGATATGAAAAATCAAGGCGTCACAGTTTGGTATCAGAGCCTAGGTCTGCTAGGTTCTGCAGATATTAGTAAACAGTGGAATATAATACCAGAGTATAGGAATGGATATTGATGAGATTTGGGTTAGTTGTTGTTAGAGGATGAGACTAGAATTTAGGGTTATATCTTGTGACCTAGAAGTAGGAGTTTCATGGTTGTTTCCATGTTTTTTCTTGGGGTGACGACTTCTAGAAAACCATAGATACTATTGTCAGATCATGTTTCTGAGTGGTAGGATTGAATCTTAAATGGGGATAGAGAAATGTGTATAGCGAAATAATTTTTGGATTTTAGTATGCTTGGTGTGATAGTGATTTATGATGATAGAATTCTAAAATGGTTTTATATCCCTTACAGGATGGATCTAGGGAGTAGTAGTGCACATGCTGGAGGTGATGATGCGGAACCTTCCAGTATGGGTGGAGGAGACCTAGATGTTGTACCATGTAGTGTCACCCAACAGGTGATGGCCGAGTTGATTAGAAGTTCGGGGGAGCGAAGCTACACGATTAAGCAGTTCACGCGGATGAAACCCCCGTCATTTTCTGGAGGAGCTGATCCACTGGTAGCTAAGAACTAGCTCCAATACATGGAGGATATATTGGTAGTGTTTCCATGTACATATGAGCCAAAGGTATTGTTTGCAACGTTTAAGCTGATAGGGGAAGCTAAGCACTGGTGGAGATTAGCGAGGTTATTGGAGGAGCAAAGATCGGACCCTGTAGCGGTGACATGGGGCCGCTTCAAGGAGATGTTTTTTGAGAGGTACTTTCCCGCTACTGTCAGGAGTGCAAAGGCGGCAGAGTTTATGCATCTAACATAGGGATCGATGACAGTATAACAATATGCGGCGAGATTTATTAAGCTGTCTTGATTTGCTCTGTATTTAGTACCTGATGAGGAGAAGAAGGCGAGAAAATTTGATGAGGGTCTAAGGCAGAGTTTGTTTGAGAAAGTTATAGGTTTTCAGGCTCAGACATTTGTAGAGGTAGTAGACAGAGCTTTCGTGATTGAGGGTGGCCTTTAGAGATGCACCGCAGCACAGGGGCAGGGAAAGAGGCTTGCGTATTATGGCAGGATTCAGTCAAGGGCCATGGAGGAGGCAGGACAGTAGAGGTGGACAGAGATAGATAGTGGGAGATCAAGCTGAACAGGGTAGTCAGGTGCCCCCTCGTTGTCCTTCATGTTATAGGATACACTCGGGTGAATGTCGGCTCAGGGAGACAATCTGCTATCAGTGTTATTAGCCAAGACATATGGCGAGGGATTTTCGTAACTGTCGACGATAGTGCCTGCTCCAAGACTGTATAGAAGAGGTCATCAGGCACCCCATGGTGGACAGCAGAGGAATATTGCCCCAGCTCAAGTCTATGCATTGACACGGGGGGATGCAGAGGCTGAAGGAGATGTGGTGACATGTACAGTTTCGATTCTGTCATTTACAGCTACTGCTTTATTTGATTCAGGGGCGACGCATTCTTTTATCGCTTGAGAGTATGTTAAAGTTTATGGGTTAGAAACACAGTTATTGAGTATCAGTTTGTTAGTGGCTACGCCAACAGGGGCTGTGGGGATATGTGATAAAGTACTTAAAAATTGTCTAGTATGTATTCAGGGAAGGATTTTAATGCCTGATCTAGTTGTCTGGGATATGCATGGATTCGAGGTGATATTGGGTATGGACTGGCTAGCCACTCACTATGTTAGTATAGATTGTCATCAGAGGGAAGTAGTGTTCAAACCTCCAGGGGGACAGGAGTATCGGTTTGTGGGGTCTTGTGTGCGTACTCCACCATAGTTGTTATCTGTCATTCAGGTGAGGCGATTGCTATTAGGTGGTTGTCAGGGTTTTGTGGCCTGTGTGAACGTAGTACCAGAGGATGAGTTGAGGATGGAGGATATCCTGATAGTAAGGAATTTTCCTGATGTTTTTCTTAAGAATTTCCCGGGACTACCTCCTGATCGTGAGGTAGAGTTTTCTATTGATCTAGTACCGGGGACAGCGCCGATTTCAAAAGTGTCATACAAAATGGCATGGTAGAACTAAAAGAATTGAAGGATCAGTTGCAATAGTTGTTGGACTGGGAATTTATTCGGCCCAGCGTGTTGCCCTGGGGAGCGCCGATATTATTTGTGAAAAAGAAAGATGGGTCGATGAGAATGTGCATCGACTACCGTGAAATTAATAAAGTGACTATAAAAAAATAAATACCCGCTTCCCTGCATCGACGATTTGTTTGATCAGTTACAGGGGACACAGGTTTTCTCGAAGATAGATTTACGGTCTGGGTATCATCAAGTAAAATTCAAAGGAGAGGATGTTTCTAAAATAGCATTCAGGACTTGGTATGGCCATTACGAATTCTTGGTTATGTCATTTGGGTTGACAAATGCTCCTGCAGTATTTATGGATTTGATGTACAGGGTTTTTCACTGATATCTAGATCAGTTCATGGTGGTATTTATCGATGATATATTGGTGTATTCAAAAATCCCAGAGGAGCATGAGGAACATTTGAGGATAGTACTTCAAGTACTAAGGGAAAGGAAACTATTTGCAAAATTTAAGAAGTGTGAATTCTGGCTAGAGCAGGTTACCTTCCTTGGACATGTGATCTCCAGGAGTGGTATTTCAGTAGACCCGAGTAAGATTAATGTAGTAGTAGATTGGGTACGACCAAAGAATGTGCACAAAATTAGAATTTTTCTAGGTTTGGCTAGATACTATCGCAGATTCGTTGAGCGTTTCTCTAAATTGTCCGGTCCATTGACGAGGTTGACCGAGAAAGGACTGAAATTCGAGTGGTCTATTGAATGTGAGCTAAATTTTTAGGAGCTTAAGTAGTGACTCATCACTCGTTGATGTTGACGATTCCTTCAGGTGAGGATGGATTCGTGATTTACAGTGATGCATCACATAAAGGGCTTGGCTATGTTCTGATGCAGCAGGGGAGAATTATAGCATATGCCTCATGTCACTTGAAAGAATATGAGAAGAATTACCCTACCCATGATCTAGAGTTGGCAGCGGTGGTATATGCACTAAAGATTTGGTGGCATTATCTTTATGGGGGTAGGTGTGAAATTTTTTCTGACCATAAGAGTTTGAAATACTTTTTCACGCAGAAAAAGTTGAACATGAGGCAGAGGAGATGGTTAGAGCTAATAAAAGATTACGACTACACCATCAATTACCACCCGAGAAAGGCTAATGTGGTGGCTAATGCTTTGAGCCGAAAATAGGTGGGTGCCTCAGTATTTGCAATGGAGATCTAGCATTCAATTCAGATGGATTTGGAGAGACTAGGGATAGAACTCGTAAAGGGTGATCATCAGGCATTTATTGCCAACCTAGTGTTGCAACCGACTCTATAAGAAAGAATTAAAGCGGCACAGAGGAGTGATACAGAGCTTTTAGAGCTGACAGAGAAAGTACAGGATGGTATGGAGGAAGATTTCAGTATTTCAGATGATGGGGCCTTGAGGTTCCGTACCAGGTTATGTGTACCTGCTGATCCTGAGATTAAGAAAGTTATTTTGGAAGAAGCACATCAATCCTTGTATACGGTACATCCTGGTAACACTAAAATGTATAGAAATCTTTGAAAATATTTTTGGTGGGGTGGAATGAAAAGAGAGATTTTTGAATTTGTAGCACAGCGTTTGATATGCCAGTAGGTGAAAGCTGAGCATTAGAGACCGGCGGGGTCATTGCAGCCACAGTATATTCCTAAATGGAAGTGGGAGCATATAGCGATGGATTTTGTCACTAGGTTACCGCCGGTGCTTCATGGACAAGACACCATTTGGGTAGTGGTGGATCAACTTACGAAGACTGCCCATTTTCTACCTATCAGAGTTAACTACTCCCTAAATCGGTTAGTAGAGTTATATATTCAAGAGGTAGTGAGAATGCATGGCGTGTCTGTGTCCATAGTTTCAGACCGAGACCCACAGTTCACATCCCATTTCTGGAGGATTTTGCAAGAGGCCACGGGTTCTCAGTTGGCGTTCAGCACTGCATTTCATCCTTAGACAGATGGACAAGTAGAGAGGATGATGCATATATTGGAGGATATGCTACGTGCATGCATGCTGGACTTTGGAGGTAGTTGGTTATGGTTTATACCGTTAGTTGAGTTTACGTATAATATAAGCTATCAGGCTAACATTGGGATGGCACCATTTAAGGCATTATATGGCAAGAGATGTCAATCCCCGTTATATTGGGATGATATTGGCGAGAGACAAATATTGGGGCTAGAGCTAATACAACAGACTCAGGATAAAGTTAGACTCATCGGAGATAAAATCAGTGTAGCGCAGAGCCGACAGAAGAGTTATATTGATACTCACTGACAAGAGTTGAAGTTTGACACCGAGGATCATCTGTTCCTAAAAGTGGCACCGTTGAAAGGTGTTATGAGATTTTGGAGGAAGGGTAGGCTGAGCCTTAGGTATATTGGGCCATTTGATATGGAGAGAGTGGATCCAGTCGCCTACAGGTTAGCTTTACCACCAATTTTGTCGACAATTCATGACGTATTTCACATTCCAATGTTAAGGAAATACATCCCGGACCCCCTCCATGTGATCGTATATGAGGCACTAGAGCTCAGTGGTGCTTTGTCTTATGAAGAAGTGCTAGTGCAGATTTTGGATTGGAAAGAACATGAGCTACATACGAAAAGTATGTCGTTGGTAAAAGTTCTATGGCGCAACCATGCAGTAGATGAAGCTTCTTGGGAATTAGAGGAACAGATGCGCCAAAGATACCCACAGTTGTTCAGTGAAAACCAGGGTTAAAGGTATGTAATTTGATTTGTATAGTATAGGTAGTATTTTGGTTTTAATGGTTTTGGGAAGAATTTGTTTTCAATGGTTGTAATCTCCCAGAACCCCTTTGTAACCACAGTATTCCTCCACCATAAGTGAGGGTAAGTAATAAAATAAGTAGCCAATTTTCCTCAGTGGATGGCGTATAGTACAAATAGTAAATTTCGAGAACAAAATTTTTATAAGGAGGGGAGAATGTAGAGACCCGGATAATTATAGCAATTAAATAATAAAGGAAAATAGAGAAAAGAATTTTCCAAGGGGAGCTCAGCGGGGTCTCGTCGACGAGTGCACAATATTCGTCGACGAGTATCCTTCTTAAGCACGTTGACGAGGACATGTGTCTCGTCGACGAAGAGAAACCGAGATGGTGATTTTAGGGCCTGAAGTTCGTCAACGAAGGGTATAAGTTCATCGATGAACTCCCTTCTTGGACTCGTCGACGAGGGGTTGTGGCTTGTCGACGAGGCTACATGGACAGCACTCTATAAATATACCCAAATCACATTTCTGATGAACAAAACGCATGCAAACTCTCTCTCTCTCTCTCTCTCCAAAAATTCATTTCCCTCACCTTCTCTCTTCAATTCTGGCTTCAATTCTCTCTGGATTGACAATCGAAAGCGCCACGTTACTCTTGGGAAGATTCTCTACAATACTGTCGGATTAGAATTTTGATTTGGAGCACTTGGGCACCATCCCAAAATCAGGGTGAGTAGGTTATTTTGGTATTTTCAGAATTACCAGTGTTTATGGACTAGATTCTTTGTTAAATGGGTATATACTGGTATTTTGTGGGGAAAATGTAAATTTTAAGGTGTTGAGCTAGGAACACTGTAGGCGTAGGTTTGGATTAAATTGTGGGCACCTCAGTAAGTTGGGTAAGGAGAATAAATTATAGCAGTATTTTTACATAAATTATGGGTTGAGAAATATGTGAAAATGGTATATGATATTTTACCTGAAATTTATTTATGATATAAATATCAAATGAAATTTGTGTGGCACATGCATTATGTTGAGAAATGTTTAAATTGGGTTAAATGAATTACCCTGTGAAATATGTAATATTGAAATGTGTTAAGATATGAGAATTGAATTGTGGGGAAATGATGAAAGTGAAATACGTAGGAAATGTATTTTCTGAGAAAATGAAGAAATGTGAAATATGTGAATGCGTTTTGAGAAATACTAAATATTTGTGAAAAGAGATATTTATATGATAGAATGTGGTGAAATGAATCATGAACTGATGTAGTATCATTGAAATGATAAAATATGTTGAGAATACTGATTTTGGAATGTATATATATATTACAATGCAAAATTCTACAATATGAATATGAGAAATGTGAATATGTGAAATATGATGACAAGAAATGTGAATATGGGAAATGAAATATTGCAATGTTAATTTTGCAATATGAAAATGTGAAATATGATTATGGGAAATGTAAATATGTGAAATGTGAATATTGCACCATTGATTCTGCAATATGAATACTGAATTGTGAGAAATAAAATGTGAAACTCCACACAGAGAATATAGATATGTGATGGATGAAATGTCAATACTACATAATGATTGTTGGTATGTGGTAGTGAAAACCCTGATGGATGAATATGGAAACCCTAATGATGGGTCATGATATTGAGAGCACGGTATCGTTGCCAGTGGAGCAGTGCAACCACACGGGCTTATGGAGCGTGTGGCATGATAGTAGGTTAAGTCGTACAATAGAGTTGTTGTGCCCCCTGAGTCTGGATCAAGGCTTTGGCTGGCCCTTCCTACTACAAACATGAGATATGAGTTGATATTTGACCTAACCGGGTCGACCAACCGCGGTTAGGTCCAGCCTTTGAGCCACACAACCCTATTCATGAGGGGAAGCATGACGTGGAGTGAGATCCTCAGGGCAGCCATTAGTATAGATACTTCAATATGCTGACACTCATGAGCTAAATATGGAAATGGAAATGAAAAGAGAATGGAAAATGAAAATGAAAATGGAAAATGGAAAATGGAAAATGGAAATAAAAATGAGAATGTAAATGAACATGGAAATGGGAACAAGAATGATATGGGAAATGAATAATGTGAGTTAATAAATAATTAAAGCAAAGTAAAACACACCGCTTGAGGGCTTATTGAGTAAAGTGAGTGCTCTGATAAGTATCAATTGTAACTGAACTCGTGTTAATCAGGCTAGGCTGCAAACAATATCATGGACATGGAAATAAAAGCCTTTTGAAAGCTAATTTTGCATATCTATATGATAGTAATGTGGAATGGTATATTTTCTCAGAAAAGACTAACACTGGAATGATTATATGCTATGATATAATGAATTTCATATTGCCACACACTGTAGATAATTTATTTCGTCTTACTGAGATGTGTCTCACCCAATCATTTAAATATTTCAGGAAATCGAGATAGACCTGATGATAGAGCTCCGAGATAGAGGGGAGCAGATAGCCTGAGTAGTCAAGGTGAGTACTTTGACCTAGGGAGGTTTGATTCCCTTAGAGTTTCTGTGTATTTTTGTATATATGGATGGTAGTACTCTGGTATGTGTATTTGCTGTGGTATGTATGTTATATGTTTGAAATGACTTCCGCTTTTAGGGTTGTGAATGGATATGATTGTATACCCAGTACACCCCTTACAGGTCGAGTTATGTATTATGGTATCAGTGGTTGACGTGCTCGAAATGTGGTTATATGTGTGGTTTATATAAATAAATAAATAATGGTATGAAAAATCGGGGCGTCACACATGGGGACAATGGGAAATATGCAAACATTAAGGTTTCAATTATAACACAAGAAATCAAATTATTATTTATGGTGACAGGAATTCCTTAAACAAATAATTAGCTAACAGGTTAAAACAAGAATGAGGAAAACAAAAGATAAAAATAATGAGGTTCACGCAAAAAAAGGATCTGAAGGTGATGATGAGTCTAAGGATTTAGAATTACCTTTGACTAAACAATTCAAAGGAAACACGTAGAAATTAAATTGCAATTATAAGAAACAATTAATTAAACACTTAAGATGCAAGTTTCGCCCGTTTTTGATTTGCTAATGAATGTTCCTCTAGTTTCCTCTTCTCTCAATCACTTTCTTATTCCAAGATATTATGATCGGATAATATAACACTTAACCTTGTAATTTCAGTATAATGTAAAACACTAAACATGTTGTATAAAAAATCTAAACAATGAAAGAAAACCATCAAAATCTTGCCACGACTACAAGCATCAATTTTGCCTTAATGTCTACAATTGATCAAAATCAAGAACATAGAATTTTAATCTTTTCTAAATATGGATTGAAATATAAGTTAAACATTAAGGTTCCAAGGAAAGGAGGAAATCCAACCCAAAACGACCCTAGGTTACTCCTTGAATCTTAAGATAAGATTTAGCCTAACATGTTCACAATCGAAAATGTTTGGAACAAATTAAACCAAAAATAAATCATTTATAAACGATGAAAATAAAAGGAAAATAAAAATAAAGGGATAAAGTAAGAGTGGAGGAGAAGCAGAGAGGAAGAGAGCCCTAGCTGAATGGCCTTCCTTTTGTGCAAGCTATTGCCCTCTCTCAATCTGCTACTATTTCTGCAATTGGTTTTTCCTAAAATATTAAATAAAAAATAAAAAAACATAAAAATATAGAAAATGAGGAAAATTTACAAAAATATACCCAACTGACTTTCCAAAATTCGGTTTGGTCTTTAAAATAAAATAAAAATAAAAACGTCAGCTTTGTTAGCCACACAAGAACCAGGGAGAGAGGAGAGTGAAAGTTAAGGTGTAGTCTCAAGAGGGAGGTGAATTGGGTTATTTAAATTTTGTTTGTAAATATTTTATGAATTCACGACCTTTTTTTAATTTAGCAAACACACAATGATGCTTAGATATTTAACCAATCCACAATCCACACACAATCTCAACACAAGCAAACAATAACCAAATAATCCAACCAGTCAAAAATAACAAACTGCAGCACTTTGTTGACTCCAAATACTCAAAGAAGAGTTTGGTTATAGCCCTGCATGAATGAATTTGATTCAAGCCCTGTTATGAATGAAATTTGATTGTTTTCTTTCAACTAAGATTTCCGCAAACGATTAATCAACGTACTCCCTTTAAGGTTTCCGCAAAGGATTAATCAACGTACTTTCTTAAGTTAAAAGTCTTCTTAATCTCGGTTTTAGCTTCCTGCACTTTAAATACACACCACAAAAATTTATATATGTAGAAAATAAAGAGAAAGGGTAGAGAGTGAGACCGAGATTTTTACGAGGTTTGGCTTATACCCAACCTACGTCCTCGCCTTAGGTCAATACCACCTAAGGATTCCACTATACCATTCCTTTCCGGGCGGAACAAACCTTTTACAAACTCTCCTTTAGGGTGGAGCCCCCTCTCCAAACAATACCACACACTTGGTCCAACGATCCAATCAACCTTGAACCGTCAAAAACTACAAGAACAAGAACAAGAACTTATGTACAAAAGATGCTCTCAGATAGAGCTGATTAGTACAATTTAAATCACTAATATACTTCAAAATAAATATCAATATGTAATGAAATTGAAACTCAAAGTAAATTTATCACGAGTTGTTCTTTCTATGATTGAAAGATTCAGAATTTATGCTCAATTTCAATGAATAAATCTCAGTAATACTTAGTGGAGAATGTCGGCAAGATGTGAATAAGAGAGCCTTTGAGAGTTGAGAGCAATTGAGAGTATTTAATTGCTGAAAGTATTTCTTGGTGGTTAAATCTTTTGCCTTGGGGGCTATATATAGAGTTTAAAAAGTGTATTCCTTGTTCCCCAAGTTTACTTGGAGTATCTCCCAAGTTTAGACGAAGTTTGGAGCCCAAGAAACTAATTTTAGAAACTTTCCCACATTGAATTTTTTAAAATTATACGATTGTCAATCGCCTGTCAAAAAGGGGGTCAGGCGCCTGTCGAATTAAAATCAGTTTAAATTTGAAAGCTAGTGCACTGTCAAATGCTTGGGAAAACACAGTTAGGCGCCTCAAATTGCACAATTAGGTGCCTGTCAGAACCAGTTCAGGCGCCTGGCAGTATTTAGTTTGCCTATCTTAAAAAACATATAAAGGTCAGTCGCATGAAGTGTTTTGGTCAGGCGCCTGAGCATTTCAATTTTTTGTTTTTTTAAGACTTTTATTTCAAAAACTTTTTTTGCTCTTTGAACCTTTTAATTTGTAACTTTGAAAATTATTTTTCAATGTCTTAAGAATGGGTCTTTAGGTCTTTGATTATTCCTAAAGGGCTTCAATGCATTCATATTGACTTTAAATTTGAAGTACTTACATAAGATTTCCTTAAGACTCTAAAACTTTCAACTCTTGAAGACTTTATGTATATTCTTGCTTTGAGTCCATCTTGTCTTAAGCTTCAACATTCATTGTGCTTTCATAGAATTTGACAAACTTTTATTTATTGAGCTTTCTTTAGATCACTTGATTTGGATGTAAGCTTTCAATGCATTCTTGTGATCATTTGATGTAGGCTTTTTAACATACTCTTGAGATTACTTGATCTTGAGCTTCTAAAATTTGTTTCCTGAAACATCTCCACTTGACCCAAAACATGTTAAATTCTCTTGATTTGTTATCATCAAAATAAGAGTTGTAAACCTTGTTAGGCCAACAGAGAGAGAGGGGAATGGCATTAATGGGGTGTCAGGGGGAACTAAAAGAAAAAAAAAAAAAAAAAAGGGGGGGGGGGGGGTAGTGGGGGACACGTTGCTCAACAGCCAGAAAGAAGGGAGAGAGGGGAGAATGGGGAGGCAAAAAAAAAAAAGTTGCATATAGGCAAAAATTTAAAATTAAATTATAATAATTAATAAATTTATTTGTCAATATTATTTTTTTATATAAAATTAGTTATTTTTTTATTCAAAATTCATAATACATAAATTTTTTATTGATAGTTTTAATTTATTTAATAAATAAATAAACATAAGTTAAGTAATTTCACTACATTTCTATTCATTTTTTACAAAAATATTATAAACAACTTATGTTTATTTATTTATAAAATAAATTAAAACTACCAATAAAAAATTTAAAAAACTTATGTATTAAAATAAATGTTGCTAATATTTTCTCGAGTACGGTTTGATGTACGGTGCGAGTAACTAGATGTCGGGTATGGTTCGATGTGCGGTTTACGTTTCCCAATGTCGAGGTACAGTTTGATGTACGGTACATGTTTTTCAATGTCAGTACACATTTCTCGATGTCAAATACAATTTGATGTATGGTGCACGTTTCCCTATATATTCCGACGCCGGGTCCAGTTCAGTGTACGACACACGTTTCTTGATGTTGATTTCAATTCGATGTATGGTACACGTTTCTCGATGTCAAGTACGGTTCGATGTGTAGTTCACACTTCCCAATGTCAGGTACAGTTCGTTGTATGGTCCACTTTTCTCAATGTCGGGGTACAGTTCGATGTACGGTGCATGTTTCCAAATGCTCGGTACGGTTCGATGTGCGGTTCACATTTTTTAATTTTGGGTACGGTTCGATGTATGGTTCACATTTTTCGATGTCAAGTATGATTCAATGTACAGTATTGTTGTCAATAAAAACCAGTTTTCCCGCTCAAACCATCGCGGGAAACCACTTTTTGCGCGGAAATTATCCTGGGAAAATATTAGCGACGTTTCTTTTAATACATAAATTTTATTTTAATTTTTTATTAGTAGTTTTAATTTATTTAATAAATAAATAAACATAAGTTATTTTTAATATTTTTGTAAAAAATGAATAGAAATATAGTGAAATTACTTAACTTATGTTTATTTATTTATTTATTAAATAAATTAAAACTATCAATAAAGAATTTAAAAAAAATTATGTATTATGAATAAAAAAAATAACTAATTTTATATAAATAATAATAATAATAATAATAATAATAATAATAATAATAATAATAATAATAATAATGACAATTAAATTTATTAATTATTATAATTTAATTTTTAATTTTTGTATATATGCAACATTTTTTTTTTGCCTCCTCATTCTCCCCTCTCTCCGGCTGCTGAGCAACATGTCCTCCACCCCCCCCCCCCCCTTTTTTCTTTTAATTCTCCCTCACACCCCATTAATGCCCTTCCCCCTCTCTCCCCTCTCTCCTCGGTTCCTGTGCGGCTAATAAAGCTGAAAATTTTATTTTTATTTTATTTTAAAGTCCAAACCGACTTTTGAAAAATCCATTGGGTATATTTTTGTAAATTTTCCCCATTTTCTATATTTTTGTATTTTTTTTTTCTTCTTTAATATTTTGGTAAAAAAACTCGTTTCTGCAGGCCTTCACGGCTAGTTCCCCCAAAATGAAGGTGCTGCTCCCCTTTTTATTCTCCCACAAAAGAAGCCTAGGTCATCTCCATAGTTTGCTGGATGCATGTGCATACACTGCTATAGCCGAAAAGCTCCCCTAAAAAGTTGTTGATGTCCTTCCCTTTTATCCCCATTTATTGCTGCCCTAATTTTCTAATATTCTAATGTATATCTTCTTGAAACTCCAGCCCAATACCTCTTGAAAATCCAGTCCAATACCTATTAATTTTCCCTCACTCATAGCTAAATGTTGCTCCAATTTATTTATGTTGCGCATGACCCCCTAGGTCTCCTCCCAAAATTTCTGGCCCACACAATTCCACACAGCCCTCCAATGCTCTCCCTTGTGTGTACAACTGCTCTTTTTTCAATTTGTTTGTTGTGTTGGCCGAACAACACAAGCTTGTGCCCTTCACGACTGCTGCTTCTTTTTTTCTTTTATTTGTTTTGGGCCCAACATTTTGCATGGCCCCTTTTAATTCTAATGTGTTGTGCTTCACAACTACCCTAGGTTGCTGAAATTCCACTTTAATTTCCACACGCACAACCCTCCTTATTGGCTGAGCCCATGCATGTGTGTCCCTACAATAATTAAACATAAGTACCCGTAAATTTAAGGGCAACAATGGAATAATGATCCTAATGTTATCAATTATGCTCCATTGCTAAAATAATGTGCATAACTAGGCTTTTAATCCAAATTGCAATAACTAATAAACACAATTAAACACCGAATTATGCAACTTTGACACTTAATCATGGAGTCTATATACAATCTCCATAGATCTAGCATTTACGGTATTTCTTTGCATAGTTTATGCAATCCCTTTCCATGGTCATCCAATAGGACCCGCACCTTAGAATTTTTCGAGCTAACGAATGACCACCAGCATGGGTACCACAAGCCCCTTCACATGCTAGGGTGTGGCTCGTATTGGATTCGGTAGCCGCACCACCCAGCCGCAATTGTTGACACTAGAAACCAACGGCCACCAAATTATGCCTACCATGTTGAATTGCAGCCACCTCTATTAGACTTCCCCCCCCCCCCTATCTGTGTATAAATATATGTAGGTTGCAGTTTTATGTAGTGGGTTGAGAGCAGTGTTGTTGTAGAGAGGTGTGCAGTGTGTTGAGTTGTGTGTTGTGTTGTGCAAGGAACAAAGTGTTGTGTGAGGCAGAGTTAATCTTTGTTGATAGAGAGGGAGAGAGGAGAGTTTTGACCTTATAGGTCACACCCGGTTTTAATAATGACAAATACTGATATTTGATGATTGTCAAGTTCTTGTGCAGGCTCAAATAAATATCCCAAGGAAGGACACTTGAAGAAACAAGAAGAACCCGAAGACTTGTAATTTGTAATTGTAAATTTAATGTCTGTAATATGGGTCTATAATAGTAACCTAGGTTGTGATTTGTATGTTTCTTGCCTGTACATCATGCATATAGGATATATCATAAGCTCAATTAGACCATAGCAAGACCCTAGGCTCCAACACTCACACACATAGCATATAATATATAAATGTGTTGAAATTGTGCTTTAATTGAAAAAATCTGAGCAACTTGAGAGGGCTCGAGCGACCGAACCCTTGGAGTACAAACCTCCTCGGGTGCCCAAACTTTGACAAGTCAAAGTGTTGACCAGGCTCTCGGGTGACCGAACTCTAAATGCACATATCTTCTCCGGGTGCTTGAACCCCTCAAAAGGGACTGTTCACTAGCTCGAGCAACCGATGTTTTTAGTTCAAAAAGAACCCCGGGCGACCGAACACATGCGTTCGGGCCACCGAGCATTCAACCGGGCACCCGAAGTCATAAAGCTTTGCTACTGACTTTGATTTGGGTTGCCGAAGCTCTATCCCGGCAACCAAAATTCATTAATTACCTTTTTACTACGTGTTTTGTCAAGCGACCAATCTTAGGTTCAACCACCCGAACCCCAGCTGATTAAAATTATTTTAACCGTGGTAAAACTAGGTTAAATCGGGCTAATTGGATTTTAATCATTTGGGACTTTTTTAATTATTCTCATTATATCCCAAACGGTTATATTTTTACCCTTGGCTATAAATATGAGTCCATTTGCATGATTAGAGGAAGATTAGCAAAGTGATTAACCAAAAAATTCTCTCTTGAAAATTCACCCTTTGCTCATATACTCTCAAACTAGCTTCCTTTTGATAAAATCTGAGATTGTGAGAGTTCCTATTGTGTAAGTGTGATTGTTATTCTGTGCTAAATACTCCCACTTGTTTGTGTGATTGAGACAATTTTTCTGGGGAGTTTAGTTTAGATTTATCCCATAGATTTGCTCATTATAAATCTTGTGTGGGGATAAATCAAATAAGCTTAGGATATTTGCATATTTGTTGCAAGTATCCAATAGCTTGATTTTTGGTGTGCAAAGATTTCTCAAACAAGCAACTATTTTCAAACTAGTGTTGTGCATCTTTCATTAAAGAAAACTCTTTTTGGACTAGTTTGATTATCTTATTTG
Organism: Malania oleifera; assembly: GCF_029873635.1. Classification (NCBI taxonomy): domain Eukaryota; kingdom Viridiplantae; phylum Streptophyta; class Magnoliopsida; order Santalales; family Ximeniaceae; genus Malania; species Malania oleifera. The sequence goes on along the minus strand of NC_080426.1, from coordinate 78,453,185 downwards.
AATACTTGGAATATTGATATGCTATTGAAATACTTGTTTTCATTCCAAGATATTGCTTGTGTTGAATACTCTTGAGCATCATACTGATTATACTGTGTTGAGTATTGATTTAACAAAACTTGGATCATTGATCTTACACTATATCCATGTTATTGATGTGTATGTGATTATGTGTATTTGGGTAAATTTTTGCTTTACGTGAAAGCACTATTTCTGTACCATTTGATTGTAAAATCTGAGTGTTTCCAGGCGTGGCCTGAGGGGGCGGTAATCCAATCCGGTAAGGATTGTTTGTAAAGGTTGAGATCAGCCCTGTGCTAATTGACCTGGTTTGTTTAGGTGCCACTCCACCCATTTAAGTGAGCAAGTTATAGTAGTAATCCTTGTACTTGTTAGCCAAGGCAAGAACGTAGGAGATTGACCTAGGGTTTAAATTTACATTTACATTACTTGCACTAGATTGACCATACGGTTAAGAATATACTGGTGTTAGGAGATTGACCTAGGGCTTAAATTTTAAAAATACCAATTCACCCCCCTCTTGGGATCACGGTAAAGCTAACAAAGAGAGTGGAGTTAAGGGCAGTAACCTCCTCCTCCTTGTAATTCTCCCGGTTATAGTGGATTGTGTGTGCTCCCGTTAACGTAGGTCATAGTGGACCGAACCACGTAAATCTGGTGTTGTATTGTGGTTGTGTATTTTGCTTGTGCGATTATTGCTCGTAGATCCACACCCCAACAAATGGTATCAGAGCGAGGTTGGAGCAAAACTGCCAGATTATAGCAAAATTATCAGATTGGAGCCTCTGCCCAGTAGGTCAAAACTCAGTTTTAAGGCCATCAAAACATTCCTCTCATCGAGACGAAGCCAACGGCGGTACCAAGGGCTCAAACGTAGCTCAGAAGAGGCCACACGTGCCCACACGCGCCTTCGACAGAAAGACCGTGTTGCCACGTGCCCGTACGTGCCAGAAGTTCATTAGAAGGTGGGCTCACACGCCTTCACACTCTGACAAGGGATAAGAAGGTGGGATCACGCACTCCCATGCACCAGCAAACGTCTGGTGAGCGTCTAAAGATTGAAGACGCTGACGTTAGCTATCGCGCCAACACTGAGTCAGCGAGCCATGTCAGTTGAGACCGTGCCATGTATGCTGCTGGGACCCACAGTGGGCCCCATAGGACACGTCAGTAGGTGGGCCCCACTGTACCACATCAATAGGTGGGCCTTGTAGGAAAGTGGGCCTATGGTGTCACGTCAGCAAACAATGTCAAGTAACAGCGTCAGTAACCATTAACAGCATCAGGAATATTCCGTTAAAGGAAGAAATATTCCGTTAAGTTTGACGGAGAGTTGACTAGTGTTTGACCGATTTTACTTGAAGTTTAATCGGGCTTTTAGAGCCATTTCGGGTCGGTTTTTCGAACGGCTTGAACCATTTGTAATGTTTTCGGCCATTCCAAAGCCATTGGCGGTGTCCGTTTTGTGAGATTCGGAGCATAATGGCAAGTGTTGGCACTTTAAAATTTGAGGTGGAGAAGTTTGATGGGTGAAACAACTTCAGCTTGTGGCAAAGCACGGTGAAGGATATTTTGGTTCAATAAGGCTTGATAAGTCGTTGATCAGGAAGAAGCCAGATGATATCCAAGATAATGATTGGACCGAATTGGAGATGAAGGCGGTCAGCACAATTTGATTGTGTCTAGCAAATGAAGTCAAATATTTGGTGTTAGACGAAACCTCACTGATGGAGCTCTGAAAGAAATTGGAGCAAAGGTATATGTCGAAGTCCCTTACCAATAAGTTGTTTCTAAAGAAGAAACTTTATCAACTCTGAATGAACTAAGGAAGTAGTCTTTTTTATCACATAAATTATTACAACAAGATTTTGACCAAGTTATTGAGCCTCGGTGTGAAAATTGATGAAAAGGATAAGGTGCTTCTATTTTTGTCGTCTCTACTAGCTTCATTTGATGGTCTGGTAACTGTATTGCTCCTGGGGAAGGATAACTTGAAGTTGGATGATGTGATGGCATCACTTCAAGATTTTGAGATTTTAAGAAAACCGATTGTGATTTCTCATGAGCAAGCTTTGATGGCTAATAGTGAGAGATAAGGAAGAAGTAAAGATCGAAAGCTCGGAGGTAAAAAATGGCGTTCAAAATCAATAGGACGAGATACGAGCGAGGTTGTATACTACTGGTGTGATAAAAAGGGGCACTTCAAAAGGGACTGTGAAGATCGAAAATGATACGAAGAAAAAAAGAAGACACGGGATAGTGTCAATGTATCGAAGCATGCCACATGGCATGGTAATGATGAGGTCCTTGCAACGGCGAGCAGCTTACATCAACAAATCAATCGAAGAAATGTGCAATGTCAATACTACAAAAAGTATAGCCATATGAAGAGGGAGTGCCGAAAATTGATGAGAAAGACATTAATTCTCATTGCAGTCCAAACGATGATGGATGGGTTTTGGAGTTTAGGAGTTCAATTCATGTTTGTTTTAAGAAAGAATTTTTCCATTCTTTCAAAGAAGTTCGTGGTACAATATCACTCGGTGATGGGTCTTCATGCGATGTCTGAGGGATTGGATCTGCGAAGCTAAAGACACCTATTGGAGCGGTCTGTATTTTTGGATGATGTAAACTTTGTTCTAAGGATACGAAGAAATTTGATCTTTCTTAGTCGATTGGATTCTAAGGGTTGTCAAATCTCTATCGCAGGTGGAGCTATGGAGGTGACCCGACGTGACTTAATGTTATTTACTGGGAAGGAGTCTTGTGGGTTGTATCAGTTGATGGGAACCACAGTGGTTGGTGGTTTGACCTCGAATGATGATAGCAGCACATCATTAGAAACGAACAAACGAGTTTGGTTTGTCGATGAAGAAGGTAGTGCTTTTTGCATGGTTCAAACATTTGAACCAAGCTATGAAGATTTTCCTTGATCGAGTTCATATCAAGGTGGAGCTGTGGACTTGGGAGTTGATACTCACCAAGGTGGAGATTGTTAGGGTGTGCCTCATATTAGAGTTGGCAACTGCACCACCCAGCCGCAATCGTTGACGCTGGAAACCGACGACCACCAAACTCTGCCTACCATGTTGAATGGAAGCCAGCCACCTCTAGTTGACTTCCCAATCTGCGTATAAATATATGGGTTGTAGTGTTATGTAGTAAGCTGAGAGCTGTGTTGTTTTAGAGAGCTGTGCGATGTGCTGAGTTGTGCGGTGTGTTGTGCGAGGAATTAAGTGTTGTGTAAGGCAGAGTGAATCTTCGTTGAGGGAGAGAAAAGAGAGAGAGAGAGAGAGAGAGAGAGAGAGAGAGAGAGAGAGAGAGAGAGAGAGAGAGTGTGTGTGTGTGTGTGTGTGTGTGTGTGTGGAGTGGAGGGTAGTATCCTCCTCCTCTTCTCCCGGTTATAGTGGATTGTGTGTGCTCCCGTGGACATAGGTCATAGTGGACCGAACCACGTAAATATGGTGTTGTATTGTGATTGTGTATTTTTCTTGTGCAATTGTTGCTTGTAAATCCACACCCCAACATCATGGACCTTGTTGACTTTTTGAGTCCAATGCCTATTTTGATTGTGACAAACCACAACATCTCATATGTGCATTAAGTGTGAACGTGATTATGTTTCTAGAAGCACGAATGACAAATGTAATATAAAAGTCGTAAAAGCACTTAGATGATCATACCTCGATGTATTCCATAGGAATTCAGGGAGCAGAAGACTAAAGACTTTATTTTTTTTTTCAATTGTAATAGTAATTAGGTTTGAATGTGCATGCATGCTTATATGGTTTAAATTGAAGCTCAAACAATGACATAGATTGACCTTAAGGAACTCCAAGCTTTCATAAAAATATTTTTCATAAAATTCTTAACTTATACAAAAGGTTTGAATGGGTTTGAACTTAAAAAAAAGGAAAAAAAATTATTTTTATTGAAGTCCCAGTCGACCGGCCTTACAAGCCCAGTCGACCGGATAGTGCATATGGCCAGTTACATAAGGTCCCGACACATTGGCCTTGACTGGCGTGTGTTAATGGGCAAAGTTGAATGGCCAAGCCAATCAACCTCTTAAGGCCTTATTAGCCTAGTCGACCGGCTAGTCAATTTAACCAATTTTTATGAAGGCCCAACCAATCAGCTCACTTTAAAACGTATGATGCCCAGTCGACCGACCCTCATAGCCCAATCAACCGGATCTTGAGCCTAGCAGACCGAAGTACTATAAAATTGAAAATTGCCTTGGGCCAGTAGATCAGACCTCTCGGGATTTTGAATTTCATGACATATAATGGTAAGATTATGTTTTTGCCTAATACCAACCCTATTCACTTGGAGCAGGTTAGAGAATCACTTTGAAAATATAATTGAATATCCTTTGATTCTCCCTATTATTTTATACCCTTTTGTGTTTTAAATTCTTATTTTCTCCTACTCTTCTTGAAAATCATTTTTAGAGAAAATCTTTTTGGGTTTTATTTTAAAAGGCTTGAGTATATATTATCTTTCATATATATGTTGCTTGATAGCCTTTTTATTCTCATATGCTTCAAAGATCAAATTTTATCCCATACCGTTTATTTGAAAAATATCTTTTGGAGAAAATGCCTTTGAGTTTGTCTTGAAGTCTTGAGCTTATATTCTTTCTCATATATATATTGCTTGAGAACCTTCTTGCAGTTTATTTTACAAAGGTCAATCATCTAAAGAGAAAACCCTAGTTTCTCCCTTTCTTTTATTTGAAAATATTTTTGGAGAAAACCCCTTGGGTTATTCAAGAGCTTTGAGCATATATTTAATTGATATATATTGGCTTAAAAAGCTTCTTGAGAGAAGCATTGAGCATATATATATTTGCTTGGAAGGCTTGTTAATTATTTTTTAAAGGTCTTTCTTAAAGTGAAAATCATTTTCCATTCTCTCTATTTTTTATTGAAAAATATTTTGAGAAGAAAACCATACTCTACTGTGCTTCATTTTACAAATCATATGAGAGTTCATTTAGATTTTCATATTGTACAAATCAGCTTTTGTAGAGACTTTCAAATTGTACACAAATTGTTTTCAAAACAGCCCTTCCCGATTCGGGTTGTGAACGGTGGGCTAAGTGAGGGTACATGTAGAGACCCGGTGAATTATATTAGTTAAATAATAGGAGGGGGAGAGAAAAGAGACTGTAATTGAAATTCAACAGGGGTCTCGTCAAGGAACAGGCTTAATGGGATCGTCGACTAGGACATGTGTCTCGTCAACGAGAAGTTACCGAGGGGCCATTTTTCAGCTTTGAATTTTGTCGACGAGGAATAAGCATTCGTCGAAGAACTCCCTTCATGTCCTCGTCGACGAAGTGACGTGTCTCGTTGACAAGAGCAAGTGTATAAGTAGTCTTAAACTTGGATTTCAACGCATATTATTCAAGAAAATCATATTTTCTCTCTCCTATTCGTCCCCTCTACCTTCTCTCTAAGATTATGGACCGATCTCTTGCCGGTTCCACGACTCTCTTGGGAAGTTTCTCTTCAAGTCTGCTAGAATGGATCGTTGGTGGGGCTAACTTGGACTCCATCCCAAGCTCAGGGTAAGACTTTTATTTGAGTATTTGGCATTCCTACAATTGTAGAAAAGGTAGCATTTGAAGAAATACTGAAGTTTTGTTCGAGGCAATGTTGTTTTCAGGGTGTTCAACGGGGAACCCTGTGGGTGCAGGACTAGTTGTTTTAGGGGCTTTCCAGTAGTTAGGTAAGTGAGTAAACTAAAGTAGAAATTTTTCATGAAAATTTTTATTATTAAATAGCAGATTAATTTTCAGAAAGCATGTATTACGTATGAGTGTGTTTGGGAAAATATATATATATACACCTAGGAATTTATTGTTTTTACACAGGAATATGTTTTAGTGTAAATGTCAGGAAATGTGATTTCAGAACAAAATTTATGATATTATTTAGTTTGTGTGGCATGAATATTATTTCACGTATACTGTATTATGATAAGTCAAATTTACAGAAAAAGCATGTTTACAATTATTTTCAGGAATAACATGATAAATACAATAAATTATGATTCCAAAATTTATGATAAACAGTACATATGCTCAGTTTAGTATTTATAATATGTTCGGCGCAAGGCCACGATTGATAGCCAACGCAAGGCTGCAGTTATGTATGTTATTCAGCACAAGGCCGTAGTTATATATGTTATCCGATGCAAGGCCGTGATTATTTATGTTATGACAGAATTCAGAAAATGCTATCAATCTATTTATGTAAAAATAGTATATGATCATGTACTATATGTTATCAGAACCCGGATGATAGTTTAGATCAGTTTACAAGAGCACTGTACCATAGCTATACAGTTCAGTTCAGCTCAGACTTGTGCTAACTACCCCTACCAGTAGAGGGGGTGGGAGATGAATAGTCGATGTGACTTTCAATGTAGAGTTGTAGAAGTCCACTTGGCAGTTCGAACCAGGGTGTGGCGGGCCCATCGTACTTACAAATATTTTTAACTCGGTAGTGGTCGGTCAGCCATTGTCGGGTCCCACCTTCGAGCTAAACAACCCATCATAGGGGGTAATACATGACTTTAGCTGGCTATTCATCCTGGGTATCTTTCAGTACTACTAGTTATATCAGATGATTTTATAAACAATGAGATACAATATGATTTAGTATAACTATGAAATGGTATGTTTATTCAGTTATGATATTATCAATGTTTTCAGGCATGTAACATGTATTGTATATTTATTATAGCATGCAAATATTTATGTTGCCACACAACTGTATTTAGTTTATTTCTCTTACCGAGAGGTGTCTCACCCCAACTTAAACCATTTCAAGAAACCCAGAAAGACAGGCGGACCGAGCTTCTTGCCATTAGAGATAGTTTTCACTACCCCGCTAGGTGGGTGAGTTTTTGAGCTAGGATCAGCTGGTTTTTGGTGTTAGAACCTAGTTTTATCTTTTGGTTTTTTGAGGATTGTATATATATACACATACACACAGGAATATGATGGAATGCAAGTAACTCTGGTATATTGTATGCTATAGTTAGGTGAATGAAATTTATATTTACTGCTGCTTAGGTTTCAGACATGTAATATGTACTGTATATTTACTATAACACACAAATATTCATGTTGTCACACGATTGTATTTAGTTATTTTCCATTACTGAGAGGTGTCTCACCCCAGCTTAAACCATTTCAGGAAACCCAGAAAGATAGGCGGACCGAGCTCCATGCCATTAGAGACAGTTTTCAATACCCCGCTAGGTGGGTGAGTTTTTAAGCTAGGATTAGCTGGTTTTTGGTGTTAGATCCTAGTTTTATCTTTTGGTTTTTTAAGGATTATACATATATATATACAGTAATATGATGGAATGCAAGTAACTCTAGTTTATTGTATGTTATAGTTAGGTGAATGAAATTTATATTTACTGCTGCTTAGGTTTCAGGCATGTAATATGTACTGTATATTTATTATAACACACAAATATTCATGTTGCCACATAACTGTATTTAGTTTATTTCCCTTACTGAGAGGTGTCTCACCCCAGCTTGAACCATTTCAGGAAACCCAGAAAGACAGGCGGACCGAGCTCCGTGCCATTAGAGACAATTTTCACTACCCCGCTAGGTGGGTGAGTTTTTGAGCTAGGATCAGCTGGTTTTTTGTCTTAGATTCTAGTTTTATCTTTTGGTGTTTTGAGGATTGTATATATATACAGTAATATGATGGAATGCAAGTAACTCTGGTATATTGTATGTTATAGTTAGGTGAATGAAATTTATATTTACTGCTACTTAGGTTTTTGGCATGTAATATGTACTATATATTTATTATAACACACAAATATTCATGTTGCCAAACAACTATATTTAGTTTATTTCCTTTACTAAGAGGTGTCTCACCCCAGCTTAAACCATTTCAGGAAACCCAGAAAGACAGGCAGACCCAGCTGCGCGCCATTAGAGACAGTTTTCACTACCCCGCTAGGTGGGTGAGTTTTTTAGCTAGGATCAGCTGGTTTTTGGTGTTAAATCCTAGTTTTATCTTTTGGTGTTTTTAGGATTGTATACATATATATATATACATACAGTAATATGATGGAATGCAAGTAACTCTGGTATATTGTATGTTATAGTTAGGTGAATGAAATTTATATTTACTGCTGTTGTGTACGACAGGTGTGTCCTCGTTACCCACAGGTTCGGGTCGACTTTGCTGCGTCATTAATTATTGTTATTAGGGCATTTAGTGTGGTTGATTATGTAGTAAATTAAGTAGGTCGTTACAATACATCACTTGGAGAGGCAACTTGCCTAGAAGAAGCAGACCAAGTGAGAGGATATCACTCGAAGAGGCAGCTACATCTAGAAGTAGCAGACCAAGTGTGGGGTATCACTTAAGGAGGAGGACTCCATCCTATAAGGAGTGTACCAGGTGTGGGGTATCGCCTGATGAGGAGGGATCCATCCTTAAGGAGTGTGTGAATGGTTTGGCTTTGCCCGGTTAAGGGAGCTGGTTAGTGAAATCCTTGGGGGGTTTTCCCAAGGCGAGGACGTAGGCGCTCTCTCTCTCTCTCTCTCTCTCTCTCTCTCTCTCTCTCTCTCTCTCTCTCTCTCTCTCTCTCTCTCTCTTTTAATGTGTTTATATTCTCTGCACTTTAATTTCCGCACGTGTATGTTTGTGTATACATTGTTGTGATTATTTTACATACACTCATTTTATTTTTAATTTAAGATATTGTTGGTGAATCGGCGAAGTTTTATTTAGAAAAAGTTTTTAAAACCCAATTCACCCCCCTCTTGGGATCACACCATAACTATCAATTGGTATCAAAGTCTGGTTGCAATAAGGTTAACCGCATTTTTATAAAGATTGCAATGGCTCTTCAGTGTATCCCTATTTTGAGAAGGTCAATCCTTTGCAAATCCTCCATTTCTTTCATTATGTAGATTTTACTGTTTGAAAATTGAAAATAACTATTTTTTTAAAATCGATTGATTGGAGGTTTTGGAAAGTGATTGTTAAAGGATTTTATATCCCAATGAAAATGTTTTTAAAACGCATAGTTTCCCAAACCTAAAAATGAATTGAATAAGCATGACATGTTTTTAATACATATCATTTTTAGTGGCATGCATGTTGTAAATTATGTCTTAGCTACTAATGTTTTAAAAGCTCATGACTTGTTCTAGTGCTAAGGAATTTTTGGGAACAATGAGAGGTATGAAAAACCGAGAAAGAGGAGAACGCCACTCCAAATGATTTGAGCTTAAACGATTAAGGAGTAAAGTGAATAGGTATATTTTCCTCCTCCTACTTTATTAAATATGTCATGCCATGATTCATGGGATATTTTTGTGTTAAATCTTTTATTGAATTATGTGTTGAATCTATTGATGATTGCATGTTATCTTATGAGAAGCTTCAAAGAAATATATTAGGACTCATAAGACTTTTGATGAGTAAAATAAATGACATAATTTGTTGAAAATTGAACTAGAAGTCTTAAGATCATAACCTTCTATTTTCTAATATCTTAGATCTTAGGATTAGTTAATTAAATAAAAGGAATGCTTAGATAGTGGATAGTGCTTAAATTGTCAAATCTTAGTATATGTTATTGTTATACTAGGAACCATAGAAAAGCTAGCCAATATGAAAATTTTAGTGATAATATCCAATCAATTCACTTAATTGATATATCATTATGATTGGTTATATATATCATATAACCCTAAACTCATTATGAAACTTAAATGATTAAACATTTTCAAATGCATTTGAAGCTCATCCCCTTAGTAGAAGACATTATTTTAAATCTAAGCATAAAATGCAAAATATTATTTATTGAAATTATAACTCTTTTGGCAAATGAATAAGATGCAAAATGGGGTGAAAAGGGGCTTAAATTTCGAATTTAGTGAAGTCCAGTCGACCGAATTGTATTTTCTAGTCGACCGAACCCCTCTGGGCCAGTTCAAATTAGTGCCTCAGTCAACCGGTACATTAGCACCAGTCCATCGGTATCCTCTATTTTCCCAGATAAAGTCACTTGGTTGCTCCTTAGCCGATCGGACCATTAATCGAGACATTTTGTGTGCACCTAGTCGACCGAACCTATATCTCCAGTCAATCGGCCTATGCAAAATGGTCTGTTTAGCCCAAAGTCTCAAAGCCAATGTTAAGTCTTGAAAATTTAGAGTCTTGGCTAGGTTTTTGAAGCATAAAAAAAAAAAAAGAGAATTGAGAGCATTAAAAATTTAAATATTGGGCTACATAATTGAGGGGGAAGAGCATACTCAAAAAGAATTCTTCCAATAAGCAATTAATTGAAATGTGCTTATTTTAAATATTTTAGCATTTCATTTATATTGGATGCTTTGTATGAGCTGAATGCTACTATCCATTACTTGATAAATGTTTATATTATTTGATGGGTAGTTTATATTTATTAAGCTATACTGAATTGCATGCCGGATTGAATGGAACGTCATCTGCATGGCTGATGCTGATCTTGTGAAATGCATGTTGGTACTTAACTAGGATATTGCATGTTGATATTGAATGATCACATACAGACACACATGCTAGCTAGTTAGCTAAAATCATGACTCCATAGGACTGATTTTGAATTCTAAATACTTTTACAAGTCTTATGTTGTATCAAGAATAGTGACCATGTTAAGCTTAGTGTTTTTATTCTAAGTGGTCACTTAGACTGATTCATGCACATTCTCATTATTGAATATTTATAACTGTTGCGTGATAAAAAGATCATTTGCATGCTGTTTTAAATGGTTAATATAAGCCTTTGCATGCTAAATGAAAATAGTTTGAGTCTATTGCATGCAGATTGATCTTTATGAATGTCTTTATTATGCATGAAAAATAATTGAATCGGTTGTTGCATGTTGAATTCTAAATTCTATGTTAATTTAGGTGTAATCCCAAGAGGGGGGTTGAATTGGGTATTTTTAAAATCTTTCAGATTATTTACCACTTAATCCCTATTTCTATATTTAACACATTAATTGCTCAGGTTTGAAGCTGATTCAAATAATTATCTCAATGAATTCTATTTTACCCAAATAATTATCAAGTACGTGTGGGATTATTCAAACATACACACATGCAATATAAGTAATGAAATGCAGTGTGGAAAATAAAAGGAGTAAAGGAAGAGAGAAGGCAAACACGGTTTTTACGAGCTTCATCCAACTCGGCCTACATCCTCGCCTTGAGCAACCCACTCAAGGATCCCACTAAATCCTTGCTCCTTTAACCGGGACGGGGCTTCCCTTACATCCGCTGCTTACAAGAGGCACAGCTTCCTCCTCACCTGGTTCATAACCCGAACCGTGATTACAATATAGAATTTTAAATCTGCAAAACAACTCAAGATTTGCTTCTAACAAAACTAGTGAGTACAATTGAAACCTAACACATATCCATATGATGAAACATGAAGCTCAGTATGTATGTAACGATATAATCGTTATATGAATGATATGCTTCAACACACAATTTCCCTTTTATCAAATCTCTCAAAATAATGATATAAGTAAAACTTTGGAGAAATTATGATTCTAGTTCAACTTATTTGATGCACGAATACCAAATATTGTCTCATCAAAAGATTTGTCTTGAATATTATAATGATCAAAATCAATAAGTTTTCTTCCAAATATTCTACCACAGTATGATCTTTGTAATATGCAAATATATATATATATATATATATATATATATATATATATGATATGATTTCCAAAGATTTAAGCCGCAGGTAATCTCCTAACACCAGTATATTCACAACCCTATGGCCAATCTAGTGCAAGTAATGTACATGTAAATTTAAGCCCTAGGTCAATCTCCTATGTCCCCGCCTTGGCTAACAAGCACAAGGATTACCACTATAACTTGCTCACTTAAACAGGTGGAGCGGCACCTAAACAAATCAGGTCAATTAGCACAGAGTTGACCTCAACATTTACAACAATCCTTGCCGGGATGGATTACCGCCCCCTCAGGCCACGCCTGGAAAAACTCAGATTTTACAATCAAATAATAACGGTACAGTGATTGTGCCTTTGTGTAAGGCAGATATGTACCCAAATGCGCTTAGTCACAAACACCACAAAATGATTTAATACGTAAGCTCAGTGTGATCTTATATTTCAACTCTCAAATATATTTGCTATCTATGTAATGAGTGCGTGAGAGTATCAACAAGCAATCTTTGTATTTCAAGATATTCTCAATCAAGGTGCTCAAACAAAGATATTACTCTGGTTCCAAATATTCCAAAGAATAGAATATATCAATCACTTAAATAGTGTATATGCTTGGCTTGCAAAACAGATGTAATCTTTGTATTCAGCAGATGATGTGTAAGTGAATAAATATTGCAACAAAGATCACTATCACAAACACAAATATCTCTTCAAAAATATGTCAATATAAATCACACAAGATATTTGAATATCTTTCTGAAAATTTTTTTGCAACCCAAAACAAATACAAGTTTCCTAAGATATTGCAATACAAATGCAATACTCAAAAGCTAAATGCAAGTCTTCTTAGGATAGACTTATTAGCAAAACCCCCTAAGAACACTTAGGTATAGCTCTTATTGAAAATTGATTCAATCACACAAATATGGGAGAGCAAACCTATTAATACAAACACTCAAGACACTTATAGAGGATTTAGGAACTTGAGAGGATAAGTTTGAGTGATTTGACTAAGAGTATGAGTAGTAGAGAGTTTTTGGCTTGAGAGAAAATTTTGTTTTATTTTTTGCTAATCTTGTTACTAATTTTCCCAAATGAAAGGGTAATTATAGACACACCATGAATTATGACCATTGGGGACAAGGCTGGTATAATTAGAAAAGATTAATGATGTTTTAAGAAATTTAACCCTGTTAAAAATATTTAACCACGGTAAAAAATGCAAGGCAACCCGAGAGCACTGATCAACCAGAAGACTTTCGGTCGACCGAAGTTCATATGGCTCGGTCGATCAGGCCAATTTTGAACTTTAGGGTCAGTCAACAGGAAAAAAGGCAATTTTTCAAAATAGCGTGGTTTGGTCGACCAGGGTGAAAATGAACTAACTGGTCGGTCAACCAGATCGTTGGGTTCCCACACATAGGAACTCAGTCGACCAAGTTGGTGTAGTTCAAAAGTCTCTTGGTTGACCAGGAAGTCAAACTGCTGACTTCCAGGTGGTTCGGTCGACCAGGGTCAAATAAACTTTAGGTGCTCGGTCGATCGGACTGTGGTCAACCGGTTGACCCAGACCGGATTCGGTCGACCGGGGGCAAAATGACATGTATAGGTAGGTCGATCAAAAGTGTATAACTTGTGCATTTCGATCCTATTTCAATACACATTCACCCTATTCAAGTGCCTATTACAAACAAGTGCAAGGGTAAGTGTCCTAAGGTCTTTTCTAGGTCCAATTTTAGTTATGTTTCAGATTGCACGCACACGGTAAAGTTTCGTGCATCATTGTTCCTCTGCTTTCCTTATCTTCCTCAGACTGGCGACCCCACACCCGTGCGCTGTGATATGATGTGTGACTTGTGCTGTGATGATTATTACGGGTAAGAGGTCATAAATTCCTATACGACACCCATTAACAATGGGAACAATTGAAACAAGTACTCAAATTAAAAGAGGGAGTCTTTTAAAATTAAGTAATATATTCTTGCGCTCACCCATCTTGATGTTCGCTTATTACTCTGGCCTTTCTTCAAGTAGTATAAGGATGCGAAATGGACTCAATGTTGATCCCTATTTGCTAGGCCCTTTTCTTAATTTCTTTCTTTTTCTGAAAACAAAAACCTTTCTTTATGAGAATGCATGCATGAATGTGTGCAATAATGCATGAATATGTATAAACATGTGTGAACATGTATGCGACCTAAATTATTTTGCCAAGATTCATAGAAAAGATCCTCATTATTTCATTAGAATAGGTACACTTTTATTTCTCGACCATTTTCAATATACACATACTTCTAATGAAAACGTCCTAGTCATCCCAACTCCTGATGTACATCATGAACAACTTAAGCCGTTTCTAGATCAAATTGCCCCGAATATATCCCCTATTCCACTCACTTCATGTCCTCTGCCATAACCCTTGCTCTATTAGCGGCTCCTTGCATTTGACCAATCATTTCAAATGCCCGATGTTTCAAAGCCCGAAACTCATATTCCAAGTACCGAGACCTTTGTACATATGACACAACCTTCTGATATTTGTCCTACAACCGGTTGCATTCATCCCTCCATTCTTGCCATTGGGTCTTTAATTCTTGTATACCTTGGGATTTTCTTTCATTTTCTGCTTTGGCATCTTTCAATAATTCAGCATTCAATTCAGCATTGGCTTGAAGTGTTCATCCCTTTTTTCTTAAGGCTATCATTTCTTCCTCAACTTGTAGGCACGTATCCCTTTTTTTTCTTGTCATTCTTCTAGCATTTAATAATTAATCCCCGCTCCCTTCTTTTTACTTGCCAAACATTTAACTCAGCCCCTATAACTCTTTCTTCGGTGGAACGAAGCTCTTCTTGCAACTTTGCTTTTTTTTGCATCCATTCTTTCTTTTGAGTCTCCTTTACTTAGTATTGAGTTTTCGTTGACGATTCTATGAAAACCTTAGAAATTTATTTAATCTGAGGATTAAGTATGTTAGCACACTAATCGTCATAACCTCCCTGAACCTTTATGATTCGACTACCCAAGTCTACCAAATACACATGTTTCCATACCGACATGAATCTTCCATTTTGTTTTTGGGCTCCCTCTTGTTCATAAGCAAACTCTGAACTCGCCAAACCATAGGTCATAGGTATAAACTGAGCTGATCCCAGTTGCCTTCTGGTGCATAAGCTATTCCTCCCCATAGGCCTAACGATGGAACCCATGGGAATTCCCCACATCTGTACAGGATACTAGTGTAGCCCATCCATGGGGCCTGCCATACAAGCCCTAAAGTTGCCTAATTACCAAATCTCGCATTCCATTCAAATCGGTTGGGTTGCTCTTCCCATTGGATCCTTTCAAATTTAGCTAAGGAGATTCGAAGCTTTGAGAAGATAGGACGAAAGGAACCTTTGTTGTGTGGTAAGTGGCTTAAAAACCAAACATAAATTAAGGGTATGAAACACCTTAGTCTTCCTCGCCCCCTGGTCCTACAAGCATTGAGAGACCGAAATGTTTCTGTTAAGATACCTAGTACTGGGATGACTCCCTTCTATACGTGGGCCACAAAAGAGACTATAGCTTGTTAATAACTTCCAATTCCTTAGAAATATGATTAAACCATATATTGCAAGAGCTAATATGCGCAAATGGACCTCTTTCCCTTTTTCCCCTTTCATTAGGGTCTTCAGATACTCTCAGGTGATCTTTCTATCCTCTTCCTCATCCTGCCAATTTTTCTTCTGAGTATTGAACAAGGTGTTTGCAACTTCATTAAGTACAACAAGATGTATACTCTTCAATAGTCGGAGCTATATTTAGCCTCTCTAAAGTAAAACAACAATACGAAGGATTCCAAAATTCTACCAATACATTCATCATTTCTAAGTTCACTGGTATATGTAGCAAGAATCTGATATGTCTATATAATTGATAAAACTTTGGACGGTGTACTAGTGACAATCCTGCCCAAATGATTTTCAACTCCTCTAAAGAATTTGACTGGGTGTCCATCCTGATTTGATCTAGTAACACGGTCCTAGTTTCTTTGCTCAGACTATCTCCCCAATGACTTTGTTGACGTTCAGAGTATAATCATACTGCGGATTCCTCTCCCATGTATACTACTAAATTTTCAATGAATAAATCAGACTTTTCCAGAATCTTGGCAAAGTAATATGTATGCCTAATATGGATGCGACATGTGAGACACAACACCAAGTATTTTAAATAAATATTTACAAAATGTTGAATTAAATCATATGGAGAAGGATGAGGCTTCTATCCCAACCCTGGGTAGGCTTGTTACTTATAAGATTTTTTTTAGGCTCTATCCTAAGGGAGGTAGCTAAAGTTGAATATGTGAGGTTCAAGCTCTAATCCTTATTAATGACAAAGGCTCCCAACATGTCCCTCATCCTTACCCAGTGGATTTGGACAAAGTCCATAATGAGTGGAGTGGTTCGCACGCCCCCAAAGACGTAGTCTCATGAGAACTAACAGTATAACACTCCTATCTATTCCTAAAAGGTGAAGCCCGGGTATGAGGCTCGTGAAAACGTGTGTGAGTTCGTATACTTAGCCTATTCCCACAACCCCCACATATTATTCGCATGCTTATTCAATTTTCAAATATTCACAATCACATCCATAATTATATATTCAAACATATATATAACAATCAAATATTCATAATTATAAATTCAGACCTATATATACAATCAAATGTTCACAATTATAAACACAATATTCACAAAATAAGATGGAGTGATTAAAAGACTTATAGAATTCATGTTTGAGATAATTCCTAATTAATTAATGGTTTGACTCTCGAGAGTCTCCAGCAGAGTCGCCAAACTATCGCGGCATCCCATAAGGAGCCCCGAGAGGCGAGGGAATAAAATGTGTGATTTTCCTAAATTTTGAAACTTGGAGGCGCCATTAACCTATTTTTTGTGGTGCGATTAGAAAACCTAATTACTACTCAATTAAGAGTAGTCTCGATCTGTGTATACCAGGATTGGGATCGAGAGTTCGGTTATGCGAGGGGAAGGTATTCACACCCCTTATAACCTGTTCTATGAAAGGTACTTAATTAATTAAGAGATATCCCCAAATTGAATTTAATAACCTTTTAATTTACTATTTTTTTTTAAATAAATGAATAAATGTATAAAATTAATAGAATAAAACAAAAACGGGTTGTGACTTAGGAATGTCTAATAATACCTCCAAAAGAGAGGATCTTGTTAGAAAAAACCCTCTCCTAGCTAATATAGGTAAGGTGTAATATACCTCATTACCCTTGTTAAAGTCATAAAGACACCCCCTTTTAAAAAATGAGAAAATATCTTTTAAATTTGTTCCCAAATTTTTCAAAATTTTGTAGAAATTTTTAAAAGTAGTTTTTACATTTTTCTAAAATTTCTGGGATTTTTCAAAGAATTTTCTTCATTTTCAAAGTCAAAAAGACCCAAAAAAATTTTTTGGGCTACAAAAGTATTTTTATGAAAATTTTCTGATTTTTGTGATTTTTCTAACATTTTTTTCAATTTAAAAATTAAATAAATAATACAAATAAGTAAAGATAAATAAAAATAATAATGAACCTATTTGACCGGTCTGAATCGGGTCAACCGGTTTGGGGGGGATTTGAACTAGGAGGGTCACGTGCCAGCTTCAGTCGCTAACACGTGGACATATATATATACCTTATATTTTTATTTTTTATTTTTTTAATAGTGGGCTAACGTCATGCTAAGGTTAGCCTAGCCACGTGTCACTCGCTGAGTAGTCCTAACTATTGGAACAGGATCAATGACGTGGCATGAATTGGACCATTCATAGAAAACACAAATCAGACGATCTTGGTTGAGCCACATTGCTTGTTGAAGATATGGACCAGATTGTGCCACATGTCACCATCTGGTGGTGACACTTGGCCCCTAAACCATTTAATATAAAAACCCTTTTTTTTTCTTTCTTTCCCATTTTTCACTTCTCTCTCTCTCTCTTCTCTCTAAAATTCTCTCTTCTCCCTATATCCCCCTGCACTTTTCTCTCCTGGATCTATCCTCTCCCCACACTCTCTTCTCCCGAACCCTCTTCTCACTTTCCCCTTTCTTGTTTCTATTCCAGTTCCCCCAATTCCCTATAGATCTATTTCCCCCTCTACTAATGGCTCTGTACCTGAGATCTGCAAAGGATTAGGCCTTTGTACGGGTGGTTTTGCCTTCCTGTTTGTATAGTGTTAATATCCTCGCCCCATTTCCCCTTCAATTACGAGGTTGGTGTTTCTTCGATGCAAAAGGGGGTTCGAGACATGATCCTTAACAGATAAGTATCATCTTTCGATTTGGGTTAAGGCCTAGGTGATTGTGTGTGGATTTGTATTCAAATTTGTGATTTGTGTGCTAATTTGCTTGCATTAGTGATTTGAGACCGCCAATCATCCCAATTGAGCCGTCAGATCTCACGCACATATTGACATGGAATGACGCATTTCTTCATACTTGAAGTTCTCATTCTTTCAATTTCTTTTTCTTTCCCCAGTAGAAGCTTCAATTTTCCATCCAAAAAAATTAGTAATTAAGAAGAAAATGAAAGAAAAGTGTGACAAATGAGATTTTCTTCATACTATAAGCTCACTTCGACTCTTTCAATCACATTTCTCATGGTAAGTGCATCAATTTATTATTCAAGAACACTCTCTCTCTCTCTCTCTCTCTCTCTCTCTCTCTCTCTCTCTCTCTCTCTCTCGGAAAGAGGCCCTGGTGAACTATCATAATTAGTGAGCAAGTGTAAGCTTCGGTGCCGACAGTATGGAGTACTGACCACACCGAGGGACAAGCCCTGAAGCAAAGGACAGGAACGACCATAATCAAATTGTTCCAATTTCTGGCCTTGCACTGACCATCCAATGGACCATGGACAAAATGAACACTGCTTGAAAGGACTATGTCCAAGGGACCGCCGCTCTCCCACAAATTGATCCCAAAGTGTATTGATTCAAAAAATTTTGGTAAATCATTGATTAATTTAATTTATATAGTGTCCAAATATATGATTTATTTATTACTAGATTGAAACTTTATGACATTCCAAAATTATAAATGATGTCACATTCAATAAAAATTTATAATGCATGTATAGGGTGTACTCAATGTATTCGATCTTGATCTACAGATGTATAGTAATGATACTTTGAGATGGATATAAAGCAAAGCAAATTACCTCTACTCCAACAATAGATGTCTATGTTAGTTGTGAAAGATGTGACTACACAAGTCCAATAGACTTTTTGAAGTGTTCAAGTTGATTTATGGCATGAAACAACTCGCAACATGGGTCTAGCTTATGATAGGTTCCAAAAAACTTTACGTGCATTTGTTTGGCTTTTTTACCAACAAAACTCCATACTTGAAAATATTTTCACCTCACTCAAGATGGTTCATGATTGAATAATTGATCCCTAAAAATTTTTGACACTCCAAATTTCTAGAAATAGACACTAAAATAGGGGTAAACTTTTCTTTTCAAAAAAAAAATGAGGGAAAAGTGCAAAAGAAAAAAATAGAATTTACAAAGATGTTCTCAAAATTTTTTAGCAAAAAAAAAAAAATACCTTGAACTGAGGTTTTACTCAATCTATATAAGTACAAAATGTTGGCCCAAGTGACAACCCAAGAGGGAAGGTGAATTGGGTTTAATAAAATAAAAATTTAAATGCTTGATATAAAATTTAAAGCAAATTACACAATCAAGCAAATCACGCAAATATAAAAACAATTTAAAGAGAGAAGGGAAGAGAGATGCAAGCAGTTTTATACTAATTTGGTAATATTCGTCTACGCGCACTCTCTCAAGGTCGACCATCTTGAGATTTTATAATTCTTTTATTTTAAGGAAGACCAAGGACCCAATTACAACTTATTATGACAAGGCAACCAAATTACAATCCTTATTTTTTAGAGATCAGAGAAACCAAATACAAGAATAAATTCCTCACAAAGAAGAATTACAATTAGAAGCTCACAGAGGAAACTCTCAAAGAACAATCAAAATAAGGCTCCAGAGTTTTCTCTGAAAAATGAGCAATATAAAGCACAAAGAGAAATTCAGAGAGAATCGAAAGCAAAAGCACTCGGATATTTAGTATGGATATCTTCTCCAATGTTTTTAAGTCTTTGGAGGGCATATACATATAGTTCGGGAAAAAACCAGTCATTTTTTTACCCATTAGAGCCTTTTTGCTAGCCATTTTTTACCCATTTGAGCCTTTTTGCTAGTCCAATTGGTCGACCACTTACTGGTCCCGTCAACCTCTTATTAGAAAGGGAAAACTAACCATTGCAGGAAAGGCTTGCCAAATGAATATTTTGAGCACGTGACTTGTTTCTTGTTTCCATTTATCATTACAAGTATTAGAACATACCATTTGTTATATGCTGATTTCATATTTAGCAAATATTATTTCATTAAAGAAAAAATATATAAAATACAGAGTTGGTCAAAATTTTGAGTTGTCCAAACCTGCAGGGAGATTTTAATTTTCTAGTTAAAGACTCAATTCATTGTTGAACATTTCTTTTTACCATCCGAGTTTGCAAAACAACTTTATTTAGTTCAAAAACTTGGTACTTAAATGGCACTACTCCAAAAAGACACTTATTGGAGCACATCATTCTGAAAGAATATTTGCTAAAAATTATTTACTTTGAGAACAATCTCTATTTTCAAATTGTTTTACTATATGTTAAATTAGAACACACTTCATTCCCCTAAAACCTACGAACGACTTTAGGTCAATTAAGTTAGTGAAGTCACCATCTCCCTCATTGGGAAACTTACTTTTATGACAAATGCCATGCCCCAAGGAGTTCAGACTTCTAATCTTATATGAAAATTTGACCAAATCATTCTTCATTTTTTTTATCATGGAAGTATGTCAAAAAGTTCAAAACTGGGTTGCATTCGCATCTCACAATAGCCCCCATCCCTATTTAGTGATTTCAGTAATTGATTCAATTTCAATAAAATTCTTAGCATGGTCAAGAAAAATTTTCTGTGCTTTCTCGAGAGGGAGGTCCACACCTGCGGTTTAATGTTCCCAAACATGTATTTGGAGTTCAAACAATTTGAATTTGTACAAATTTGAATTAAATTACATATATCAAATTGTGTCGAACTATGTATGAAGCCATACAATCCGAGGCCTTAAGTACATAAACCCAAACACAACATTACCAAATTCGACGAGAGCAGCTCGGTCACTTTTGATTGGCAGCACTCCAGTAGAAGCCCCTGTACAAGAAGTGCCAATGAGTTTCAACAAATCATTGCTCGGTCAATGAAAAGCAAAACTCGAAACAAAACAAAACTAAGACCAAAACAAAAACCTGGCTTACATATAACTCAAAACTACACACAAATTTACAACAAATCATCAGTCTTTCACAATCTTGATGAATTCATAGAAGCATAATTCCAATCCTGGCCATATTTTCAGCATCTCCGATTCCACACCTCCCATAAGAACCTGGTGTTAACCAACATGCATAAGCAAACCATAGAAAGAGGCAACAACACGTATGTGCAGATACATTACAAAGCTGCATGCATTTTTAACCATCTCAACACACCTAACAAAAACCTAGCAGCTCCTTCAAGAATGTAACCGACAGAGAGGGATTTCCCACTCACCAAAGCTTTATTTCATCAATTTCAAAGCTGGTGCGTTTTTTTTTTTTTTCCTCTTTCTCTTTGCAAATTAGAGGGAGCTTGAAAAATGGATGGCATAAAACCATTTCATCTGATTTTTGCGTCACTTTTCTTTTTTCGAATTTTGCACCATTATTTGTAGCTGGGCCAGTTATCAAATCAGAAAAGCACATGGTACAATTCATTTTAATCAACCAGCATGACCCAGAAAAAGCAAATGACAAAAATTAGTAACATATTGCGAAATGACAATAGTAGTGTACCTTATCAGTGACAAGTGGCTCAATTTGAGCAGCAGGAAATAATTTTCCTAGGAAAGAAGGGATCGTTTGATTCGCGACCTAAAACATTTCTTATGAAATTCCCAAAAATTGAGAATAAGATGTTGGGAATGTACACAGAATTCCTATGTCAATGTTTGGAAACATGGAAATCCTAGTAGGTTTTTAAAAAAATGAACATTACATGCTTAACATGTATAATGAATATACGAAGAAAAAAAAAATTATATTTTTAAACAATTATAAATTAAAACATTTAACACTTAAATAATCAAATAACCGAAATAATCGAGGGCAATAAGGTGTATAAATATTAACTATTATTTTAAATTTTATAAAAATAATAACATTACTTTTATTTAATAAAATACAAATATCAATTAAAATATTAATTAACATAAATATTAACACTTTTAATAGACATTTTAAATAATTTCTAATTAAAAATTAACTAAATTTTCTGATTAATATTTGTAAATAATATTTTTAATATTTTTATTTAAAAATAAAAATTTTATGTTAATTATTATTTTAAATTCTATTTTAATATTTTATATTTATAACTTGAACTATTTCATAATCAATAATTAATTAAATTTTAGTTAAAAATTTATAATTAATATTTTATATATTTTTTTTCTATTTAAAATAATTAATATTTATGCTAATTTAAAATGCTAAATTTTAGTTTATTAATAAATTATTACTTTAAATCTAATAATAGAGCTTGATTATATTATAATATTAATGACCAAAAGTTAAAACAGCGAGGACAATTAGATCCAAAAAGTAAGATTTGCATGGGAATAGGATTTCCATGAAACTTATCAAGTGGGAATAGAATGTCCATTTTTCATAGGAATCCTTACATTCCCACATTCTCAAAAATCTTGAAAAATGTTGTGAAACAAACATCCCCCAAGACTTCGATTGGATCAAAATTTTGTTTGGAAAAAGTAGAGAAGAAAATAAGAAATAAATTTATTTTCCATTATACTTACCTATATATCAAATACTATTTTTAAAAAATTAATTTAGTATTACTAAAAATTAAGAAAATTTAAAAATTAATACTGTGCAAAATCAAAATTTTATTCATTGAATTGTTATATATATATATATTTACACACTCTTATTCATAGCTAAATATGAAAAAGTGAATTCTTTATATTTTTCTTTTATTTCCCTAATGTTTTCTAAGTTCCACCCAAAATCAAATGTGCTTCACTGGCATGCCAGACATTCCTAATTCTACTACTTAATTCAAAAAATGCTCTTTTCTCATTCTCCTTCTGCATTCATCTCTTTCTAATGAATTCATCTTCTTTTACTATAAAAATAAAAAATAAAATAAATAAATAAATAAAAACCTCTTAAATTTTTCTCAGGAAAAAATTCAACCAGGAGGCACTTAAAAAGCTAGTAAATAACAAGAATCAATTGATCGGGCAGGTATTCTTCAGTTTTCACATCACAAAAGAACTAGATTATATGGTCAAACTGCACCATAGAATAGGATGGTCCTGGTAAAATTTTTTAGCAAGGCCAACAATGCCAATTTTAGCTTATATCCAAGTTTTTACAGCACTTTTTTAACTTCAAATTAACTCATGTATATTATCAGCTCAAAACATTCCAATCTAATTACTCAGAACAAGATGAATATATTTGTTCTTTCAATTGCCACCATAGTTGTTAAATCAAGATTCTAATCCTGAATCAAAATTCCAATTTTCAGAATGGAGAATCAAGAGTCGAATCAAATCATAAGATGCAGTAAAATTTTCAAAATTATATATTGATAAACAAATGACGAGCAAAATAATAAAATACATTAATAATAATAAGAAAAAATAATTTAAAAAAAAAACTTTTGATGCCTATCAACAATTAAAAAAATAATATTTCATGCATATTCTTTCTCGGATTAAAAGGGAAAAAAATAATTTACCTAAAAATGATAATTGAACAAACTACTAAAAGAACTAACTTTTGAATTTCAACAACACAACAAAACAAAACATGGGTACCACACCTTAGCCGGTGAGAGAAGAATGGTTTTGTGAAGGTAATATAAGACCACCAAAGCTCTATTTCCTCCTCTTTTTGAGCACAAAATTAAAGTACAATGGAAGGTAATTGTGTAAAAATAAAAGCGATAAAAAAGAAAAAAAAATGTTGCTTTGGAGGCTTCAATTTAGTTGAGTTTGTCGGGATATGATAGGTCCAAAATCGTTTGAATTGATAGATTCATATCGATTTGATAGATTCACAAGTGAATCTATCGATTTCGGCAACAATTCAATTAGTTTTAAATTCCCTAGTAAGATTCAAATTTTGTTGCGGAATTGATACAATTTGAATCGTGAACCGTATGATTCTAATGACTATGATTGCCACCTTGTTATTACTTATTAGCACCTTGTAATCATCATCGCCTTTATTACTTAGTAATGTCTTAAAGAATAAATGTCAGATCTCATTTGGCACAGACAATGAACTTCACCATACCATATTTCCTGCAGTGAGCAGCAAAATTAAGCAAGAATAGAAAGCATTCAACACTTACACTGACATTAGAAGAGGCACCAATGCTGATTACTCATAGTCATCCAAAACGCTCCAAATCGTCCTAAAATAAACATAAAATGAAGGGGAAAATAAGTTTCACTAAGAAGCTTCAAAAAATCAAATATTAATTAGGTTTAAAACCACATCTCTTATCAGATTACCAGAATAAGTATAGGAAGAGGAGGAAAATACAATAGCCAAGTTTATAAAGTCGTTGCTTTTTTTCCCATGGCAACTGGTTGAAGATTTCAGTTACATCAACCAAGTGCTTTTTCGACATGTACCTGGTCAAGAGCATAGACAAAGTCATATATAAAGTACCTGAAGGATAGATGGACAAGTTTCAATCCCAAGTTTGATAACTAGAAATTCTAAATTCTTAAAGTCAACCCTTGGCCTTAATGGCAAAAAAAAAAAACCATATGACCTGCAATTTCTAGATTACAGCCAAAAACACAAAAATATTTTGATTTTAAAATTTTATGTTTCATACTTGATGTAGTACACCACAAAACAACCAACAAACATTTGATATTCGCAAATGCATTCTGTATGTCACATGAAAGGATCATTAACCAAAACTCAAATGCAGATTATTACATGAAGAAACCAATATGTCAAACCATAATTTTCCATCAAAAAAGGCAATTTTGCACACAAAAATTGTTCAATTACAGCCAAGAGAAGACGATACATCCTCCAAAAAGAAAACTAAAAGAATAAAATACAATCATAGAAAAAAGAGATAGGAAATATCCTAAATTCTTAACGATAGCTAACTAAGAAAATCTGTTTTCAAACCCTTACCGCCGTAGTTAGTAGAGCGTTACGACTTAGCTAATTCCTGCTGTCTTCTCTTCACATTACTTCTACCACCATCCAAATAGACTTCTTTGCCTACAGGATTGGACAGCTGCAAGCCCACCATCTTAGTCTGCTCCTCCACCTTTTTCTCCTTGCCTGTTCCATCATCATTAAAAGAACACTGTCGCCAACACTTCAAGACACATAAGATGAATCACCCAACAAAAAAATTGAAAAGTTTTGATACATACCCAAATTGATCAAACCTCGACCTTATGAACCAGATCCCTAATTTGCGAGTCCCCGTTAACTGCCTTTACACCATCAAGATCACCACTACGACCAACCCTGTGTTTAGGTCCTTAATATTTTGGTCATTCAGCTTCTCAAGACATATTGAAACCTCAATAAGACCCCTCTCCAGGCCTTCTTGAGACTTATCTCTTGGCCCTTGGAAAATCCACCCCACGCAAAAAAAAAAAAAAAAGAACTGGTCATTCTTGCTTGAACTGAAGATGACTCCAGCCAAGAACATGAATTACACATGCTTCGGATGATGCCCCAAGTCCCAACTTCACAGTGGTAGTATGGGCCTGGGCATTAAAACTTCCTTGCTCAATGCCATTTAGGTTAAAAATGAGTAGTTTTTTAATTAAGTCTTAACATAATGAACCTTACTAACTCCTTGAACCTGATGCCATTCATTCTTCTGGCCCATATTCAGCAAGTTACCCAAATCAAGATTTGTATAGAATACGGTGAATACACAGCCTACTCCAAAACATTTATGCCCTCAGCCCAAAACCTTCCTTTTTCATCCTCCTCAAATCATGACCTCCAATAAACCTTAGCCACCCACACTCTGGTAAGACCCTAAGGTTTTATCGTAGAGAAATTGGGGAAATCGAAAGAAAGGAAAATAGAAAGAGAATGGGGTTGATCACTACAAGGGGGTCTGCCTCCAAATTAGCCAAAGGCTGTGAATTATGTTATTGCTTCCTATGAAAAAGCCCCATAGGGATACATATATATAGGGTAAGAAACCTTGCTCCTAGTAGGAATGTAAAGTATCCAATCTCAGTCCTTAATTGACTCAATCCTAATTGAATGGGAATCCTAACACCTTAAATAAAAACCCCAACATTAAATGGAATCCTAACATTAAATAGAATCCCAATTCATTTTGGGAATCACAACACATTTATTAGAAATTCCAGTTGATTTGAGAATCATAACATTAAATAGAAAATCTCAATTGATTTGGGAAACCTAACATTCCGGCCCCTTCAAATTAGCCTTTCCTCAAGGCTGAGCAGCAATAAACTCCGAGAATCTCTCCACTTTGTAACTACATGCACAATGGCTAGCATCTCTTTGTCATAAATAGACATGCTGATGTGGGATGAAGAAAAAGTCTCACTAGTAAAAGCAATGGGGCATCTGTCTTGCATTAAAACTGCATCAATGCAAACTCCTGATGCGTCAAACTCAATGATAAACACCTTGTTGAAATCTGGCAAGGCAAGAGCTGGTGCGGCGAACATTGCGTGCTTAAGCTTGACAAAGGCTTGTTCAGCTTCCTCACTCCATTTGAATGCATTTTTTTTAGTAGAGCAGTCAGTGGAGCGCTAATCTTTCCATAATCTTTGACAAACTTGCGGTAGTAACTAGTAAATGCTCGCTGCATTTTGATTGTTTGTGGAATAAACCCGTCTGTCATCACTTGTATTTTAGAAGGGTCAACTGAAACATATTCTTGGGAAACAATATGCCAACGTATTCCACATCTAGTCGAACAAAGTTACATTTAGAATACTTGACAAACAGATGATGCTCACAAAGAGTGGTGAGAACAATTTGCAAATGACAAAAATGATCTTCAAGAGATGACTATATATCAGGATATCATCAAAAATATGAGAACAAACTTACGTAGGCAAGGTCAGAAAATGTCATTTATGAGACTTTCGAAGGTCGAAGGCACAATGATTAACACAAAAGGCATAACCAAGAACTCGTAATGGCCATCATGAGTTCTAAATGTAGTCTTTTGAATGTCATCCTCTTTACCCAAATCGGGTGATAGCATGACCTCAAGTCAAGTTGGTCAACTGTTGGGCACCTCTCAACTCATTCAACAATTCATCCACAATAGGGATAAGATATTATCCTTCACATTGTTCTTGTTTAGTGTTCGATAATCAACACACATCCGCCAAGAGTCATCCTTTTTCTTCATCAACAAAGCAAGGGATGACACTTTGTTGAATTATGTCAGCATTTAACATTTCTTTCACTGTCTTTTCTATTTTTGCTTTCTAAAAATAAGGATAGCAAGAAAGATGGATGTTAGTAGGGACACTACTTGGTAGTAAAGGAATGCAGTATCATGTGTTCACTAAGGAGGCAATCCCAATGGCTCTGCAAATAGGTCAAAAAATTTAGAAATAAGAGAATCTAACCCTTCATCCTGGCTAGATAGATGTTGTAACTCCTCTAGTGCTCTAAGTTGTACCAGGCAGCCATGTCACTCCTTTTTAAGAAGCTTCTCCATGCAATGGCTAGAAATTGTAATAATATTACCACAGCATTTGCCTTTAAGAGACGCTCACTGGCTGTTCACAACAAACTCTATAACCAGTTAAGAAAAATTCCAAGTTATATCACCTAAAGTCCTTAACCATTCAATACCCAAAACTACTTCATAGTCTTCTAGCGGCAACAAAAATAAATCAACATACAACCCATGATTTTGCATAATAAGTTTAACCTACGGACACTTGCTCTGACATGTCAAGGTCCTTCCATCTACAACCTTCACATCAAACTTTCCACATTGCTCCAAAGGATAGGCTAGCCATTCAAAAATTTTAGTTCCATGAAATTATTAGTGGTACCCATATCAATTAATACAATAATAGGTTGGCGTTTTAGGAATCCACTTATTTTCATGGTTTGAGAATTAGCATACCCAGCTAAAGCACGAACTGAAGAAGTGATAGATTCATCATTAACATCAAATTCCATACCTTCCTTATCTGAATAGGGGGAGTCATCCTCATCCTCTTCTAGCTCCTCCACTGGTTCAATCATCAAGAGTGGTCCCTTTTGCAATGTAGCCCTCTATGCCACTTTTCATCACAATGCCAAACACAAACCTTTTGTCATTCACTCTTTACTCCTAAGTCAATCGATTGGCAAGAGGATTATGAGGAGCAGGTGGTGTGATAGTGCTGCTAACATTCTACTTGCTAATAGTCTTGTTGAAGCAATGTCGTTCTTCTCCCAACTTCTCTTCTTTTAATCACGCAAAGGAAATTGCAACAGTCATAGTCCACGGCCGACGCACTTTGACCTCATGTCGAATGTCAGGTAGGAGACTTTCAATAGAAGTACCGATGAGTTAGCTTTCATTCCAATCTTTAGTCCTCTTTGATAGCCACTCAAAACATGTATGGTATTACAAGACAATGCTAGTTTGGAGTATTTTGGCAAGCTCCCCATCAATATTCTCATATCCAGTGGGCCCAAATCGGACAAGTAATCCAAAAACAAATTATGCCCATGAAGGCATTCCATGACAAGCTTCAAACCAATCATACCGTTGAATCGCATCACCATCCATACTAATAGAAGCAATCTCAACTTTCGATGTTTCTAGAGTGTGGTCAAAGCAAAAGTATTTTCCAGCCCTAGAAACCCAACCGATAGGGTCATCACTATCCCACCGAGGAAATTCCACCTTCATAGTAGAAGGATCATGATCACGCTCTCCTTGGTAACCTCCTTCGCACAAGTATTACTACTCCCTACAATTGGCTAATGTAGAGGCATCATCTTCTCTCGCTTTATGGGATGATGTAATGAGTAGTTTAAAGAGCGATGTCTAGATCTCTTCAAATGGAGACTTAAACATATTGCTTGTCATCCCATTCAATCCAATTGAGATGCCTTGATTCTGACATGTCTTTTGGGAGAGTAACATGAAGCCCAAAATTATGGGGTATTCAATACTCTCAAATAAAAGGGGGTTTGATCTATGGTCCATTCCATAACAAAACAAATAAATAAATAAAATAAATAGGAATTTCTAGTCGTACCTCGTGCAACCTTTAGCCTAAGCTTCCATCTGGGACTGCTGAATTTTTTGAGGCCATTGCGTATGAGTGAAGATCCAAGAATTCTAAGATCTTGCTTTTTTCAGCAGGTTAACGACATTCACAAGAACAATGGTTCTGATACCAAATGATAAGACTCGAGGGTTTTATCATAGGGAAATTGGGGAGATCGAAAGAAAATAGAAAGAGAAAATAGGTTAATCACTTCAAAGGGATCTGCCTCCAAATTAGCCGAAGATTGTGAATTATGTTATTACTTCCAATGAAAAAGCCCCGTAAGGATACATATATAAAGTTAAGGAACCTTACTCTTATTAGAAATGTAAAATTTGCAATCCAAATCATTAACGGACTCGACCCTAACAAATTGAGAATCCTAACACATTAAATAAAAACCCCAACAGTAAATAGAATCCCAATTTATTTGGGAATCATAACACATTTATTAGAAATTCCAATTGATTTGGGAATCATAATAATTAGAAAATCTCAATTGATTTGGGAATCCTAACATCAATTGATTTGGGAATCCTAACACACTCCTCCGTTACAGCTTTCTTATTCTCACCCTACAAAGCTTTTACAGCACCACAAGCAAAACACCAATGTCCATTCAAGGAAAAAAAACACCAACCCAACTCTTTTTTTTTTTTTTGGATACGCCGGGTTTCCTAGGCTTACGCACCAGACTAATCTCACGCCTACGCCAGCTGTGTCTTCAGCCAACACGTAGGAGGTAAATCGCTTATGTGCGTTGCAAGCGGCAAGGTTTGAACCCTAGACTTCAACTTGAGCTTAGTGAACCTCCTTACCACCTGAGCTTATGCCCAGGGGCAAAAAACCAACCCAACACTTTTCACCACATCACCCCCACCAGCCCCTTATACATATAAATAGATCTACACCCTCTCGTGTAGACATTTGGACTCACACCATCAACAGTCGACTATAAAGCTTCAACAAAACCCTTCAATGAAAACCTTTTAAACCCCTAGGAACAAAATTGAATGCCCTTTGCCCCTAAAGCATCCACCCCTATTCCAACATCCAAGAAAATGCCATTCTTTTTCGATTGGAGCACCACCCAACAACTAAATCTGCCAAATCTCACCCAGCCTGACGGCCAAACAAACAAAAAGTTGATGTAATACATTCAAAAAACCATCTTGCAGCTGCCAGTGAAACCATTACCCACCAATTCACACCACAAGGATTCTTGAAGGACCACCTACATCATTTAGGCCTCCTATTCAGCACACTTATTTTAGGATTCTTGAAGGACCACCTACATCATTTAGGCCTCCTATTCAGCACACTTCTTTTAGGAATAAATTTAGGAAACTATGCTTGTATTTTTGTTTTGTAATTTACTGTCATGTTTTTATGTAATTATTTGTTTTAGATAGTTGTAGGAACAAGTACTCTCTCTCTCTCTCTCCCTCCCTCCCTCCCCCCTCCCCATGCTTGTATTTTTGTAATTTACTGTTACGTTTTTATGTAATTATTTGTTTAGATAGTTGTAGGAAAAAGTACTTATTTGTTTTACATAGTTGTAGGAAAAAGTATTCCGTCCCTCCCTCTCCCCTTATCTGTTTTAATTAGTTGTAGGAAAAAGTACTCCCTCCCTCCCCTTATTCTGCCTTCTTCTCTCTTTCTCTTTCGATTTCTCCCAATTAATTTTCTCCCTTCTATCTAAAAAGGAGAGGTCGACTAAAACAATCAAAACAAATAAAAAATTGATGAAATAGGAAAAAGTCCTCCCTCCCCTTATTCTGCCTTCTTCTTCTCTCTTTCGATTTCTCCCAATTAATTTTCTCCCTTCTGTCTAAAAAGGAGAGGACGGCTAAAACAATAAAAACAAACAAAAAGTAGATGAAATACATTCAAAAAAACCATCTTGCAGCTGCCAGTGAAACCAACACCAATTCACACCACAAGGATTCTTGAAGGACCACCTACAAGGCCTCCTATTCAGCACACTTCTTTTAGGAATAAATTTAGAAAACTATGCTTGTATTTGTGCTGTGTAATTTACTGTCATGTTTTTACATAATTATTTGTTTTAGATAGTTGTAGGAACAAGTATTCTCTCTCTCCCTCCCTCCCTCCCTTATTCTGCCTTCTTCTTCTCTCAAGAATCCTAACACAAAATAAAAACCTCAACATTCAATAGAATCCCAATTTATTTGGGAATCATAACACATTTATTAGAAATTCCAATTGATTTGGGAATCATAATAATTAGAAAATCTCAATTGATTCGGGAATCCTAAGATCAATTGATTTGGAAATCCGTTACACTCCTCCATTACAGCTTTCTTATTCTCACCCTACAAAGCTTTTACACCACCACAAGCAAAACACCAATGTCCATTCAAGGAAAAAAACCCAACCCAACTCTTTTCACCGCATCACTCCCACCAGCCCCTTATACATATGGATAGATCTACACACTCTTGTGCAGACATTTGGACTCACACCATCAACAGTCGACTATAAAGCTTCAACAAAACCCTTCAATGAAAACCTTTTAAACCCCTAGGAACAAAATTGAATGCCCTTTGCCCCTAAAGCATCCACCCCTATTCCAACATCCAAGAAAATGCCATTCTTTTTCGATTGGAGCACCACCCAACAACTAAATCTGCCAAATCTCACCCAGACTGATGGCTAAAACAATCCAAACAAACAAAAAGTTGATGAAATATATTCAAAAAACCATCTTGCAGCTGCCAGTGAAACCCTTACCCACCAATTCACACCACAAGGATTCTTGAAGGATCACCTACATCATTTAGGCGTCCTATTCAGCACACTTCTTTTAGTAATAAATTTAGGAAACTATGCTTGTACTCTCTCTCTCTCTCTCTCTCTCTCTGGACTAAAAACATCACTCTCCTAGACAAATGGTTATGGTGTTTTCCCTTAAAAGATCATCCCCTTTGGCATAAAGTCATTTGAAGCATGGGTTGGGAGTGAATGGATGGGTTACTATCATTTAGGCCTCCTATTCAGCACACTTCTTTTAGTAATAAATTTAGGAAACTATGCTTGTATTCTCTCTCTCTCTCTCTCTCTCTCTCTCTCTCTCTAGACTAAAAACATCACTCTCCTAAATAAATGGTTATGGTGTTTTTCCTTAAAAGATCTCTCTCTCTCTCTCTCTCTCTCTGGACTAAAAACATCACTCTCTTAGATAAATGGTTACAGGGTTTTCCCTTAAAAGATCATCCCCTTTGGCATAAAGTCATTTGAAGCATGGGTTGGGTGTCAATGGATGGATTACTACTATTAGTTTGAGATGTTCTTTGGAGAGTCCATGGAAATACATTTCTCAAATTTATCCCGTATTCACTCACATTAATTTTGTTGTGGGGAGGGGTTCTCATATTCATTTTTGCAAAGATCCATGGTTAGGGAATGATATCCTATCCACATCTTATCCTCGCTTCTTCCAATTGAGCTCAAGGCAAGAAAATATGATTTCTCCTTTTGTGGTCGATTCGAGTAGCCCTTTGGCTTCTTGGAACTTTCATTTCAAAAGATCTCTAAACAATAAAGAGATGATGGAATTCTCTTCCTTGTCATTATTGAACAATTGTCAACTTTCTTCAGCTAGGGATACTCGGTCTTGGGCTTTGGATCATTCAAGGGTATATTCTTGTAAATCTTTTTTTTTTTTTTTTTTTCTGAGTTTTTGACCCATTCCAACTCTTGTTTTCCTCTACTCTCATGTATTTGGAACGCCAAACCTATCCCAAAGATTAAGGCTTTCATTTGGCTGATAGTGCATAATAGAATCAATACTAATAATTTGTTGCAAATAAGGAGACCTTTGAAGGCCATATCTCTAGATGTTTGTGTGCTTTGTTATTTGAATTCTAAGTCGGCTCCTCATTTGTTCTTACACTGTGATTTTACTTGGAGTATCTAGAATAAATTATTGGCGTGTTGGGAGAAGCTTGGGTTTGTCCAGCCACGGTGAACAGAATGTTGGCTCTCTCTTTTGAGGGTTTTGGAAGAAGGATTAGGCTGCTCTGTGGAAATGTGGAATATCTGCAATGCTGTAGGGTTTATGATTAGGGTGCAATGCACAAACTTTTCCTTTTCAGCAAAAAAAATTGAACAGGCAGCTGGTATGGGAGAAGATTCATTATTTGGCCTCTTTATTGGTGCGTTGGCTCTGGATACTTGAGGGTGTGAAATTTTAAGAAATTTAGCAAGATTGGAAGAATTATTGGCTTTGATATTTCAAAGTATTTTTTTGTGTTTTCAGTTGCTTTTTTTTGGATTTTTCCAGAATTTTGATGAGAGATGCTTATTCTCCTCTTTGCCAATTCTTCTCTTTCTAATAAAATTTCTTCTTTTGCTATCAAAAAAAAAATATCTCCCTTCTGTTTCTCTCTCAATCCTACATCAATTTGGTACCAAAGCAACTTTGATTCCACTCCACAATCTTCCACTGCTGAAGTTTCCTTTACAACATTCTTCAAAACAAGCACATGGAACTCAACCCTTTGAACCAATTATCAGTTATTGGCAAAGGGAGGGACGACTCAGATGGTATAGATACTTGCAGCGTAGGCCTTATAGTGCACTTGTGAGGAAGAGTGACTTAGTTACTATGGAGGGCAGTGGAAGGGATAGGGGTAGACCTAAAATAACTTGGGAGGAGATAGTAAGGATTTAATATCCTTGGATCTATCAAAAGAAATGGTCATGATCGCATAAATTGGCGGAAAAGGATTCATATAGCCGACCCCATTTAGTGGGACTAAGGCTTGGTTTTGTTGTTGTTGTTGTTGTTTGGCAAAGGAACTCTCAGACAGCCATGTGACAGAGATAATTGTCCTTGCACTGTTCAACATCAGCAACTTTTGTCCAAATTATAACTGATGTCCCTCAATTTCAAACACTTTTTTGCCAGAAGGTTTTTGCAACACCGCCGCCACCATTAGAAACAAAAAACCCCAAAAAAAGGTCCTTTCCAAAATTCTACTAGTGTGGGCCCATGCGCTACCTGAAGAATTCCCAGCTGTGGTCCCCATAAATTTCCCACTTGCGGGAGTAGTTTTGACACTACCACCATCAACATACTCACCACCCAATCTACCACCATCTGGAAAACCATCACTAAATCATCCAACAATTGTTGAGCTTCTAACTCCTTCCCAATAACCCCATCTGCTAGAGAGGGAAAAATCCAATCCTTGCACTGCTGCTCCTTACTGTTCCATTCTCCTCAAATATTAAAATACCCTCTAAACCTTCTATCAGAAATGGTGGCAAGTACCATATATCCCCAAGTAAATCAGATGATTCAGAACCATAGCAACATTGTTCTTGAATCTCGTCCAAAACCAAACCACCAATTCTGCTAACTCACTAACATCATCACTTTAATAATCCAACACACATCACCCCATTTTCCCTTCTACTAACACTTGCTACTCCCCACATCTGTATCTACCCTCTGAATAATCAAGGGTTTCACAGAACATAGAGTACTATCATCATTGTTCCTTAAAAATTCTTTCTTTGTCCCGGCAGAGTCCCAGCAGAACAACCTCACTTGTCGACCCAGAATGCATAAACCCTCTTGTATTTCCTTCCCTTACCAGTAGACTTATTCCCCCCTTCGGATATCATCCACACATCCTTCTTGGACCTCAATTGATCAACAGAAAACTAATTGATTCTCCTTCATCATCCCAAAGCTTCCACAGCCATCAGCCTCCAAAAGAAGCTCTTTCGACACCTTATCAGCATGCCAGTACTCTTACTCCAATTGACCCACCTGGATAGGCTTCATGAAACCGATTCCAAAATTTTCCTTTCTCCCGAAAGGAAGAAAACATCAAAATACAGATTTGCATTTATGCATATCTCTAGATAGGAAACACATATTGCCAAATTACGCTTATCAACACTTGCTGAACCAAGTCTAACGCAAATCAGATATTGAGGGCATACATCTGTGTTAAATAATTGTGTGTGATGGGACCAGGGCATAGTCTGCAATTTACGAGTTTGCATGTGTTAATAATAAACATGGAGCATTCAACACACCAAACTTCAATAATTATGAAACAAACCCAGCACTGTTAAGTTTGAGCTTATGGGACAAGGCTGGCATCCCAAGGCTGCAACTATAAAGCGAGAGGGAAGATTGGAGAATTGCGTTTGCCAATTGTTGATGGTTGAAATGAAACACAGCCAAACAATAAGAATATAGCCCAAGATTATTCTACACACTTTACTCAAATATGTAAAATAAAGATCATATGCATCACATTTTGTTAAAGAAATTTTAAGTGCTTTTATGTTTCAAAACCAGAAACTAATTCCAGAGTTCTCATCATAGGCATTAAAAGCCACTACTTAGCAAAAGAAAAATTGTTAAACAATGCCTAAGCTATACATATTCACCACAAAGCCAGCACATTGAGGTTACATCCCGCTAGCCACCTTAACAAAAAGATCAATATTTTTAAAATTACCCAGTCAAAATAAACTAGATCAGCAGCCTTAACTACAATTATTTTTCTCAGTAATGAAGTTCATGCATCTATAATATCATTATAGGAGCAGCAGGACCAAAATTCACAAGAAGGCTGACATTTGAGGCTATGATTACCAATTCATAACTACCCAAAAATTTATAAATTTGTTGATCTTAGTCCCATATTTGCACACCACACTAATCTAGAACATAGGGAAGCTAAGTTATACACTATTTCTAATCATGTAGCTTAGAGTTTTCACCCCCTGAATATTATCCTAGGAGACACAAGGAAAAAAAAGTGCTCAAAAGCTTTTACTTTGGTGTCCCACAAATGATAAATTAATGATGACATTTGTATTATAGAGAGGGTCTTAGTTTAATGAAATATACTCCTAGCATCAATGGAGAAATGGGTTAAAAATAAACTTACAGTCTCACATTGTAGTATAGGTATGGAAGAGACATCAATAACATGGACCAATGTCTTGTTGCAAGGTAGAAAAGGCACAAAATTCCTTGAGGGGCAATCTCAAACAAAGCAACCTTATTGACTCGAGATGCTGAATCATATGGGTTCATATAATCGAATTCCAAGTCCACCAAGCACATAAGCTGCAAGAACAATTTTCAAGTGAGGCATCGTAATTAATTTTGAAGGTACTGATCTAAGCCAATATGGCAACCCTATATAAGATATTCAATTTCCAAGTCCACCAAGCACATAAGCTACAAGAACAATTTTCAAATGAGGCATCTTAATTAATTTTGAAGGTACTAATGTAAGGCCAATATGTGAATCCTATTTAAGCTAAATACCCAAGCAAACCTGAATCCCTTATTCAATACCTTTTTTTCTGTTTTTTCTTTTTTTGGCTGAGTTGTCTATGGTGCATTCAAAGCAATTTCTTTTTCTAGGCCATAAAAAAAGCCTTAATATTGACTAAACTTGCCATCAACTATATATTTAAGGATTTAAATGCAAGGGTGTAGTTATTTCAATGATTGAACAAATGTACCCAAAAAAGGATAAAAGCAGAAGAAATGTGCATTTTGCATGGGTTTGTTTCAAGTGCTCCTAAAAACAAAGTACACCCTCTTTTTTCTTAGTACTAAAAGAAGATGTACAAAATAGTCAAATAATCTTACCCACATGTTCAGAGCCAAGCATGTCCTTATGCTTGCCTTCATTTTCTTGTCTTATGTGCATTGGATGGGTAACCATCACGCAAATACTTGTGTAGGTTTTGTTCTTTGGTAGAGCAATGCCTTAGTGAAAAAGGAGAGTATGGCTAAGTGCCAATGTGAGATTAGCATAGAAAGCTCTTTAGGGAAGGGTGAGTGTTCATTCATTTAGCCTAAATGTCTCCCTCACTAAAGAATGTTGCCCATGGATGTGTAATAGATGAATTTTGTTGCTCATATTTACTTTTCTGCTCGCTTACTGCCTCCACATAATTTGTATTCGATGCTTGCAAACTTGTTCATGTAGTGAATCTACAGTTTGCCTTGAGATGAATAAGCTTGTCTACTACAACTAGTGTCACACAACCCCTCACATAAAGTGAAGTATTCAGCCCATGATAGTTGGCATGAGATCCTGATTAATTGCTTTGTGATTTGGTTGCCTTTGGATTGTGGTTTTGTGTGAAGAATCCATGGGAGAACCATGCCATACATTGATATAGAAAGATTTGGTGCAAGTCAAGACTGTCAACCGTGTGGCCATAGAGGTTGCCCAACTCACAAAACATGTTGATGTATTGGAGGGGTCCCAAAAACAAGAATAAGATTCTATTGATGAATTATAAGAAGATTTATGTGAACAAAAAGCCCTACAGCATCAAACGCATAAGCATACTACCAAAGTGAACCTTATGGTTCATGCTCTTGAGAATGCTAATTTCATGAGGGTCGAATATGGAAGAGCAAGCATACCATAACCAAGAGCATTCCACGATGACGCTAAGGAGTTGAAAAACTTCTTACTTGACATGGAACAATCCTTTGTTGCGGTGGCCAACTCGAAGGAGGCAAAGTATCCATGGATACAATATACGAACACCAAAGTATGGTGGCATGCCAAGTATGATGAGATTCTAAATAATCAATGTAGAATTGAATTTTGGGAAGACTTGAGGAGAGATCTCAAGTTCCAATTCTTTCCTTAATTGAGTACAATGCTCGATGCAAACTGCAAGATCTTAAGCACACCAAAACAATAAGAGATAATGTAAAATAGTTTTGCATTTCAATGTTGGATATCCACATGTTAGAGAAAGACAAGTTGTTCTATTTTATTGAAGGTTTGAAACTGTGGGCAAGGATTGATTCATTGACAAAGAGTTCAAGACTCGCACGTGACACAAGCTGCTGCGGGACACTTAAGGGACTATGTTGGAGAGAATCCCCATGCCTAAGGAGAGTGCTAGTGGAAACAAGGGAAAGTCTATCAAGAAGGGCACACCAAAGGTTGACACGAAGGCATCAACTTCAAAGGAAGCACCCTCGTCTCAAGCTTTCAACACATCTAATGTTAAGGCAATACTGTGTGCTTCTTATATTAAGGCCTCTAATAGATTTACAAATTGTCCTCACAAGTCATCAATCAATGCCTAGTGCAGGGTGAATGTTCATCAATTAGCTCTGGCTAGTGGGTGGTTAGTGGTAGGAGCTCTTACATGAGGACTCTGTTGTGGGGATGCAAATTACCCTTAGGGTGCTGATGAAATGTGTGTTAAACACTCTTACAATTCGAATCATGGTTCCTCAGTGATGATCTCAGTTGAAACAAGGGCTTTCAAGTCAGGAGACTTGACCATTACATTGGACATTAGAATGTTTCCATGGATGAGAATGAATACTGTTGAACAGAACTTGGTGTAGTCGTGTCACCATACGAATGTGACTCCATTTCATTTAGGCAGATTAAGGCAAGAGTTGTTGCTTGTGGCATTCAAAATCTACAGCCTCATTACACTCAGCTTCTTCACCATATCCTTAGACACAACATTAATGTCGCTTCATTCAGTCCTTCAATTATTAGCTTACACACCTTCTAACCACATTAGCTTCTTCACCATATCCTCAGACACAACATTAATGTCACTTCATTCAATCCTTCATCAATTATCAGCTTACACACCTTCTAAACACACTTTGTGCAAGGAAAAGGGTTGTGCACAGTTAATACTCTTTATCTTCTATCCTTGAGCTCATTAACACTCACTCATATAAGAACGATTGCTATGTGTTCATCGCCAAGTTCTTCATCTAACACATTGTTAATGGTTATTTAGTCATTTAGAATTATTATTAATTGTTAAGAGCTTGGTTTGTAATAAGTGTAAGTTAGTAAGGGTATTATGGTCACTCCAATTGCACTTGACATATATTATAAATAGAGGGAGAGACCCATCATTGAGTTTAGGGATTCCATTTTACCCAATTATTCAATATGGTATCAGAGCATGATTCTGAAACCTAAACCTAAGTGTTACCACCACCATCAAACCGAAGCCTGAAACCCAAAATCCGCCACATGTCTATCATTATAGAAGATTTTTCAGCGATACTATAACCCTAGAAAAAAGCCAGTAGCAGCAGAAATTCAGACCAGTTGCTGAAATTTTCTGGGCAACACTGCCAGTTCGAGAACATCAAATCCACTATAAATTTGTCAAAACCAACACCATAGTCACCCACAGACACTGCCGATCTCCCCCCCCCCCCCCTCCGAAATCCCACCTCCAGGCAGTGTCCCTGGCACCCTCACGCGTCGTACAAAGGCTGCCAGGGTCGACCCCAAGCGCCGGTGCGTGAAGCCACTTTCAGGCATGGTCTTGACCTGAAATGATCCAGCAGTGATCCAATCTCTCTATTAACATGTTTTTGGAGTTTTTGGGGATGTTTTTTGCCCAAAGATCTCACCTTTTTTAATTGCTCAAGTGCGGCACCTAAGGAATGGTTGTTTGATGCTTCATAGTTTATCAATGGTTATTGAGTTTATTGGGTCTGAAACAGTGGGATTTGCTGTGTTTTTTTTATTCCTTTCCATATATCAAAATATCAAGCTGTTGGACATGTGTTTTGCTCAAAGATCCAATCTTTGTTTAACTATGCACTCGTGGTAATTCATCAGTTGTTGTTCGGTGTCAGTAACATTCATTGGTGACTTTCTTGGAGCAGTGACAGTGCTCATAAGCTGTCTTTTGTGAGGCTATGGCAGTGTTATATAAGTTAGTTGGTGATTTCTCCATGGTAGTTTCAGTGGTTCACTTCTCCAATTGTTTCAGTGCTGTGAGTTGCTTTCTTGGGGCTGTGTTCAGTTTCTTGGTGCTGCGGCAGTCTTGTACTGATTTATTTGTGACTTGTTCATGGTTGGTCACCTTGTTCGTGGTTGTTCACCTTGTTCGTGGTTGTTCCAATTGTTCCAACAATTAACCTTATGGTCATTGGTCTGAGTTTGTGAATGTTGGGATGGAGTCCTTCGTTAATCACTTGTTTGAGTGAATCGCATACTGTGACTAGATCAGAGGAGGAGTATTCAAGGTTACTATAGTATCAGTTGTCTCAGCAAGCATCTTCTCACATTGCGTCTTTTTC
Source organism: Malania oleifera (assembly GCF_029873635.1). Lineage (NCBI taxonomy): Eukaryota > Viridiplantae > Streptophyta > Magnoliopsida > Santalales > Ximeniaceae > Malania > Malania oleifera. The sequence continues at coordinate 78,412,834 of NC_080426.1, read as the reverse complement.
CTAGATTGGTAATCCTACAGTCTGTATGTCATCTGGTATCCTTCCTACTAGTCTTTGGGTTATCGATTCTGAAGCCACCGACCATATAACAAGTGCAACCAACTTCTTTTATGATCTCCAGTATCCTAAAAATCTACCTCAAGTTACCCTTGCTAATGGGTCCACTACTATTGCTAAGGGGATAGGGACAGTAAATCCTACTCCTTCCATCTCTCTTTCTTCTGCTTTATACATTCCTAAATCTCCTTTCAACCTTATGTCAATTAGTAAGCTTACAAAGTCACTAAATTGTTCTATCACATTCTTTCCTGATTCTATTGTTGTTCAAGATCTGAAGACCAGAAAGACAATTGGCACAAGAAGTGAGCTCGTGGACTTTACTACTTTGAGTCGCCTTCTCCACCCATTGCCTGCACAGTCGCAGCTACACCACTTCAAATCCATTGTCGCCTTGGTCATTCGTCCTTGGACAAGTTTAAACAGTTGTTTCCTACATCGAGTTCTATGTCTAATCTTGAGTGTGAGTCTTGTCAATTGGGCAAGCATCATCATGTTCCCTTTGCTTCTTGAGTCGAAAACAAGTGGTTAGTCCTTTCATGCTAGTCCATTCCGATATTTGGGGTCCCAGTCGTGTCACATCAAAGTTGGGATTTCAATACTTTGTAACATTTGTTGATGTCTACTCTAGGATGACTTGGTTATATTTAATGAAAGATCGTTCCGAGTTGTTTGATATCTTTTGTGCCTTTTGTTCCCAAATAAGGACTCAATTTGATAAGTCAGTCAGGATACTTCATGGTGATAATGCTAAGGAGTACTTCAGTACCCAATTCAATACTCATATGACTAGCTCTGGTATGATCCATCAGTCCTCTTGTGCTCACACTCCACAACAAAATGGGGATGCAGAGCGGAAAAACAAACATATTCTTGAAGTCACTCGCACCTCATTGTATCAAATGAATCTCCCCAAAGTTTTTCAAAGTGATGTTGTGCTCACAGCTTGCTCCCTCATCAATAAAATGTCAACCTTTGTCCTTGGCAGAAAAATCCCATATTCAGCTATCTTCCCTAAGGCTCCCTTGTTCTCCCTTCCACCTCGTATATTCGGTTGTGTGTCCATTGTCCATCAATTAACTCCAGGAAAGGATAAGTTGGACCCTCATGCTATCAAATGTATTTTTGGGCTATTCCTATACTAAAAAAAAAAGGTATCGATGTTATAGGTCCTACTTTACATCAATTTTGTCTCTGCTAATATTACCTTCTTTGAGTCTACACCATACTACTCTTATTCCTTGAGTTTTGTTGACCTTAATAAGTCTTCCTCTGCCTTGCCTTCTAGATTCGAACCTAGCATCTATGCCCAATCCTTCAACATCTTCATCCAGTTTGAGCCCTTCTCGTTGCTTGGATCATCCCAATTTGCAGGTATACACACGGCGACTCAAGGAGAAAGTGGCACCTTCAACTTCTACTAATGTGCCTCTAGTTCCCTCGTCGAATGATCTTATTTCCCATGATGTTAATCCTCCTAAATCTATTTGTTGACTTTATGAATCCTATCCCATTTTGATAATGACAAATCCTAAGTATCACATTTGTGCATTTAATGTATGAACAGAATTATCTTTCAAAAGGCACAAATAGTCGAGGTAAAATGGAAGCCATGAGGCATTTAAAGAACACATCACATGACCTACTGCATGGCAAATTGAAGAGTAAGGAGTGAAGACTTGATTTTTTCAATTGTATTGCATTTAGTTTGTATTGTAAATGCATGTCTTGCATGATCTGGTTTAATGCTCCATATAGACCATAGAAAGACCTTACAAAATCAATCTTTTCATGGAAAACCTTTTTCTTAAAATGCTAAACTCATACAAAAAGGTTTGAAGTGTTTTTTAGGTCAAAAGAGGGCTAAAACTCAATTTTTCAAAGTGCCCAGTCGACCAGCCTCTTAGGCCCAGTCGACCGACCAAACCACTTGGCCAGAATTGCATTTTGCAAAGGACCCAGTCGACCGAACCTCTCGAAATTGGAAAATTGCCTAAGGCCAATCGACCAGACCCTGTGCCAGTCGACTGGAACTCTCGGGTTGGGCTATTTTTTAAGCCGAAAACGGTCACACAAATTCAAATTTAATAATTTAATAATGGTCCAACGATCACTTAACGGCTAGATTTTGAAAGAGCCTATAAATACCTTGCCCAAAGCTCATTAAAATACTTTTGATCATCTTGCATATACTCTTGAATATTTGAGCAATTATTTTCACTCATCCTTTAAAAATCAAAAGGGCATATTTACTCTCTTCTACTCTTCATTGCAAAAACCTTTGTAAGAGCAAATCTATAGTTTGTCCTACATTTTTCTTGGAAAATATTTTTGGAGAAACCATTTGATGCTAGTGAATCTTTGAGCATTTCAATTGCAAGATTCAAGAGCTCATTTAATCTCTTCATTGCAAATATCATTTTGAGAGCAATCTCCATCTTCTCCAAATCTCATTTATTACAAACATCTTTTGTGGAGAAATCATTTATAGCATTTAGATCTTTGAAAGCATTTATTGCATACTTTATATTTTAAATCAAAGATCACCTACTTTCATCTACTCTCATTTATTTCAAAATATTTTTGAGAGAGAAACCCTAAAACTCTATTGAGCTTAAATCTCATCTTGTGAGAGTGCATATAGATTTACATTGTACAACTTAGCTTTTTGAGAACCATTCATTTGTACGCAAAAATTTCTTTATCATTTGTCTCCCTGCAGTTCCGGTAGTGAACCGTGTCGGGCGTGGGGTATTGCCTAGAGAGGTTGGACTGCCTAGAAGGAATGTTATAACGGGGGGGCTCCACCCGACTGAAGGAGTGTTGTAAAAAGGTAGCTCCGCCTTGTCAAGGAGTGGTCTAGTGAAATCCTCAAGCGGGTTGGCTTAAGGCGAGGACGTAGGCGGAGATAGCTGAATCTCGTAAAAATCCTGTGTTTGCATTCTCTTTCCCTACACTATTTTTTCCGCACTTGTATGCTCATATTTAATTTGTTGTGATTACTATATATGTGTTGAATATTTGCATACTTAAATGGTTGTGGGATTCGAGATTGATTAGAAAACCCTAAGCTTGAGCTATACTAGTTGTGGTTTTAAAAATAGGATAAACTTGACCTAGAATTTTTAAAATATCCAATTCACCCCCTCCCCCTCTTGGGAATGCACCAAAAATCACACTTGGTATCAGAGCCTGGTTGCAAAATAACTTAACTGTTTTTGTTAAAGATCGCAATGGCTCATCTTGGTGTATCCCCTTTTGGTTGGTGAGGGACAATCGTCCACACGACCTCCGATCTTTTGTGGTGTTAACTATACTTTTTAGAAACAACGAATGAGAATCTTTCTTCAAAATTTGAGATTGGAAAGTGTGGAGAGTTGTCTCCAAGGGAGATTATATACCTATTAAAACTATAGAATGAAAAAGTGTTCCTAAAGATGAAGATGATTTTACTGATGATGATATGAAATTAGTTCAAGTAAATGCTAGTGCCATGAATGCGTTATACTGTGCTTTAGATGCAAATGAGTTCAATAGAATTATGGCATGTAAAACAGCTAAGGAGATTTGGGATAAACTAGAGATAACATATGAAGGTACTAAGAATGTGAAAGATAGCCGCATAGATATGCTTACTAGTGAATATGAGGCTTTTAGAATGACTACTAGTGAATCCATACAATCTATGTACACTAGATTCATACACATCACAGATTCTTTAAATGCCCTTGGTAAGACTTATCCTGCGTATGAAATGATCAGGAAAATACTCAAAGGACTGCCTCCAATCTGGGAGCCAAAAGTTATAGCCATAGCTGAGGGGAGAGATTTGAAAGCAATGACACTGGATGAGCTCATCGGATCTCTCATCGCATACGAAATGGTGATCAATGAGAGGATGAACGAACAAAGCAAAACAAAGAAAGTTACAACTCTCAAAGTATCAACGAGCAGCTCCATTGAGGAGAGAGATAAGAACTCTGACGAGGACATGGCCTTGCTGACCAAGAAGTTCAGCAAGTTCTTCAAAAAGAATAGGAGATCCGACAGAAAATACCCGGGGTCGAGATCAAAAAAAGGAGAGCCGAGCAAGAGGAAACAGAAATCAGATCTTCCTACGTGTTATAACTGCAATGAAGTTGGCCACATCAAGCCAGAGTGCCCTTCGCTAAAGAATGACTCGAAAAAAAAGAAGGCAATGAAAGCCACCTCTTGGGACAAACATAGTACCAGCAATTCAGACAGGGACTCCAACAACAATGAAGTCGCGAATTTGTGCCTAATGGCACATAGCGACCATGAGGTAAAATCATCATGTTCTCTATCTTCGCATTTTTCCAGTGATGATTCTGTTGATAACAGCATGCCTACTTATAATGAATTGCAACAGGAATATCTTCATGTTATTAAAGTGCTTGAGAAAATAACTAAGAAAAACAATGATTAGAAAAATAAACTTAAAGATTTGTCAAAGATTTTGGAAAACCAAAAGGAGTCTCATTCTGCTTTAATGAAAGAAAAGGAGTTGAAAATTGAAAGTTTGGAAAGAAAACTAGAAAATTACTCCAATTCTTTACAAATTTACAGAAGGACAAAACAACTTTGAAAAACTCCTTGGTGCTCAAAGAAAATCTTTAGACAAGGAAGGACTTGGTTTTAATAGAAAAGAAATAGAAGGTAGAAAAATCTTTACATGGGATATTTTGTAAGAGAATCAAAATTGTATATTCCCTCTAAAGACTCCTATAGGCATACCACATGTTTCAAATGTAAGAAGAAAGGACATATTAAATTTGATTGTCCTTTCAAAAGAAGGATAATAAAATCAAGATGGTCTGGAAAGTTAAGGGAGAACCAGGTACTAACCCCAATTAACCCAAGAAAATTTGGGTACCAAAAGTAGTCACTAGAGTATTTCTTGCAGGTATGCTCGAGGAAGTCCTCCACTAAGGACAAATGGTATATGGACAGCGGATACGCGAGGCACATGACAAGTGATAAAATTAAGTTCGTATCCATCACACCAAAGGACGGAGGGTACGTGACCTTTGGAGACAATGTCAAAGGGAAGATCATTGGAGTAGGTAAGGTTGGTAAGGAACCCTCTCTCATTATTGATAATGTTTTTCTTGTGGATGGTTTAAAGCATAATCTGTTAAGCATCAGTCAATTATGTGATACAAGTATATAGGGTTTCTTTTGAACATGATAAATGCATTGTAGAAAATCCATCTGAGCATATAATACTGTTTACTGCTGAACGTAATGAAAATGTTTATATTAGTAGTTTTGACAACTTAACCTGTCAAGACGTAAAATGTTTTTCTGCAATTAATGAGGCTAGTTGGCTTTGGCATAGGAGATTAGGGCATGCTAACATGGATTTACTGTCAAAACTAGTAAAAGGAGAACTAGTTAAAGGTTTACATAAGACAATTTGTAAAAGATAAAATTTGTGATGCATGTCAACTGGGTAAACAAACTAAGTCTAGCTTTAAGAAAAAGAAAATTATCTCCACTAGTAGGCCACTCCAGATGCTTCACCTAGATTCATTTGGCCCAAATCAAGTTCAGAGTCTAGGAGGTAAATCATACGCCTTTGTCATTGTTGATGATTACTCTAGATTCACTTGGGTTATATTTCTAGCACATAAAGATGAAGCATGTGAAAGATTTGCTAATTTATGTAGGAAAATTAAAAATGAAAAAGGCTATACAATCACACATATCCGGAGTGATAGAGGTAGAGAATTTAAAAATCAGGATACGGAAAATTTTCTGATTTACATGGCATATCCCACAATTTTTCTGCACCTAGGACTCCACAACAAAATGGTGTAGTTGAGAGAAAGAACAGATCACTACAGGAAATGGGTAAAACTGTGCTTAACGAACATAACCTTCTCAAATATTTCTAGGCTGAAGCAGTTAGTACCGTTTGCTATGTAATGAATAGAGTATTAATCAGGCCCACTCTCAACAAAACCCCTTATGAATTGTGGAATGGTCACAGGCCTAATATTTCCTACTTCCACGTCTTTGGGTGTAAATATTTTGTTCTCAGGGACAAAGATAATCTAAGAAACTATGACGCAAAATCTAATGAGGGAATATTTCTAGGTTATGCAATGGATAGTAAAGCCTACAGAGTGTCTAATAAGAGAACTTTAACTGTTGTAGAGTCCATCCATGTAGTGTTTGATGAGTCCAATCTCTTCTCCAAAAAGACTGATGAGGATGATCTTGAAATAAGAAAGGGATTAGAAAAATTGTCCATTGAAAATAATGAAGAAAAGAGCACAAAAATTAAAGAAACATCTACTGAGCGTAATCAAATAGAAAGTGAGGTTCAGGAACTGTCTAAAGAGTGGAAATTTGTGAAAAATCATCAGAAAATCAAATCATAGGTGAACCATCACGAGGTATAGCCACCCGATCATCCCTTAGAAACATGTGTAGCCACATGGCATTCTAGTCTCAGGAGGAGCCCAAGAATGTGAATGAGGCAATTGAGGATTAATCATGGGTAATGTCTATGCAGGAGGAGCTAAACCAATTTGACAGAAACAAAGTCTCGACCTTGGTTCCTAGACTAGATGATCATACTATTATTGGAACCAAATGGGTCTATAGGAACAAGAAAGATGAGAATGGGGTTGTAATTAGGAATAAAGCCAGATTAGTTGTCCAAGGTTACAACCAAAAAGAGAGAATAGACTTTGAGGAAACCTATACTCCTGTAACTAGAATGGAAGTCATTTGAATGCTATTAGCCTATGCAGCTTTTAAGGACTTCAAGTTACATCAAATGGGCGTTAAAAGTGCATTTCTAAATAGCTACATAAATGAGGAGGTATATGTAAATCAACCTCCAAGTTTTGAAAACCACAAATTTCCAAATCACGTTTTTAGACTAACTAAAGCCTTGTATGGACTAAAGCAAGCTCCTAGAGCTTGGTATGAAAGGTTAAGTGGTTTTCTACTAGATCAGGGGTTCACTAGGGGAAAGATAGACACAACACTCTTCATTAAATCTGAGAATGAAAACATGCTCCTAGTGCAAATATATGTAGATGACATAATGAAGAGATGTGTAATGAGTTTGCCAAATGCATGCAAAATGAATTTGAGATGAGCATTATAGGTAAACTCATATTCTTCCTAGGACTTCAGATAAAATAGGCTAAACATGGAACTTTTTTTCGCCAATCAAAATACATAAAAGACCTCCTCAAGAAATTCAATATGGAAGATTCAAAAATTCTAGGAACACCTATGACCACTTCCACTAAGCTAGACAAGGATGAGCAAGGTATACCGGTAGATATTACGCTCTACCGAGCGATGATTGGTAGTCTGCTATACTTGACTGCGAGCAGACCTGATATCATGTTTAGCGTGTGTATGTGTACCAAATTCCAACCTGCACCAAAGAGTCACACCTACTAGCAGTCAATAGGTAACTAAATACCTCATCAGGACCATTGATTTAGGCTTATGGCACCCCAAGTATACCTCATTTGAGATTGTCAGCTATTCTGATGCAGACTTTGCCGATAGCAAAGTAGATCGGACGAGCACGAGCGGTACACGTCATTTTCTAGGACAATCTCTGATTTCTTGATTTTCCAAGAAACAGAACTCAGTTGCTTTGTCCACAACCAAGGCTGAATATATAGCAGCTGGAAGTTGTTGTGCTCAAATGCTTTATATGAAACAACAACTTATGGACTACAAATTACACAATGACACTGTTCCCATAAAATGTGATAACACTAGTGCAATAAATATCTCAAAGAACAACATTTCACACTCACGAACTAAGCATATTGAGATTAGGCGCCATTTTGTTCGTGATCATGTGCGAAAGTGGGACGTGGCACTTGAGTTCATGTGCACTAATGAACAATGGGCCGATATATTCACGAAACCACTTCAGGAGGATAGATTTATCCAAACTCGACATGAATTAGGCTTACTGCACACTAAGGAAGCTGCCTAAAATTACTAAAGTAATCTTTTGAGGAATTAGGCCTATGCCGAGATAATGAATGGAGTGCATAACTGAGAGGGAGCAACTCCCTTTGAAATTTCATGGTTAGGGGAGAAATTGTGGATACAATGATTAGAAGAAGAATTAATATAATTTGCCTTCAAGAAACTAAGTGGGTGAGGGAGAAAGCTAGAGAAATCGATAAATCAGGATTCAAACTTTGGTACACTGGAAAAGAAAAACATAAGAATGGAATAGGCATTATTATAGACAAAAACTTAAAAGATAGCGTTGTGGATGTAACTAGAGTAAGGGATAGAATAATAAAAATCAAAATGGTATTAGGACAAAAGATAATAAATATCTTTAATGCTTATGCTCCTCAAGTTGGCTTAGCAGAAAATCTTAAGAGACAATTTTGGGAAGATATGGATAATATTATACAAGGCATACCAGGGACTGAGAAAATATTTATAGGAGCAGATCTGAATGGACACGTTGGAAGAGATAATAAAAATTATGAAAGGATACATAGAGGATATGGATATGGAGACAAATATGAGTCTGGGAGATGATCTTAGACTTTACTATGTCATATGATTTTAGTATAATGAATACTTGCTTTAAGAAGAGAAAATAACACTTAATAACCTTTAAAAGTGGACAAAATAGAAGTCAAATAGATTTTTTTTTAACTAGGAGGGTAGATCGTGTATCATGCAAGGATTGTAAAGTTATTCCAGGTGAAAGTCTAACCACACAACATAGAGTCTTAGTGTTAGATATATGCATTAAAAAATGGAAGAAAATTGATAAAATAAACTAGTGTAGGAGAACTAGATGGTGGAACCTAAAAGGAGAAAATATAATAAAATTTAAAGATAAAATGATCAAAGATGGGGATTGGACCTTATAGGATGGGATAGATTCAAATACTCTTCGGAATAGATTAGCTAGCTCTATTAAAAAGATAGCAAAAAAGATTTTAGGCAAATCAAGGGGAAGATTTTCAAATAGCAAAGAAAGTTGGTGGTGGGATAAAGATGTACAAAAAATCATAAAGACAAAAAGAATTTGATATAAAACGTGGCAAAAATGTAGAAACAAAGATAACTTTGAAAAATATAAGGAGGCAAGAAAAGATGCAAAAAGGGCCATTAGTGAAGCTGAATATAGATCATTTAATAGTTTGTATGATAGATTAGGTACAAAAGAAGGGGAAAGAGATATATTTAAACTTGCTAAAGCTAGAGAAAGGAAGAACAAGGACTTAGGAAATGTAAAATGTATAAAAAGTGAGGATGATATTGTCTTGGTTAAGGACGAAGATATTAAAGAAAGATGGCGAAGTTACTTTAGTAAGTTGTTTAACGAAAACCAAATAAAAGGCTTAAATTTAGAATTATCAAATGAGGAAAAGACTAAAAATATAAGATTTATTCACAAAATTAGAGTTAACGAAGTTAAGTTTGCACTAAAAAAGATGAAAAATGGGAAAGCTATGGGACCAGATAACATCCCAATTGAAGTTTGGAAATGCTTGGGTGATAACGGAATTATATGGTTAACTAATTTATTTAATACAATTGTAAAAACTAAGAAAATGCCAGATGAATGGAGGAAAAGCACTTTAATACCTATATACAAAAATAAAGGAGATATTCAAAATTGTAATAACTATCGTGGAATTAAACTTATGAGTCATACGATGAAACTATGGGAAAGAGTAGTTGAACAAAGATTAAGGTTAGAAACGAAGATCTCAGAAAATCAATTTGGTTTTATGCCTGGGAGATCTACCACAGAAACTATTTATCTTTTAAGAAGATTAATGGAAAAGTTTAGGGAAAAGAAGAGGGACTTGCATATGATATTTATTGACCTTGAGAAAGCATATGATAGGATACCTAGGGAAGTTCTATGGTGGGTTTTAGAAAAAAAAGGTGTATGTTGTAGGTATACTGATGTCATTAAGGATATGTACGATGAAGTAATGACTAGTGTAAAGATTATAGATGGAGAAACTAGAGAATTTCCAATTACCATAGGTGTACATCAAGGATCTGCTTTGAGTCCTTATCTTTTTGCTTTAGTGATGGACCAATTGACTAAGAGTATTCAAAAGGAGGTTCCATGGTGTATGTTGTTTGCAGATGATATTGTATTAATTGACGAAACTAGGGATGGAGTAGAGGCTGAGTTAGAATTATGGAGAGAAGCTTTGGAATCTAGAGGCTTTAAGATAAGTAGAAATAAAACAGAATATATGAAATGTAATTTTAGTAATGATAGGAGGAATATTGGAGACAAAGTTAAACTTGATGATGAAGAAATAAATAGCACTTGTAGATTTCGATACCTTGGATCTATTATGCAAGCTGAAGGAGAAATTGAAGATGATGTAATGCATAAAGTTAAAGTAGGTTGGGTAAAATGGAGAAGTTCTTCAAGTGTTATATGTGATCGTAGAATATCCTTAAAATTGAAAGGGAATTTTTATAGGATAGCTATAAGACCAGCTATGCTATATGGATCAGAATGTTGGGCGACGAAAAAACATAATATCCAAAAAGTAAAAGTTGCCGAGATGAGGATGCTTAGATGGATGAGTGGTATAACATTGAAAGATAAATTAAGGAATGAACATATTCGTGGTAAGTTAGGTGTAGCTCCTATAGAAGATAAGATAAGGGAGGGACAACTCAGATGGTATGGACACTTGCAACGTAGGCCTTATAGTGCACCTGTGAGGAAGAGTGACTTAGTTACTGTGGGGGGCAGTAGAAGGGGTAGGGGTAGACCGAAAATAACTTGGGAGGAGATAGTGAGTAAAGATTTAATATCTTTGAATCTATCAAAAGAAATGGTCCATGATCGCATAAATTGGCGGAAAAGGATTCATATAGCCGAACCCACTTAGTGGGACTAAGGCTTGGTTTTGTTGTTGTTGTTCACTCACTATTTGTTTCATGCTTATATGCTTTTGTGAGTATACTGAATGGATTGATATAATTGATTGCATGCTTGAATGGAACGCCATCTGCATGGCTGATGTAAAACTTGTGTATGCATGCTAGTAGTTGACTAGGTTATTGCTTGTTGGATTCAATGATCAAATTTAGAAATACATGTTGGCTTGTTGCTTGAATTTATGATTCCATAAGAATTTTTTAAACTCCAAATATCTTCACAAGTCTTATTAGCAGAGTTGTTTTTGTGTACAAAATCACCAAATTTTTCAAAGAAAGCTTCTCAAGCTAAGAATTTTTTTTATGCTCAAATACTCTTATGCTTAGCTTAGTCCTTTTGTTGATGACAAAAGGGGGAGAAATAACTAAGCAAAATAGGGGGAGAAATATCTGATCATATAACTTGCATTCTCCTGACATTTTGTTATTCACAATTGGTATCTAAACTAGTATCTGAGATATATTGCCAAAACTTATGCATTTTGAGCTGAAATTCATTCTCAACTTGAAATTTCAATGTCTTCTTTCCAAATATGCTTGAATTACACTATCATATTTTAAATCATGCATATTCTACGAGGAAGCCTTTTTAGGCTGAACCTATTTTGCTCTTGTATTTTTGTCATCATCAAAAAGGGGAAGATTGTTGACTTTATGAGTCTTATCCCGTTTTGATAATGACAAATCCTAAGTACACATTTAAGCATTTAGTGTATGAACAGAATTATCTTTCAGAAGGCACAAATAGTCGAGGTAAAATGGAAGCCATGAGGCACTTAACATATCACATGACCTACTGCATGGCAAATCGAAGAGCAAGGAGTGAAGACTTTATTTTTTCAATTGTATTGCATTTAGTTTGTATTGTAAATGCATGTCTTGCATGATTTGGTTTACTGCTCAATATAGACCATAAAAAGACCTTAGGGAATCAATCTATTCATGGAAAACCTTTTTTCTTAAAATGCTAAACTCATACAAAAAGGTTTGTAGTGTTTTTTAGGTCAAAAGAGGGCTAAAACTCAATTTTTCAAAGTGCCCAATCGACCGGCCTCTTCAGCTCAGTCGACCAACCAGACCACTTGGCTAGAATTGCATTTTGCAAAGGGCCCAGTTGACCGAACCTTGCGAAATTGGAAAATCGCCTAAGGGCAATCGACCGGACCCTATACCAGTCGACCGGAACTCTCGAATTGGGCTATTTTTTAAGCCGAAAACGGTCACACAAATTCAAATTTAATAATTTAATAATGGTCCAACAATCACTTAACAGCTAGATTTTGAAAGAGCCTATAAATACCTTGCCCAAAGCTCATTAAAATACTTTTGATCATCTTGCATATACTCTTGAATATTTGAGCAATTATTTTCACTCATCCTTTAAAAATCAAAAGGGCATATTTACTCTCTTCTACTCTTCATTGCAAAAACCTTTGTAAGAGCAAATCTATAGTTTGTCCTACATTTTTCTTGGAAAATATTTTTGGAGAAACCATTTGATGCTAGTGAATCTTTGAGCATTTCAATTGCAAGATTCAAGAGCTCATTTAATCTCTTCATTGCAAATATCATTTTGAGAGCAATCTCCATCTTCTCCAAATCTCATTTATTACAAACATCTTTTGTGGAGAAATCATTTATAGCATTTAGATCTTTGAAAGCATTTATTGCATACTTTATATTTTAAATCAAAGATCACCTACTTTCATCTACTCTCATTTATTTCAAAATATTTTTGAGAGAGAAACCCTAAAACTCTATTGAGCTTAAATCTCATCTTGTGAGAGTGCATATAGATTTACATTGTACAACTTAGCTTTTTGAGAACCATTCATTTGTACGCAAAAATTTCTTTATCATTTGTATCCTTGCAGCTCCAATAGTGAACCGTGCCAGGCGTGGGGTATCATTTGGAGAGGTTGGTCCGCCTAGAAGGATGGTGTAACAGCGGGGCTCCACTGGACTGAAGAAGTGTTGTAAAAAGGTGGCTCCACCTTGTTAAGGAATAGTCTAGTGAAATCCTCAAGCGGGTTGGCTTAAGGTGAGGACGTAGGCGGGGATAGCCGAACCACGTAAAAATCCTGTGTTTGCATTCTCTTTCCCTACACTCTTTATTTTTTCCGCACTTGTATGCTCATATTTAATTTGTTGTGATTAATGTATATGTGTTGAATATTTGCATACTTAAATAGTTGTGTGATTTGAGATTGATTAGAAAACCCTAAGCTTGAGTTATACTGGTTGTGGTTTTAAAAATAGGATAAACTTGACCTAGAATTTTTAAAATATCCAATTCACCCCCCTTTTAGGAATACACCAAAAATAACACTGTTCAAAAGGTAAATGCACTTGTACCCTACATGTGATCTCTAATTTTGTTTGTTATGATTTCTTGTCACCCTCTTATTACTATTATGTTATACTTTGCCTTCCGTTGCTCTTCCAAAATCTATTTCTAAAGCCCTATCCCATTCTGTGTGGAGGACAGCAATGGTTGAAGAGATGCATGCAATACATGACAATGATACTTGAGATTTGATATCTCTTCCTCCTGATAAGACTGTGGTTGGTTGTCACTAGGTGTACACTGTGAAAGTCAATCCTGATGGTTATGTGGCTCGTTTGTAGGCCCGCCTCGTTGCTAAGGGGTATACTCGGGTGTATGGTTTGGACTATTCAGACACATTATCTCCGATCGCTAAACTTGCCTCAGTACGTTTGTTCATTTCTTTAGCCACCACTTGTCATTGGCCTCTACATCAGTTAGATGTGAAAAATTCTTTCCTACATGGTGATCTTCAAGAGGAGGTATATATGGTGCAACCACCTGGGTTTGTTGCTCAAGGGGAGTCAGGCTCAGTATGTCAACTTAAGAAATTATTGTATGGATTAAAAAAATCTCCAAGGGTATGGTTTAGCCGTTTTAGTGTTGTAGTACTTGAGTTTGGCCTTCATCGATGTGCAGTAGATCACTCAATTTTTTACCGTCATACTCAATCTCGTAGGATTTTTCTAATTGTGTAAATGGATGACATTGTGACCACTAGTGATGATGATCGAGGCATCCAAGACCTAAAGATTTTCCTATAGAGTAAATTTCAGACCAAGGACTTGGGACCATCAAAGTACTTCTTGGGTATAGAAGTATCAAGATCTTGTATAGGAACTATATTGTCACAGAGAAAGTATGTTCTTGATCTTTTAGATAAGACGGGGCTGTTGGGATCCAAACCTATTGATACACCTATGGATTCCAATAGTAAGTTAGTGCCAAATATGGGTGATTTGTCGCCTGAACCAGGTCAGTATAAGAGATTTGTTATCTCACAGTCACCCAACCAAATATATCCTTTTCAACAAGTGTTGTAAGTCAGTTTCTCGATTCCCCAAACACAAATCTCTAGGATGCAATAATTCGCATTTTGAGATATCTCAAAGGTGCACTGAGGAGAAATCTTTACATCAAGATCGGTGTCACACTCATGTTCAGACATATACAGATGCAAATTGCGCTTAGTCACTCTAACCAAAGATCCACAGTCGTGTATTGTTTCTTTGTCAATGGTAATTTGGTATCTTGGAAAAGTAAGAAACAAACTGTGGTGGCTAGGTTGAGTGTTGAGTCAGAATACAGGGCTATGGCGCACACTACATGTGAACTTATTTGGCTGAAGAACATGTTGAAAGAACTAGGTTTTTCACATTCTCTGCCTATAGAGTTGATGTGTGATAATCGAGTTGCTATTCATATTGCCTCCAACCTAGTCTTCCATAAGCGAACAAAGCCCATTGAAGTTGATTGCCATTTTATTCAAGAGAAACTTGTATAGAAGCTCATTACAACCACTCATGTGAAGTCTGAGTTTCAACTTGCTAATTTGTTCATTAAGCCTAGGGAGGTGCTTGTGTGAAATTCATTTGTAACAAGCTAGAAGCATATGATATATATGCTCCAGCTTGAGGAGGAGTGTTAATGGTTATTTAGTCATTTAGCATTATTATTAATTGTTAAAGTTTGGTTTGCAATAAGTGTAAGTTAGAAAGGGTATTATGGTAGTAAGGGTATTATGGTCATTCCTATTGTACTTGACATATGTTATAAATAGAGGGAGAGACCTATCATTGAGTTTAAGTCTTCCATTTTACCCAATTATTCAACACACATGTTTAGATTCATGATTACACACATGATACTACCTTCTTCACCTAGTTTAGTAATTGTCACATGTAAATTCCTCTTCAGACATTGACATGCATAGTGGCCCCACTCATGACACTTAGCACACTTCTTTTGCAACCCGTTTTGCCCTTGGATCTACAAACCCTTTTCCTTTGGCACCTCCCTTCATAGTAGTTCCTTCTAAAGGAACAAAAATTAAATGGTCGACCTATATTAGAAATGAATGTTGCTAGGTTGGTTTGGCTCAAGTTGGCCCCTTTTAGAACTTGCCTCCACAGCTTTAGTGCTCAACCTTTTACTAGTAGATTGTTGCAAGTACTTCTACCTTTATAACCATCTAAAAAACAGCATACAAGCTATAAATTCACTTGTTGAGTAACTCCCTTCAAATTTCAGACCTCAACACATTCTTATATCAAGCTAGGGTGTATCACTCATCTTCATTCATTAACCACCAAATAGAAAGTTGATTGAACCTATTTGCACATTAACTAACAAATATATTTTTTTGTCAAATAGTTGATCATAAAGATGATCTCTTCAACTTCAATTTTATCTCTTCTAGTCAAAAAATGATGGATGCCCTACACTAAAGGCAATCCTCGACTTCTCTTTGGAACACTTTCATAAGCCTGGTCAATTTCATCTCTACAAATTAAACTTACAATGTTTAATCATATCAAACCAATCAAGCTAGTCAAAAAAAGTTTGAGGATCGATCCTACCGACAAAATAAGAAACTTCCACGCGTACCTTCTTAGTAACATCTCCCAGAAACTTTGGTTGAAACGCATCCACATGCATCATCTTGTGTGCCATATCTCCTAGGCCGATGACTCATTTCTTTCTCCAATAAGCCAAGGATTGACAATAGGAGGAGGATCATCATGACCTTCAACTGGTTTATTGTTGGTAATAGTTTTTGCCCTATTGTTTCAACCTTTTGCATCTTGCTCCCAAACTTTAGTGATTGGTTTAACCTTAAGTTGCATGATGCACGTCTCTTAATCATTCATGCGAGCTTCAAGATTACCCACCTTTGCAATTATCTTCAAAGACAAATCATCATGAAAATATTCAATAAAATCTTACCCTAAGCATCTCCCCACTATGCATAAACTTGTTCACCAACTAAGCTCTAATACCAAATTGACATGGGATAAGTAGGAAGATTTGGGCAAATTGATTAAGAGTAGTGTTTGTGGAAGAACTTGGAGAATAGTTAGAAATTGTGCTAGGAAATTAGGGTTTCATATTAGGTTTTGGGGCTATTAAACAAGCAGCTTAGATAAGCTGGCAAAGAACAATTAGCATCACAATAATAGGTTCTAAGAATCACTTGTAGGGGGGGAGAAAAGTTTCTCACTTTCTAAGTTTTAAGGTTTTGCAACAAACTTCATAAATTCTCCAAAGAAAATAAGCAAATAGATTTTACATACATACATACATATATATATACATGACCATACAAAATGAACTAAATAAAATTTATAAAAAAAAATAACTCACTAAATAACTAAAAATAAAGATTCAAAATGCATTAAACATAAGACCTAAGGTGAAATAAAAAATAACCCCAAAATACCCTCGTGAACAATAGTAATACAGTACTCGCTATTCAATACTTTGAATAGTACTCCATTTCAAAACTCAATTTAACTCTGGGGTCAAGCCTCCTGAAATGTGTCTTTTTTTGTTTCTTCTATAGACCTTTAAGTTGATTCCATCAATGCTCACCTAAGAATGCACGGTTCACTTAGCACTTTCAAAGCATTTTTCTAATTTTTGAAAGCAAAAATTGCATTGAAATTAGCTCTTCATAAAGGTCAAAAGTACTTCTAAAACAACAATCAGCAGTACCTAAATAAAATAAGAGCGTCAAGATAAACAAATTTGGTGCGCACAGGATTTGGGAAAACAAGATGACAGCTAAAGAAGATAAGCGGGAAATTTTGGGCATTTCTAAACAGGCGATAAATTTCTTATAACTCCCCCCTGTGAGAACTTTCTTCTAAACAACGTTAACAAAAGAAGGGAAGAGGAGAAAAATAAAGACCAATCCCTAAACCCGGAAAGGGAAGAAACTTCTATGGAACTTTCTAAATCGAGCAAAATAGTACAAAAATTCATGAGAATTATACAAAAGCAGCTCAAACCTTACGACAAGTAGTCATTGAAAATAAAATAAAATGGATAGAGAGAGGGGGGGCAGATTCACCTGGTAAGCGAGAATGCCGATCACTAACATGAGAGAGAAGAAGGGCACGAGCCATTCGCACACAGACTGCATGGACATAATCCCTCAGGCCTCAGCCCTCTTCCTCCCCACCCTGCCTTCCCTGTTGCGCCCGGCCCCTCCTCCTGTGCAGGGCGGAAGGCAGGGTTTTCTGTGGGGAAGGGGCGAATTACTTCTCCGGCCATAATTCTATTTATCTAGCGACTAGCGTAGGATTCACGGCTCCCAATTTTTACTTCTTATTTTTTACTGGTCAGTGCTTTTTCTAAAATTTTATATTTACCAGTTAATATCCCAACTGCTGCCACGTGAATTTTTATAAGTTTTAAATATATTTTTGAAATGTAAATTTTTAAATTTGCTTAGAAAAATTAATTATTTTTGTTTAAAAAATATGAAATACATATATTGACACAATCAAGACATTATTACACCATAAACATAAATTTTTATAATATATGATATTACACAAATACTCCAAATTTCAAACATTAAATTAAAATTTAGATGGATTTAGACAAATTTTAAT
The DNA here is from genome assembly GCF_029873635.1 of Malania oleifera. Taxonomy (NCBI): domain Eukaryota; kingdom Viridiplantae; phylum Streptophyta; class Magnoliopsida; order Santalales; family Ximeniaceae; genus Malania; species Malania oleifera. The sequence goes on along the minus strand of NC_080426.1, from coordinate 78,394,870 downwards.
ATAATTTTATATTATATGTTATCCAAATTATTGCTAATTTAAATACAAAGTCTCTTCAAATATTTTGACTCACTAATCTCATAAGTTTATCCAATAAAAAACGTCTTACATAGTTAGCGTTTAAATCATCTTTATAAGTCAATGATCTCTCTAGTACATATTTAATGTGAGACCGTGACATATTCTCTTGTCTGATCATTATCATCATTGTCAAAGTGACTTACACCACCTCTATGTAGAATCCACCTATATAATAGTACTCCCAAAATGGCTTTGATACTAAACGAAAATCTATGAATTTGGATTTTCTATTGGATTTGGATATTATGTAATATAAAATTATATTAAAATTCGTCCAAATGCACCAAACTCGAAATCTTAACTCTAAAATCCATGCTCCCAAATGCAGTATAATCGAATTTATAACAATATTAAATTTTAATTTACATAACATAATAGACCAAATTTAATAATTATCTTTTTTTCTTACACTAAATGTTATATAAAAATCTTAATATATGACTTCTTACCATGAAAATATCAATAACTTTATTATAATTTATAAATTGTGAAACGCTACCCAAAATTTTTATTATAGTTATTTTAATTTATTTAATGATCAATTAATGAAATTTTAAACTTTTTTAAAAAATTTAATATTTATTATTTGGAGGATACTTTTAGGTCTACCGTTTTATTTTTAAAATGTATCTTTTAGAAATTATACTATTATTATTTGTCTAAATGATTTTTGAGACTTCCCAATAATTTTAGATGACATCAAACGAATTTACTTTTTCTATTTTGAGATGCATATTTTATTTAAAATTTATAATATTGTTGAAAAAGTAAATTCATTTGATGTCAAAAATTCCCTACGCACCAATCCGATAGACGATATTGATTACTTAAGTTTTTCGACGGACGATATGAATTACATAAGTTTTCCTTTAAATTTAATTGATCACCGTTCAAATTCTTTCAATTTTATTACTTTCAAGCAATGGTGAAAAGATGATGCGCAAGAGAATAAGTAAGCAAAGCATAATAGCAAAGACATGTACAATATGCACATGCAAAATTGAAGGGAAGTGCGCACACATAACATGCTAAACTATATCACATTAAGCAATAATTAAAATAGGCATGTAAGAGGAATTGGCAACATGGCAAAACACAATAGAACATCTATCAAGAATATACAAGCTATGAAAAGGCGTGCAAGAGAAACAAAAAGAGCAACTGAAATGAACATAGAAGCTTGTATGCAAGACAGACAAATGCACATGACTATATAGCAAAAAACACACGAAGCTAGACAATAGAAACAACAACAAATAAAATGTATGCACCAATATCAGAAAATCTAATAGAATCGTCATCAAACGAGCTTGAAGTGATTTTGTTGGACTTTTCGCCCATCAAGAGGTGGTTGAGGACTACATAACCCAATTTATTAAGTTTCTCCATATAGGGGTTGCACAAACACACTCAAGCAATTGCGCAAACGAGGAAACATGCAAATTGTACAAGACACACGAATAAGCATAATGAAAACAAACAATCATCAAATGAGAGACACATGCACAATGCAAAACATACCATCAATCATACAATAGAAGACTAGATGCACTGTACGATCTACCTTAAGATGCAATGCAAAAAAAAACAAAAAACAACTAGATAACATGAAAGCTTGGACATGAAAATAGAAGAACTAGTGAACAAGCACACACACCTTAACACAAAGACATGAAAGTACGGGCAAACAAAGCTCAAAATACATAGGAAGGGGTCTTAGGGGCTAAAGAATTTCTTAAAATTTTTCTATATTTTTTATTTGCATCTTTATATAATTTTAAAAGCATTTTATGATTTTTTAAATTTTTGGATCTTAAAATCATCTCAACCATTTTTCGTATTTTCAAAATCATTATTATCTTTTCATGAATTTTTATCTTTTTTGGCATTTTAAAATCATTGTTTTTTATTTTTTGGGTTATTAAAATCATTTGTTTGGATTTTTAACCTCATTTTTATCTTTTTGGACTCCTAAAAACATTTTTTTTGGATTTTAAAATAATTTAGTTTCATATTTATTTTTATTTTATTAAATCAATATTTTAATATTTAAAATAATTTTATTATCAATTTTTTGTGATTTTTAAATCAAGTTTTTTTGGATCTTTAAAATCATTTTACTATCAATTTTATTTTTGTGATTTTCAAAATCAATTTTTTTTTTAAAAAAATTAGTTAGTTTGTTTATTATTCTATAAGAGAAGAGAAAAGAGAACTTTAACTTTCTAATTGATCACCTCTCCCTCTCCCAAATGCATGGTCACCCAGGGAGCTAAACTCTCCACTCCTTCCTCCTAGGGCGACAACCATCGCCATTGGACCAACTTTCATTGTCGCTCTCTACCTGCTCTAGCCATCATGTATTCTCACCTCCTCGCTCTCCTCTCTCACTCGTGGCCAAGGTCCACCATGAACCACCATCGCCCTTACTATTTACAAACACCACCGTCACCTCTCGATGCTCGTTGTTCGGCCGATTGCCAAATTCCTAAGAATGTTCTCTATTCTTAGACTTTGTTATTTCATCATCTTTTCTTCTTTATTCTTTTTCATTTATTTTCTCTTCTTTTGTTCTCTTCCAAACAAGCTCCAAAGCTTCTCGATCTCGAGTAGGTTGTACTAAGAATAGGCTCAAGTTCTGGATTAGATCAAATGGGAAATGGGTTCGGGTTTTGTGTCAATCTGAAATACCATCGAGCTCAGGTCTTGAGTTAATCTAAAAGAAAATCAAGTTTGGGTCTTGGGTCAAATCAAGTCATAACTGGGTACGAGTTTGGGATTGACATGTATTTAACTCAAATATGGATTTTTAGATTAACCCAAAATCAAGTTTCTAGATGACTTGAAAAGCTAATAGGTAAGGATTCTGCTTTTAAGCTTGTTATCTCAATGTGAACCTTCAAACCCTCACAAATTTCTCTACTCACTCAAATTGGACACCCTATTGAACACCCAATATAAATTTTTTTTTTTTTTATAAAAAAACCAAGAGTCATCTAGTCCATTCAACACATGTACATGTATTTTAGAACATCAACATGCACAAATTCACCATAGTTATGCATTTTGATTCTTCTCAAATTGCCTTAACTCAATCCTCCAACACCAATTAAAGCACAAACATGCATTTCAATCCTTTCATAAATGGCATACCTGGGAATTCAAATTTCGCCTAAGTTCAATACCATCATACATTAATCACTACATACTTGACTCATTTCCCATTTCCATTCCAAACAAATTACGTCACAGCATGAATACCAACTATGTTTAGCATCTTTCAAGTTCATACAAGGGGTGAAGTATAGATAAACACTCATTTCACATACATATTCAGGTTCCTATAAGCATGCTCTTAGCACCTTTAACATATAGATGCTCATTTCAGTCCATACGACAACATCCATTCATACAAAAAATCAATGATTCATTTTATTCATCATGTTTTGATTTACAACCACATAATTCACATCCACAACTCATAAATTCATCAAAATACCACAAGATACACCATCAATATATTTTAAAACATAAGTATGGCCATTAGAGCATTTTAATCTATTCACACTTCAAAGATATAGAGCATTCCACCGAGCTGAGGGGTGAAAGTGTATATCTATCAGAGTCTTTGCTTCCCCATTTTCTCTTTTTCTTTGTTACTCTCTCTTTTTCAGAGCCTCTACTGCCTCCTACTGAAATCCTCTTTAGCCTCTCCTCTTAGCTGAAAGTTATTCTTCCCTTTGCAATTGTAGTCTTTTTATGAACAATTCTTCCTACTAACTAAAGTAACTTTTCTCTGCCCTTTAAAGGCTCTCTTCTCTAATCTCTATTCTCTCTTTGTTCTTAATGCCCTTCAAATCTATATGCCTCCTTTCTTTTGGGGTTGCGCCCAATACCCCTTTTTATAGATGAATTTTCCCTAGTTTTTCCTTTTTATTTTCTTTGCCAATTCTTTAGTTTTTTCCTTAAGATATTCTTTGCATTTGATTAAAGAGAATCAAACAATTTTGTTTTGTTTTAAAATGTCTATGATCAATTCTGCTAGCATGTTTTGGGGGTGCCAAGTGGTAGGGACGTTAAGGGGAGGAATATGATTTAGTTGAGATAGTTTTTAAGGTACCCAAGTGGGCAATGGAGGGAGGGTGTACCTAATCTTGTGTTTTGTGGGTCATAGGTTGTGTTTGTGGAATGGGTGTGTTGTGGATTAAAGTTGAATCAAATTCCCAATTGGGCTTTAGATAAAGCAACTAACCTACATTGAGGTCTACACATAAACCAAACTGAATTTGGGTTTTAAGTTGGGACCTAGGACCTACCTACGCTTCAAATTCCAAACCAAGCCCAAATGGACACCGAGTTAGAGTGTGGACCCATTGTGGGCCCCATATTAAACATACATTTGGCTCAAGCCTAATTAAAGCAAACCCATGCCTACTAAACTTGAAATTGAGTGGGTGTCTATGGATGCAAGTGAATGCAGCTAATGGCATCCCTTGACTATGGTAATATGAAGATAATAACTAGAACCCTCTATTTTATGTTGGTGATGTAAGGAATGGTATATAGACAATGTAAAAAGACAAGTGAATGCTTTGTTGTGTCCCTATAAGTGGTTGGGGGGATGAGCGAATGGAGAAGTAAGCCAAAGGAGAGGAAAAAGGTATAATCAAGACCTTAGATGACACCTATATTTATTAAAATAAAAAGGAAATTCTAAATTAAGCAAATAACAAGGAAGAAATTTTTGTTATGTCCCCTCTAAAAACTATGCATACTAAGGTTGTCGATAGTCATTTTTTGACAAAAAAATTCTAAACCAAATAAAGATATCAAAAATCAAATAAAAATAAAGTCAAAACAATGTTTTTCACTAAGGCGATCAACGAGCTTTTTCTCCATCTTTGTTGCTTGGCGCCACCCATAGGCGGTTAACTGCTCTGTCAGGTAGTTGACTGACCCCAACAAAATTTGAATTTTTAAGTTGTCTTCTTATGATTAGTTGGGGAATTTGGCCTTTCCATGTACTCCAATGGTGTTATGTGTCAAGCAACAACATTACCTGATGGTGGTTGGTAGTCATTGGTAGTTATTTTTGAATTTGAATTTGAATTTTCAAATTTCAAATTCAAAGGAGTTTTTCCTTCTATTCCATTAAAGGCCTATTAAAGGACATCGAAGAGAGATTGGGGCATGTCCAAGTGGGGAAAAGGAGAGGTTTCTAAGGATTTTCATGGGGGTCAAAAGGGGATTTTTGCTGAAAAGGAAAAAAAAGGAGAAAACCACTATTGGCCTTTTGAGTCTGATCCCTATTTTGATGCTAACAAAGTACAAGTTACTTATGTGTATATTTATTGATTGAACATGTTATAATTCAACACACACATAAGGGGATTAGAAATGGAAGCCATGAAGGACGCAAAGATAATACACTCAGGCACTTTCTATTGAAAAGCAAAGACAAAGACATTTATTTTTCTATTGTATATGTATTTAAGTTTTTATTATTTGGTTTGTAATAATGTATGCATCTGCATGATATGTTTGTATGCTCATAATAACCTTAGATTGACCATAGGGAACCAAATGACCTTAAGACACTTAACATTCCTAAGAAAAACCTTTTTCTTCATAAATATTAAAATCATACAAAAGGTTTAGAATTAATTAAGGTCAAATTCAGGGGCAAAATTGGAATTTTAATGCCCTCGGTTGACCAACCTTCCGTATGCTATAATCTGATGGTTGATTGAACCACTGTTTGCCCCGGAGTCAAAATGCTGACCATAGCTCGGTTGACCGACCCAGCTTTGAACTAACCTTCCTTGGTCGACCGAACTATAAAAATTTACTTTTCCACCTACCTTAGTCAACCAACCATTCAATTCAGAAATGACCTAGTCGACCGAACCTCATGAATGGTCAACTGGTCTCATGCCATAGTCGATTGAACCCACGAAGGGTTCAGAGTCGCCTTTCTTTTGGTCAACCGTCCTGTTCAATTCATCAACCGAGCTAAGCCTGAAAATTCAAAGTTTACACAGGTTGGTCGACCAACCCTTACCCTTGGTCAACCGAACCTTTCGGGTTCAGCAAATTTAACTGCGGTAATTGGGATTAAAAACTTAATTAAACTTTTTCAAAATTCCAAATATGTCCCCAACGGTTATATTTTGTGGAAAATCTATATATACCTCTTCATTTGCTTAGATTAGCAACTTTGATTAACTCAAAATTTTTCTCTAATAATTTGTTAATCAAAGTTCCCACAAACCAATTTTTATTGCTAAAATTATTCTTTTGGGGCAAAATCTTTTAAATAAATCTCTCCGGCTCTCTTCCATTCTTTTATTTCAAAAATTCATTTGAAGAGAGTACATTTATTTTTGGGCATTCATATTGTTGATCTATAGCTTTTACTCTCACATAACTTTTATCTTGAAAATTATTTTTGAGAGTACTGTTTGAGTTTCTCCTGATTATTTTCTTGATAAATATTTTGTTTAGGAGATATTATTTATTGCATAAACATTTTTCTTGAGCTTAAACTCCAATTCTCCAAATATTTTTATGTATAAAAATCTTTGTTGGAGAACATATCTTTTATACACACACATTGTGCAAAAATTATTCAAGCACTCTTACTCTACTGAGCTTATATCATATTAAAGTGTGCATTTTTTGAGCTTAAACGTATACATCTTTGCTTGTATTTTCAGAAACATTATTATGTACAAAAATGTTTTTACCGGTTGGGTTCAGCCAATTAATTGAACTGGGGAGTCTGTGCCCCATAAGGGAGACCGGTTCGGTTCAACCCGGAAATTGAACTGGGGTGTCTCCGCCCCGTAAGGGAGACCAGTTGGGTTCAGTCTGGTAATTGAGTTGGGGTTTACCTCACCCCATAAGGAGAGGTTGTAACGACTTCTGCTCCACCCATTTAAGTGAACAGGGATAGTGTAATCCTTGGGGGTATGCTCAAGGCGAAGACATAGGCTGGTTTGGCTGAATCTTGATAACAAATATCGTGTCTCTCTCTCTATCTCATTTAAATTTCTGCATTTAAATTTCTATGTGTATGCTTGTTTATTCACTATTACAATTATTTGCATGCACACATTTAAATTAAATGAGATATATTGCACACGTGTATGTCTGTACTCATAATTCAATTATTTTACATACACGTTTGTATTATGAATGAGATATGATTTGTGGTGAATTGACGAAATGCTTAAATTGGCCAAAAAGCTTTTAAAACCCAATTCACCCCCTATTGGGATCACACTAATTCCAACAACCACACATCTCTTCCATTATTTAGGTATTTGGGGAGTGAATTGATGTGAGGGTGTCCTCCTCTTGACTTACAGAGGATTATTCTTCAATAAGGTCGGTGTCTAACCCTTCACTTTATTCATTTCCACTTATTTAATGAGTTTTGGTATGTTGAAACATATTGATGATTCCTTGTATGTTTGTGTTCAATGCTTTATGATTTTTCCACTAATTCATGTCAAATATACATGTTAGAAGTTGTCGAACTTGTTTTTAACTTAATTAAGAAATAAATAAGCATGTTTGAATGTCAAAATTGCATGTTAGTATGGATGTTTGCTTGTAGGCTGATGACTGACACATTTAGGTGGTTGATCGCCCCCTGTCTTTTTGAAAAAGTAGTCATTGGTTCCTAGGCGACTAATCACCCCAACACAATTTTAATTTCTAAGTTGTTGTAGTGACTCAAAAATTTCACTTAATTTCTTTTATACCAAATGTGACGCCCCGAACCTGCAACTGGGGTCCAAAGTGTTTTTATAAATAAATCTTTGATACCACATAAATACATAGCAGAAGATCTCCATAACAACCACCAGAGTAACTAAAAATAAATTCATCCCAGTATCACCATGAAGTTCTGAACTTATCAAAACATAAATAAAATATCAACAATATCTCCAATATCAATTCAATACATCCTTAAGAATTTCAAGATAAACCAAGATAACAAAATTTAAAATTAATCTAAACCTTTCTATCTAGTCCCACACACGCTTCCACTACGCTACTCTGATTACTGTCATACTCCACAAGGCATCTGAAAAATGATATATAATGATGAGGTGAGACATGTCTCAGTAAGACGAAATACATTATTATCAGTGTGTGGCAGATGAGCTCTATTGTGTCAATTATTTATATATGTCTTTTATATTCCCCTAAACATACTCAACATCAGTATAATCAATATGATGCAGTTAGATTAGTATACTAGCGTAATTTTTATAACATATCACACACAAGGTAAAGCAGTTTATATAATGCAGTTCCAATACATCAACTTACGTAGGTTTGACAACACATCATAGATAATTAAATTTACACTTCTATATGCCACATAGGCCTTCAACATCAGTATAGACTTCACACAGAGTTTCTATACTGATCATCATTGCTTCAATTTATACGCCGCATAGGCCTTTAGTGTAGAAACTTGAACTTGGAAAAATAAAGAAGAAATAAGAAAAGAAGAAAGGAAATTTAAAAAGGGGCAGACAGTAGGACTCGTCGACGAATCCCCTGCTTTCGTTGACGAATATCCTTCTGTGGTTCGTCGACGATATTCAGGAGTTGTCGACAAAGAGATACCGAGAGGAATTTCAGCCATACGGTTCATCAACGAACCCCTTCCTTCGTTGACGAATGTTCTTTTACGGCTCGTCGATGAAGGTCCCATTTCGTCGATGAATTATGCTGGGTCGAAGGGGTTATAAACAGATTTTTAGTTACTTCTTCATTGAGAAAATTAATCTCTCTCTCTCTAACCCATGCGCCCTCACTCCTCTCTTCGATTTCTCGTTGGAAGTCTCCTCGAGGATCTAGGAGCATTTATCTACAAGTCTAGTTAAGCAGATTTTTAAACTGGACTTTCTAGGTACCACTCTAAAACTAGGGTAAGTAGGGTATTTTAGAGTTTTATTGTTAATTTGGAGTATATGGGGCCTAGGAAATGCTAAATGAGGAATAAGTTATGTGTTGAGTTGATTAATTTGGGGAAAATGTAATTTTAGGGTTTTGATTTTCGAACGTTGTAGGGCGTGGATTTAGGGTTCCCAGTAAGCCAAGAAAGGGGATTATATTATGTTAGTTAATTTTGAATTATGGACCTATTAAATTGCAATATATGATTTTCCGAATGAATTGGGTATATGAAAAAGATGGTTTTGACTGTTATATGTTTTGGGGAAAATTAACGTGATTGGTTTGAAATCTCCTATTTTCTATAAAATAAATAGTTTAAGTTAAATAAAGCCCTGGAGATGCTCATACCCTATTTTCAGCAGTTTGTCTTTCCCCATTAGTTTATTTTAATTATAATTTATCAGACAAAAATTGTGTGGCATGAGAATAGTATTTAAATGGTATATATGAACAGAATGATATAACTGATATTATAAAGTATGATATGACGGTTGAAGGCCGAGATTTAATATGATGGTTGGGGGCTAAGATTTAATATGACAGCCAGGGGCCGAGATTTGATATGACAGCCGGGGGCTGAGATTTGATATAACGGCTAGGGGCTGAGAGTTATTAAATGATAGGTTTTACATGAAATGAGATATTATACAGTTTTATATGTAAATTGCCATATATGATTCTAAAGCCCTGTGGATATGAAATGTGATGTTATGAGCACAGTACCGTAGTTATATGTTGGCAGGGAGTGCAATCACACTAGGATGATAGTGTGATGATGGATAGACGATTTGGTGACCTGGGCCACAGTACTACTCCGACGTTTTTGTCGGGGGCCTCATCCAATGCAGTTCTAGATGACCATAGGTAGGCACAATCGTACTTACTATATTTTCTGACTCAGCTATGGTCGGGCGGCCATATGTTGAGTCCAGCTTTCGGGTCGCACAACTCGTCATAGGGGGAAACATGTTGTATGAGTATATGATAGCATGACAACGCTAATACAACAATCCAGGTTGTATCTTTTATGCATATATGGGCAAATTTACTATAAAAGGGCTATATTGAGCCGACAATTTATTATTCTGATATTATGTATTTTTAGATATACAGTGTAGTACAGTTTTAAATGTCATTTCATATACAGTTTAAATGATGAAATTTTATATGCACACGAGAACTCATGCTAGCCACACACTGATAATAATATAATCTGTTTTACCGAGGAGTGTCTCACTCCATCATACAAATTATTTTTCAGGTCCTCAAGGAACCGTAACTATCTTACTTCAGGGTTGGGATTAGACTTTTGGGAGTGGTTATCAGAACTGGTGAGATACCAGATGTCTTATTTTGTTATTTTGGGATTGTAATATGTAGTCAGATAGTGGTATGTACGTATTTGGGGCAGATAGAACTCTAGTAAAGTGTTTGAATGTTTTAGAAATCTTCCCTTGTATGGTTTAATTTCAGTAATGATTGGTGCACCTGGGATTCCCTAGTTAGGGTTGGTTGCTTTTTTATATGCTACAGGTGGTATCACAGAGAGATATATATGTTTTACTAGCACTCTGGGCCACGTGGTGGGTCGGGGGCGCTACATTCGGCATCAGTATAGACTTCACACAGAGTTTCTATACTTAGCATCACCACTTTAATTTATACGCTACACAGGCTTTCGACATCAGTATAGACTTCACATAGAGTTTATATACCGAACATCACCACTCCATATTTCTCAATCTAATGCAAAATCTAACTTACCATAAAACAGAATTAAATTGTCTCATTCACATATTCACATCTAACCTGTCATTTCATGATTAATGGAATTAAACTGTCATATCCCCATATCCATATCAAACCTGTCATTTTATAATTTCACAGTAATCTCACTATATACATATATCCATAAACTAGTATTATGTCAATACTCATAATAACATACCATAACAATTTCAACAAATTCATATAAAATTATTTGTTAATTAATCTCATGTCACACGGTTATATGTTAAAATTTTCATTTAAGTAATCCGCCGAGAAAAAGAGCGTATTTCTAAAATCTGGTCCGATTGTTTTTCGAAAATTTTAGTTAATTTAAACATGCAATTTTTCCTAAAATGGAGGCACATGAAGTACCCTCCTGATTATTCCCCAATATGTATAACACTCAAAAACGATCGTTTCATATGCCCAAATCATACAGAAATTCAAATATGGCGTATTCGTATAATATACTCAAATTTAATCGATTCAAAATCTTTGAAAAGCTGACATAATGTATTCCCCTTACCTACTTGTGGAGAGCGTGCCTGCAAGTATCATAAACCGACGCCCACGACATTTGCACAAATCCCTATATTCACATACCTAAGTTTAATCAGCTTAACCTCGAAATTATAATTATCTAATATTCCTAAGCTCACATGCTCCTGTTAACCGGTTAAATTCTTAAAAAAAAAAAAAGAAAACGCGGGTATAATCCGCTTCCCACATTTAAATTTAATTTCTAACATATGTAAAAACACCAACATGATCAAATCCCCGCAGTTTAATCTAATTCCAAAATATTCCCTAAAAATTATATTTAATCAAATCCCTGCAATTTAACTTAATTTTAAAATATTCTCCAAAAATTATATTTAATCAAATTCCTGCAGTTTAACTTAATTCCAAAATATTCCCAAAAATCTAATATAATCAAATCCTACAATTTAATTTAATCCCAGGAATATTTCCAAAATCTAATATAATCAAATCTTGCAATTTAATTTAATCCTGGGAATATTTCCAAAAATCTAATATAATTCAATTATGCAGTTTAATTTAATCCCTTGAATATTTCCAAAAATCTAATATAATCAAATACTACAATTTAATAATTAAATACTAGAATTTAATTGATTAAATTTGTTAAAACGACAAATATAATTTGTACTCCTCACCTTAGCCTTGGAGTGGTGCCTAGGATTCTCAAATAAAAAATTTGATCCGATTAACTTGCTCAGAATCGAAGCCGGGAACTTGTGGTAGTGTCCGATCATTGATTCGGCTAAAGATTGGGAAGAAATCAAAGAGAGAGAGACAATGAGGGCATGAGGAGAGAGAAGGAGAGCTTAAGGAGAGAGAGTGAGGGAGAGCAATTCGGCCAGTGCAATTGGAATTTAATTTGGGTGGGGGAGGGGGTTTAGAAATCTTCCTGAGGAAGTCTTGTATTTCCTTTATATATATTCATATATATATATATATATATATTATAATATTATAATATTATATATTTATATTAAATGGTTTTATATTAGTATATGTCATTGTATCATATCATATTACTTAATAATAATAATTATTATTATGTTAATTAATTATGATTAGTATTAGTTATTATTATTATTATTATTATTATTATTATTATTATTACTTTTTTTAGATTACATTTACACATATATTATTTTTGGGGTTGTTACATTCCCCTCTCTTTGAAAAAATTTCGTCCTTGAAATTTACTAACTACCCCTTTCAAATAAAATTTATCGTGAGCTCAACGAATTTAAGTTAACCTTGTGAACAAGCTTACCAAAATTGGCAACTAACCCAAACCGTCAGATTGAACATCTTACGCTAATATCCCTTGCTACATAACCATCACCCAACAATATTAATTCCCACTTCTAGTTCCTCGAAATCTTACATGAACTTAACTTTTATCTATTAGCAAACTATAAATTTTGGATATTCCTTTGAAAACTTCTAACATAGAATTCCACTAGAAAGTCTCAAACAACAACCTTATCCCAGAATAGCCAAGATGGATTCAAATTTTGAAAATAAATTCCGGTATTATTTGCGAAGACTATAGGGAATCATCACCGTCATTTCACCCAAAAATTGATTTATATATATCAAAATATTGTACTCTTCATGCACTCCGCATTTGAATCCAATCGTAAATTAAATAAAATTCAATCCACAACAAAGCATGAATGTTCCCATTTATTTCTATGTACATGTTTCTTTGATCTTACTTCCCATTGACATATATCACTAAAATCTCATGACCGAGTAAGTAATACAAATTACCCAGGTGTAACGACCTGCTTAAATATATTCATATAACAAAACATAATTAATAACAAAGTCAACCCGAACCCGTGGGTAGTGGGGACACCTGTCATACGCAGCGAAGCCTAGACAGCAGTAAATGTAAATCACATTCATCAACCATAAATTACATAATACCAGAGTCTACTACATCTCTAAAATACTGTGTTTATATACAATTTCCAAAACATCAAACTAAACCTATGAACTTACAACAAAAATCTCTTGATCATAGATCAACACTTACCCTTCTAGCAAGGAAGCTCAACTCACTCAGCGGCAGCCCTGACCCGCCGGTCTCTCTGGGTTTCCTGAAAATCATTTAATGTTTGGGGGTGAAACACTTCTCAGTAAGGGAAAATAAACTAAATACAGTTGTGTGGCAAACATGAATACTTAATGATAATATAGATATACAGTACAATCTTCATACTAGAAAACATTCATCATTTAATAACAACAAAAATGTATACTTTCATATTTCTAATAACTCATACTAATCATAACTGCCTGGTATAGCTAATAATATTGAAAACATACCCAAGATGAATAGCTAGCTGATGTCATGTATTATCCCCCATGATGGGTTGTGCAGCCCGAAGGCGGGACCCGACAATGGTTGGCCGACCACTGTCGAGTCAAAAATGTCTGTAAGTACGATGGGCCCACCACACCTTGGTTCGGACTGCTAGGTGGACGTCTACAACTCTACACTGAAAGTCATATCGACTATCCATCTCCCACCCCCTTGTGGGGTGATTAGCACCAATCTGAACATAAATATCTAATTTATAAGTTACGGTACCGTGCTCCTGAAACTGAACTAAACTAACATTCGGGTTTTGATAACATATAATACATGATAATATAGCGTTTAACTTAAATGGATTGATAGCATTTTCTATAATTTCATAAATACAGCTTCGCGCCAAACATTTCATAAATACGGCCTCGTGCCGAACATTTCATAAATACGACCTCGCGCCAAAATCATACATAAAACACGGTCTTGTGTCGAATATCTCATACATATCACTCTGAATAATAAATCAATTATCATGTATTTTCAACATCATTATAACTATATTATTTCATATTCCTGAAAACATGCTTTACTCTTAAAATTGTCATATCATAATACATTTCATGAAAAATAATATTCATACCACACATAGCTGAGTAAATTCGTACATTTCATTCTAAAATTAGATTTCCTGTATCACAACAATATTTTCCCAAATATGCATTTTTTAATAATATTCAAATATAATACATGCTTCCCTGAAAATTAATTTACTGATAAATAATAATAATATATGTAGAAAATAACTACTTTAGTTTATTCTCTTACCTAGTACTGAAAAGAAAATCCCCCTAAAAACCTACTCGTTCTGCACCCGCAGGGTTCCCCAAGCAACACCCTGAAACCAACAACTCACAGAACTAAACTTCAATATTTTCACGTAAGTATCATTTCCTATAATTGCAAAAAGATCAAATTTGGCATAAAAAGCCTTACCTCAACCCAAGGATGAATTTCAACTCGCTTCCACCAACGATCTGCTCCCGCAGATTTGGAGAGAACTTCCCCAAGAGCGTCGTGGTGGCCTCAGATCGTCGATCTGGCGAATGACGGAGCAGAAATTGAAGAGAGAGGAGAGAGAAATCGAAGGGAGAGGGAGAGAGAGAGAGAGAGAGAGAGAGTGTGTGTGATTTTTCTTAATTTTTTGCGTTTAAATATGGGTTTTAAGTTATTTATAGGGCTGGATTCGTCGATGAGACACGTCACCTCGTCGACGAGTTCTGTAGAAAGTTCATTGACGAACCTGCACCTTTGTCAATGAATTTCAGATTTCCCCAAAATCCACTCTTGGTATCTTCTCATTGATGAAACTTGTGTTCGTCGACGAGGCCCACTTGCACCCGCGTCGACGAATCCCCTGTGTTCGTCAACGAGGACCTGATAAATTTCCTCAGTTATTACTCCTAAAGTGCAATGTCGTTGACGAAATCTGCTGCCTCCTTCTGTTTTTGTTTCCCTCTCTTTTTATCATTTAAATATCATTATTCTTCGGGTCATTACATTCTCTCCTCCTTATAAAATTTCGTCCTCAAAATTTACTATTCATATAATTCATCATCCCTTAAAGGTAAAACGGTCTACTTATTTTATTACTTACCCTCACTTATGGCGGAGGAATACCGTGGTTACATTTCAAGTCCTGGGAGAATACATATACCAAAAGAAAATTCCCCCATAACTAAAATACCATTTACTAACTAAAGCATTACATGTACCTGCAAAAGAAACATTACATATTTACTCACATTTCTTAATCACATATGGACTTCTTGGAATAATTGCGGGTATTTATGTTTGATTTGTTCCTCGAACTCCCAAGAAGCCTCTTCTATCGTATAATTCCTCCATAGAACCTTTACTAGATGAATCTTCTTATTACGTAGTTCATGTTCCTTTCTATTCAGAATCTGCACGGGTACCTCCTCATAGACTAGCGAATCATTGAGCTCTAACTCACTATAATTGATAATATGAGAAGGATATGAGATGTATTTCCTCAATATAGATACGTGGAATACGTCATGCATCGTGGATAGTATAGGTGGCAAAGCTAGCCTATAGGCCACCGGTCCCACTTTCTCTAAAATCTCAAACGGGCCGATAAACCTAAGGCTAAGTTTACCCTTCTTACCAAACCTCATAACCCCTTTAAATGGAGCTATCTTCAAAAATACATGATCATCCACATCAAACTCCAAATTCCTGTGGCGATTGTCGAGATAACTCTTCTATCGGCTCTGAGCTGCACTGATTCTATCCTTGATGAGTCGAACCTTATCGTACGCCTGCTGTACCAGTTCTGGCTCCACAACTCGCCGCTCACCCATCTCATCCCAATACAAAGGAGATCGACATATCCTACCGTACAGTGTCTCAAACGGTGCCATACCAATGCTATTCTGAAAACTATTATTATATGCGAATTCCACCAGCGGCATGAACTGAGTCCAACTACCCCCAAAATCTAATACACATGCTCGGGGCATATGTTCTAGTATCTGTATCATCCTCTCAGTCTACCCATCTGACTGAGGATGGAATGTCGTGTTAAACGATAGTTGAGACCCTAGAGCTTCCTGCAAACTTTTTCAGAACCGTGAAGTGAAACGCGGGTCTTGATCTGACACAATAGATACGGGCACTCCATAAGAACGAACTATCTCTTGAACGTAAATTTTCGTTAAACAGTTGAGGGAATAGCTGATCTTTATAGGGAGAAAATGGGCAGTCTTAGTCAACCAGTTTACTATCACCCAAATCGTGTTCTGGTTATGCGATGTCGACGGCAACCCTGAAATGAAGTCCATGGATATATGATCCCACTTCTACTTTTGGATAAATAAAGCTGCAACTGACCCGCTGGTCTCTGGTGCTCAGATTTTACCTGCTGGCACGTCAAGCACTGGGCTACATACTCGACAATCTCTCTCTTCATACCACTCCACCAATAAAACTCTCGTAGATCCCTGTATATTTTCGTACTGTCGGGATGAACCGTATACAATGATCTGTAAGCCTCCTCCAGAATAGTCTTCCTGATCCTAGCATTAGCAAGGACACACAGTCTGGAACGGAACCGCAAAGCTCCGTCATCTGCAATACTAAATTCCTCCCCCTAACCACTTTGCTTTTTGTCCATCACCTTTACTAATTTTGGGTCTTCTTTCTAGGTAGCTTTTATTCTTTTTTGAGTAGGCTATACCACCGGGTTGGCAATACATACTGGAGGATTACTCCCAATCAATTTAATGTCAAGTCTCTCTAGATCCATCATAATCGGATGCTGGATCTCCATAGCCGTCAACGCTGATTTCCCATAGTTCCTGCTCAATGCATCAGCTACCACGTTTGCTTTTCCTGGGTGATAACTGATAGTACAGTCAAAATCTTTAATCAACTCTAACCACCTTATTTGTCTCATATTCAATTCCTTTTGGGAGAAGAAATACTTTAAGCTCTTGTGGTCGGAAAAAATCTCACACTGCTCGCCGTACAGGTAATGCCTCCAAATTTTCAATGTGTGTACCACTGCAGCCAATTCAAGATCATGGGTAGGGTAGTTCTTTTCATATTCTTTCAACTGTCTGGACATATACACCATTACCTTGCCATGCTGCATCAATACACAGCCAAGTCTCTTCAAAGACGCATCACTGTAGATAAATGGGATGGTCAGTTTTGGCGCTGTGACTAGCCTCTACTTCAATTCCTGAAAACTCTACACACAACTTTCGTCCCATTCAAATCTGGCATTCTTCCTAGTCAGTCATGTCAGAGGCCCTGATAAAGCTGAGAACCCCTCGACAAAACGACAGTAATATCCAACTAACCCCAAGAAACTCATGATCTCCTGGACATTCCTTGGTCTAACCTAATTCTCTACCGCCTTAATCTTACTAGGATCCACAGAAATTCCATCTCCCGAGATAACATGCCCCAAAAACACAACTTTCTCAAGCCAGAAGTCACATTTACTCAACTTTGCATACAACTTCTTCTCCCTGAGCATCTGCAAAACTTGCCTCAAATGTATCTCGTGCTCATCATAACTCTTCGAATAGACCAGCACATCATCAATAAAAACAACCACAAACTGATCTAAATATGGATGAAAGATCCTATTCATCAAATCCATAAATATCACAAGAGCATTCGTCAGACCAAATGGCATAACAAGGAACTCATAACGCCCATACTTGGTCTTGAAAGTCGTCTTCGATACATCTTCTGCTCTTACCTTTACTTGATGATAGCCTGATCTGAGGTCAATCTTAGAATATACCAGTGTACCTTGGAGCTGGTCAAACAAGTCATCGATATGGGGTAGAGGATACTTGTTCTTGATGGTCACTTTATTAATCTCCCTATAATCTATGCACATCCTAATAGACCCGTCCTTCTTTTTCACGAATAATACTGGAGCTCCCCATGGAGATACACTGGGTCGTATGAAACCCTTATCAAGTAAATCCTGCAACTGATCTTTCAATTCTGCCAACTCTGCGGGCGCCATTTGGTATGGTGCTTTGGAGATCGACACTGTACCTGGAAGTAGATCAATAGGAAAATCTACCTCACGATCAAGTGGCAAACTCGGTAATTCATCTGGAAACACATTAATAAACTCCTTTACTACTGGCGTACTGGTGAGCTTCACTTCATTCCCTGTTGTTTCCTTCACGAAGGCCACAAATCCCTGACAACCACTCAAAAGCAGTCTCCTCACCTGAACAACTGAAATCATCTGAGGTAGAGATTGCAATCGTGACCTTGTAAATCTGAATTCTAATCTTCCTGGCGGTCTAAAAATTAATTCACTTTGCATGGCAGTCTATACTAGCAAAATTAGCTGCTAGCCTATCTATGCCGAAAATAATATCAAACCCATGCATGTCTAGAACTACCAAATCAGCAAATAGAATCCTCCCCTGAACATTAACTACCAAATCAGCAAATAGAATCCTCCCTTGAACATCAATTGGACAACCACAGAGTACCCTACTACATCTCATCGCTGTCCCGGTCGGCGTAGCTTCTAATAATTCAACATCTAATGTTTGTGTTTTAGCCCCGCACAATTTAACACATTCCATAGATACAAACGAGTGTGTGGTCCCTGAATCAAATAGTGCAATAACTTTAAATGAAAACATATTAATCGTACTTGTCACCATGTCGCCGGTTGCCTCAGCATCACCCGGTGTCAGAGCAAAAACCTTGGCTGGAGTCATATTCTGCTATTGGCCTCCACGTGGCGCCTGGTAGCCACCTCGAGGAGGTCTAGGAGCAAGAGCAGCACCAATCTGAGCTTGACAATCCCTCATCATATGCCCTGGCTCCCCACACCTATAGAAAACACCTCGCTCAGCACGACACTTCCCCAGGTGTCTCTTCCCACAAGACGGGCAAGCTGGAGATGGATGCACACCTTGGAAACCGCGATTCCTGGTCTCCTATCTCCGGTCTCTGTAATAGCCACCTGTCTTCCACGAACCACGGATGACTCCCTACTGGGAACTGAAAGATGCTGATCTCTTTTTCTGCCTCTGCTCCTTAGCCTCCAATTGCTTCCTAATCTCCGCTATAGTGGCTCTACCCACTAGCTCAGCAAAATCCTGCAACTTCAGTATCGATACTTGCTTATAAATTTCTCTCCTCAGATCTCTCTCAAACTATCGTACCTTCTTTGCTTCATCTGGTATAATGTACGGGGTGAAGCGAGATAACTCGATAAACCTCTCCGCGTACTTTTGTATGGTCTGCTGTCCTGCTTCAGATTCAGAAACTCCTCAATCTTCGCTTCCCTAGATGAGGCCGGAAAATACCTGTCGAAGAATGTCTCTTTAAACCGCTCCCATGTCATCTCCATAGGTACCGTCCTTTGCTACTCTAAAAGTTTCACCACCGACCACCATCTCTCGGCCTCCCCAGTCAGTCTCTAGGTAGCAAATAGCACCCACTACTCCTCTGAACATTGCAACACCGCAAATATTTTTTCTATCTCCTACACCCAATTTTTAGCGACTGCAGGATTTGTCCCTCCTGAAAAAGCTGGAGGATTCATCTTAACGAATTTCTTGATTGAACTATTATGGCTTGCCGATGGCCCCCCTGTTCCCTCGAACTCTTGGCAATTTCGATCATGACTTGTTGTGCCACGTTGCACAAAACTGCATCCGAATCACCGCCCGCAGTGACTGAGGGTCCAGCACCCTCATTCCCACTAGCGTGGGCACTACTGCCACCAGGGTCCATCCTGAAAAACAAATAACTTAACTCAGAACCCCTTCACTATACATATCATCCAACTTGTATAATATATTCTCCTAATTAATTCATCTCTCCTGATATTAATTCAAGGTTCAATCCTGCAACCTAGATACCCAACTCGACGATAGTTTACCATGACTTTCCTAAAACCATCACCCTAGGAAAATCACACAAACCACCATAGAAGTCCTGCATCTAGACTACAAAACCAGACCTCAAATCCCTTTATCCTATACTCTGGTATCATTACTGCTGCACTCTATAATCTACAGAACCTAGTATCCTAGGCTCTGATACCAAACTGTAACGACTTGCTTAAATATATTCATATAATAAAACATAATTAATAATAAAGTCAACTCGAATCCGTGGGTAGCAGGGACACCTGTCATACACAGCGGAGCCTAGACAACAGTAAATGTAAATTACATTCATCAACCATAAATTACATAATACCAGAGTCTACTACATCTTTAAAATACTGTGTTTATATACAATCTCCAAAACATCAAACTAAACCTAGGATCTTAGAACAAAAATCTTCTAATCCTAGATCAACACTTACCCTTCTAGCAGGGAAGCTCAACTCACTCAGCGGCAGCCCTGACCCGCCGGTCTCTCTGGGTTTCCTGAAAATCATTTAATGTTTGGGGGTGAAACACTTCTCAGTAAGGAAAAATAAACTAAATACAATTGTGTGGCAAACATGAATACTTAATGATAATATAGATATACAGTACAATCTTCATACGAGAAAACATTCATCATTTAATAATAACAAAAATGTATACTTTCATATTTCTAATAACTCATACTAATCATAACTGTCTAGTATAGCTAATAATAGTGAAAACATACCCAAGATGAATAACTAGCTGATATCATGTATTACCCCCCATGATGGTTCGTGCAGCTCGAAGGCGGGACTCGACAACGGTTGGCCGACCACTACCGAGTTAAAAATGTCTGTAAGTACGATGGGCCCGCCAGACCCTGTTCCGGATTGCCAGGTGGACGTCTACAACTCTACACTGAAAGCCACATCGACTATCCATCTCCCACCCCCTTGTGGAGTGGTTAGCACCAATCTGAACATAGATATCTGATCTATAAGTTACGGTACTGTGCTCCTGAAACTGAACTAAACTAACATTCGGATTCTAATAACATATAATACATGATAATATAGAGTTTAACTTAAATGGATTGATAACATTTTCTATAATTTCATAAATACAGCCTCACGCCAAACATTTCATAAATACGCCATCGCGCCGAACATCTCATAAATACGGCCTTGCGCTAAGCATCTCATAAATACGGCCTTGCGCCGAACATCTCATAAATATGGCCTCGCGCTGAAATCATACGTAAAGCACGACCTTGTGCCGAATATCTCATACCTATCATTCTGAATAATAAATCAATTATCATGTATTTTCAACATCATTATGTACTGTATTATTTCATATTCCTGAAAACATGCTTTACTTGTAAAATTACCATATCATAATACATTTCATGAAAAATAATATTCATGCCACACATACACATAGCTGAGTAAATTCATACATTTCATTCTAAACTTACATTTCCTGTATCACAGCAGTATTTTCCCAAATATGCATTTTCTCAATAATATTCAAATATAATACATGCTTCGCTGAAAATTAATTTACTGCTAAATAATAATAATACGCGTGGAAAATAACTGCTTTAGTTTATTGCCTTACCTAGTGCTGAAAAGAAAACCCCCCTAAAAACCTACTCGTTCTGCACCCGCATGGTTCCCCAAGCAACACCCTGAAACCAACAACTCACAAAACTAAACTTCAATATTTTCACGTAAGTATCATTTCCTATAACTGCCGAAAGATCAAATTTGGCATAAAAATCCTTACCCCAACCCAGGGATAAATTTCAACTCGCTTCCACCAATGATCTGCTCCGGCAGATTTGGAGAGAACTTCCCTAGGAGCGTCGTGGTGGCCTCAGATCGTCGATCTGGCGAACGACGAAGCCGAAATTGAAGTGAGAGGAGAGAGAAACCGAAGGGAGAGAGAGAGAGAGAGAGAGTGAGAGAGAGAGAGAGATTTTTCTTAATTTTCTGCTTTTAAATCCGGGTTTTGGGTTATTTATAGGGCTGGATTCATCAACGAGGCACGTCACCTCGTCAACGAGTTCTGTAGAAAGTTCGTCAACGAATCTGCACCTTCGTCGACGAATTTCAGATTTACCCAAAATCCTTTCTCGGTATCTTCTCGTCGACGAGACCCTCTTGTACTCTCGTCGATGAATCCCCTGTGTTCGTCGATGAGGACCTGATAAATTTCCTTAGTTATTACTCCCAAAGTGTTTTTTCATCAATGAAAGCGAAGCGTTCGTTGTCGAAGTCCGCTGTCTTCTTCTGTTTCTATTTCCCTCTCTCTTTATTATTTAAATACCATTATTCTTCGGGTCATTGCACCAGGTTTGTTCAACCCTTTCTAGACCAACAATCTCAAAATGCCAAGAAAGTAATGCAACATACCCTAGTCTTTGATTCTACTCAACGTAACTACAACAAAACCAAATAAGGGGTCACCCTACCAAATCTGTCAAGCCAAGCTAAACCTTAAATAGCCCAATGTAACTTACATAGCTTACTATCCACCCTTTGAGCAACATACCCACGCGGTTGCTCCGTATATTGCTATTCCTGCAAACATTCATTCAAGAAAGCCTACAAGGTATTTTCACATCTAATTGATATAAGCCCCCAGTCAAAATTAACTGCCAACAAGATTAGCATGAATGGGTTATCCTGATCAGCTCGATTGCCCCCAATGAAATCACCATAAATAAATAACTGAATGTACCATTGACATTATGAAACTTGTAATAATATCTTCGTAACAAACTACATTATTTCTCTACTATCAGAAAGAATTCAACCTCAAATTTTAAAGCACAAGAGACGAATAACAAAACCACAACTATTTTTCTTCTTCTACTAACTCAACATGTTGTGGGTTGAACCCCAAATGCAGTGGTTCAATAATTTCAGTAGCAACACCCTCAACTACCTTTTTCTCACTGGTTAACCTTTCTTTGAATAAACCGAAAGGAAAACTTCTCTTATAACTAACAATGTTTCAGCCTATAGAACAATACTCATTCAGAACCACCAAAATTTCCACTTTACCTCCCACCGTTCATTAAATTTAAACAACTGGATGTGACCTCCTTCCATCCTCGAGATGATCGTTTGCAAATCGAACCACAACTACACTCGTCTTCTCCAAACCCACAATCGCCATCAACTCTTGTAAGACCCTTTGCTATTAATTTTTAAACTCAACTCTATAAGCTTACCATTCTAATTTTCTTTTTTCCCCCCTCCAACTCTTTATCTCGCTAACTTTTTGTAATGAATACTTTTCTTAAATTTTCAAAAACGAAGGTAAACATTCCCAAATCCATTTAACCACCAAATAAGGGAATCTAACTCCATTAACTACAAATTTAGGTTTTCTCCTCCAGGCAAACAAAACATCATATCCAAACTTTTCTACTTACAATTTAAAGGGTTCTCTTTCAATATGACACTATTCTGTGGAAATTTCACTTCCATAATATATATGTGTGCTCATTTATTTGAATTCTAATTCCATACATTAAAGAACTTTGATGGTTTCCAACCAAATTTTTTCTTAACTTATCAACTTAATATACTAGATTATCTTATTAAACATATGCTAGAATTGTAACTTCCAAATTTGAGATGACTGGCCCGACAAATCATGGGTTGAGTCTTAAGACATGTTATACATCGCAGTTTCTTTTATATGCTAATATTACCTTGGGTGTTGCATACATTTTTATGGGCTAGTAATATGATTTCTTATTACAAGATCTTCTCACACTCACTTGAATTAATTATTTCCATATCCTTTTGTGTGTGGCCCCATTTAATTTAAATTTATCCCATTTTTATATTTTTTTTCTTGTTTTCTTTAACCAATTAAAAAGATCCTCACTCTTTGAAATTCCAAATTCATTGGATACTTGACTCATGGATTGTAAAAATATCTTCCATTCCTCTTTTGCTCGGAGAAAATCTAAATTTACTTCTGTGACATATTTATTGCAAACCGGAATTGAATTTGACCCTCTACTCTCCTTAGAAAGTGATCTAAGGACCCATGGCTGACTTATGGAAAGATAGAATATTTTCTTTGAGCACAAGAAACATGGGAGAGAATAACAGACACCAAAAAACTATACTTTTCATGAAACCTGAGGATAATCAGTATCCACATGGACTTCACCATTAAAGAACCCCTAGGATTTCTAAGCATCTAAATCCGAGGAAAACCACTAACATTCTTCTAGTTGCTTTTAGATCCACACAAACTAAACCATAAAGGAACCATAGAGAGCTAGGAGTATATTCTAATGTGCAAAGGGGAGCACATTCCAAAAGTGCACAAAATTCTATTTCAAATATTCGAGTATTGCAAATGGTAGCTCATTCCTTGCAGTGACTATTTACACAAGAAAAGATTATAATGCAGCATTTTGGAAGAAAAGCGTCATTGGTTTGCCGTGAATTTTTCGGAACTACCAGCTATTCCAGAGAAATCATAGAAAACCCTCGATGAATTTCTGCTTTTAGTTGCAAGACAAAACTCCAAAATTCTAATTGCTTGATGTATTTTACTTCGCTACACATCCTATATTTTCTCTTTTACCACACCTAGCCTACCCATTCCTATCCTCATCCTACTTCATTCCTATACTCTGGTAATAATCATTCCTATAGTCTATAAAATTTGTATCCTAAGCTCTGATACTAACTGTAGTGACACGAAAATTTCACTTAATACCAAATGTGACGCCCTGAACCCAAAATTTCTCTAATACCAAATGTGACGCCCTGAACCCAAAACTAGGGTCCAGAGTGTTATTCTAAATAAATCTCTGATACCACATAAATATATAGCGGAAGATCTCCATAACAATTACCAGAGTAACTAAAATATCCTAATATAACAATAAATTCATCCAAGTATAACAA
The DNA here is from genome assembly GCF_029873635.1 of Malania oleifera. NCBI lineage: Eukaryota > Viridiplantae > Streptophyta > Magnoliopsida > Santalales > Ximeniaceae > Malania > Malania oleifera. Next base: position 78,369,797 of record NC_080426.1, on the reverse strand, counting down.
TGAAGTTCTAAACTTATCAAAACATAAATAAAATATCAACAATATCTCCAATATCAATTTAATACATCCTTAGGAATTTCAAGATAAACCGGAATAAAAAAATTAACAATTAATCTAAACCTTTCTATCTAGTCCCACCCACGCTTCCACTGTGCTACTCTGATTACTGTCATACTCCACAGGACATCTGAAAAATGATATATAGTGATGGGGTGAGGCATCTCTCAGTAAGATGAAATACATTATTATCAATGTGTGGCAAATGTGCTCTATTGTGTCAATTTTTTTTTATATATGTCTCTTATATTCCCCTAAATATACTCAACATCAGTATAATCAATATGATGCAGTTAGATAAGTCTACTAGCGAAAGTTTTATGACATATCACACACAAAATAAAGCAGTTTATAATAATTTATCTAATGTAAGGTTTATGACATATCACAAACAATATAATGTAGTTCAAATACATCTACTTAGGTAGGTTTTACAACACATCATAGATAATTAAATTTACACTTCTATATGCCACATAGGCCTTCAGCATTAGTATAGACTTCACACAGAGTTTCTATATTGAGCATTACCACTTCATATTTATACGCCACACATACCTTCTCCTTTGATTTATACGCCATATAGGCCTTTGGCATCAGTATAAACTTCACACAAAGTTTCTATACTAAGCATCACCACTTTAATTTATACGCCACACAGGTATTTGGCATCAGTATAGACTTCACACAGAGTTTCTATACTGAGCATCACCACTTCAATTTATACGCCGCACAGGCCTTCGGCATCAGTATAGACTTCACACAAAGTTTCTATATTGAGCATCACTACTTCAATTTATACGCCACACAAACCTTTAGCATCAGTATAGACTTCACACAGAGTTTCTATACTGAGCATCACCGCTTCAATTTATACATTACACAGGCCTTCGGCGTCAGTATAGATTTCACACAGAGTTTCTATACTGAGCATCACCACTTCATATTTCTCAATCAAATGCAAAATCTAACTTACCAATAGAATTAAACTGTCACATTCACATGTCCACATCAAACCTTCCATTTCATGATTAATGGAATTAAACTGTCATATCCCCATATCCATATCAAACTTGTCATTTTATAATTTCATAGTAATCCCACTATATACATATATCCATAAAATAGTAATATGCCACATACTCATAATAACATACCATAACAATTTCAACAAATTCATATAAAATTATTTGTTAATTAATCTCATGTCACATGGTTATATGTTAAAATTTTCATGTAAGCAATCCCTCGAAAAAAAGCGCGTATTTCTAAAATCTGGTCCGATTGTTTTGTGAAAATTTTAATTAATTTAAACATGCAATTTTTCCTAAAATGGAGGCACACGAACCACCCTCCTGGTTATTTCCAAATATGTATAACACTCAAAAACGACCATTTCATACGCCCAAATCATACAGAAATTCAAATATGGCGTATTCGTATAATATACTCAAATTTAATCGGTTCAAAATCTTTGAAAAGCCGACATAATGTATTCTCCTTACCTGCTTACTGGGAACATGCCTGCAAGTATCCTAAACCGATGGCCGCGACATTTGCACAAATCCCTATATCCACATACCTAAGTTTAATCAGCTCAACCTCGAAATTATAATTATCTAACATTCCTAGGCTCACACACTCCTGTTAATTGGTTAAATTCTATAGACCTTATTGGTCACGGCCGGTTTTGATTATGACAAATACTCATTGTATCTAATGAGTGTTTGAGGTTTTGTGCAGGAATTAAAGGTGTTAAAATAAAGATGTGCACAAAGTCAAGAAAAGCCCGAAGACCAAAGTTTTATTTCATAACGTAATATATTTAATTGGTTTGTAATAGTAAGTAGGTACTTGGTTTGTAATAAGCTCACACATCACATGTATGATTTACTACGTAAGCTCAAACAAACCATGAATAAGAAAGGACCTTAGAAAGACCTAAGGGTTCGGTCGATCGACACTGGACTTTTTCGGTGTCTCTATTTGGGACCCAAGTGACCCTAAGACACACACACATATTCACATATATTTTCTAGGCACTTAAATAGGGCCTTATTGTATTAAGACGGGACCGAAATGCACACTTGGTGCACTTTCGGTTGACCGGCCAAATCAGTTCATTTTTGGCCTGGTCGACCGAACCATCCCTGGGTTAACCGTTGACCTAGGTCTCGGTCTACCGAGACCCTGTAGTTCATTTGACCCTAGTCGACCGAACCACCTGAAAGTCAACAATTTGACCTCCCGGTTGACCGACCACTTTTGTACTCCAACTACTTGGTCGATTGAAGGGTCCTCGGGAGAATTCCCAGCGGTCTGGTCGACCGAACCATGCAGTTCAAAAAGGCCCGGTCGACCGAACCTTGGAAATTTGGAAAATCGCCTTGTCCCGGTCGACCAACCATTTAGTTCAAAAGTCCCTTGGTCGACCGAGCCATTTGAGTCCTGGTCGACCGGACCTCTCGGGTTGCCCTGATTTTTTTACCACAGTTAATATTTTTTAAATAGGGTTAAAATGCTTTAAACATCATTAAACTTTTCTAATAATACCCAATAGGTCCCCAACGGTCATATTTTCTCCTATGCCTATATATATGAGATCATTTGAGAAAATTAGCAAGAGATTAGGATATTTGATTAAGAAAAATTCTCTGAAAATCCCAAAGTTTATAATACTCATTTATTGAATCTCCAACACTTATTCTTACCAGATCTTCCACTCAAATATATTTTGTAAGTGTGATTTAAGTGTTGTTGCTTTCTAGGGTTGCTCTCCCAAGTGTGGTAGTTGTTTGTGACGATTTTAATTGAGAGCCAACCCAAGTATTCTTAGGGGACTTTGTTATTAAGTCTCTCCTAAGAAGACTTATATTAAACTTCCAAGTATTGCACATTCATTGCAATATCTTGTGTAGTTTGTATTTGTTTTTGGATTGCAAAAATTTCTTCAAAACATTTCCAAATATCTTGTGGGATTATTTTGATATAACTTTGAAAAGATATTTGTTTATGTGATATTGATCTTTGTTGCAATATTCTTTCACTCATATATTATTTGCTGAATACAAAGATTACATATCTTTTGCAAACCAAGCATATACATCGTTTAATACTTACATGCTTGATTGAAATACTGGAGACATGACATCTTTGTGTGAACCTATTTTTGAATATCTTGTGATACAAAGATTGTTTGTTTGACACTCTCACGTACGCATTACACTGATAGAATATACTTTGAGAGTTGAACCATCTAGACCACATTGAGCTTACATATTATTTCATATTGTGGTGTATGTTATCGCACGCATTTGGGTACATATCTGCTTTACACGAAAGCTTATTCATTGTACCATTTGATTGTATTTCAAATACTGTTGTATTTCCAGGCATGGGCCTGAAGAGGGAGACTAGCCTTGGAATAGTCCCGGATTGGCTTAGACCCGGTTAGGAAAGCTAGGTGCGTTGTCTTGTTAAGGCGTGTAGGTTGAGGTCAGCCCCGCTAATTGACCTGGTTAAGGTTGAGGTTAGCCCTGTGTTAATTTGACCTGGTTGTAAACGGTGTCGCTCCACCCTTAAGTGAGCTATTAGTGGAATCCTCTAACTTGCGAGCTTGAGGCGGGGACATAGGCATAGTTGGCTGAACCTCGATAACATATCGTATGTTTATTTACATTTCTGCACTTTACATTTACCGCACGCGTATGTTATTATGTGAATGATGCGCTTAATTTAAATTTCCACATATCTTTTATAGCCGCGCATTTGGAATTATATAGACCGACCCTAGGTTGTTTTATACGAGTATTTTATTTAACCTAGGTGATAAATTTGAAAATTCCAATTCACCCCCCCTCTTGGGAATACACTAATTCTAACAAATTCTAAAAAAAAAAATACGCGGGTATGATCCGCTTCCCTTATTTAAATTTAATTTTTAACATATTTAAAAACACCAATATGATCAAATCCCCGCAGTTTAATCTAATTCCAAAATATTCTCCAAAAATTATATTTAATCAAATCTCTACAATTTAACTTAATTTCAAAATATTCCCTGAAAATTATATTTTTTCAAATCCCTGCTGTTTAACTTAATTCCAAAATATTCCCAAAAATCTAATAAAATCAAATCCTTTAGTTTAATTTAATCCCAAGAATATTTCCAAAATCTAATATAATCAAATCCTTTAGTTTAATTTAATCCCATGAATATTTCCAAAATCTAATATAATCAAATCCTGCAGTTTAATTTAATCCCATGAATATTTCCAAAATCTAATATAATCAAATCCTGCAGTTTAATTTAATCCCATAAATATTTGCAAAAATCTAATATAATCAAATACTACAATTTAATAATTAAGTACTATAATTTAATCAGTTATTTTTTTTTTAAATAACAGACGTAATTTGTACTCCTCACCTTAGCCTTGAAGTGGTGCCTAATATCCCCAAATCAAAAATCTGATCCGATTAACTTGCTCCGAATCGAAGCCGGGACCTTGTGGTGGTGTCTGATCATTGATTAGACTGAAGATTTGAAAGAAATCAAAGAGAAAGAGAGTGAGAGCGTGGGTAGAGAGAGGGAGAGCTTGAGGAGAGAGAGTGAGGGAGAGCAATTCGACCAGGGCAATTGGAATTCAATTTGGGTGGGGGAGGGGGTTTTAGAAATCTTCCTAAGGAAGTCTTGTACTTCCTTTATATATATACATATATATTATAAAATTATAATATTATATCTTTATATTAAATGGTTTTATATTAGTATATGTCATTACATCATATTATATTACTTAATAATTATTATTATGTTAATTAATTATCATTAGTATTAGTTATTATTATTATTATTATTATTTTATTTTTATTTTTAGATTACACTTACACTTATATTATTTTTGGGGTCGTTACAGTTATATTCTTTTATTAGTTGGGGAATTTAGGCTTGCCACATACCCTAATGGTGCTGTCTGTGAAGCAACGACATTGGCAGATGGTGGTTGGCAGTTATTTTTAAATTTGAATTTTTAAAATTCAAATTCAATAGGATTTTCCCTTCCATTCCATTAAAGGTCTATCAAAGGACCTCTTAGGAGAGATATTGGGGGCACATCCAAGTGGAGAAAAGGAGAGTTTTCTAAGGATTTTCATGGGATCAAAAGGGAATTTTTGTTGAAAAGGAAAAAAGAGGAAACCACACATATCTTCCATTTGTTTAGATATTTGGGGACTGAATTGACGTGAGGGTGTCCTCCACTTGAACTACAAAGGATTATTCTTAAATAAAGTTAGTGTCTAACCTTCAACTTTATTCATTTCCACTTATTTTATGAGTTTTGGTATGTTGAAACATATTGATGATTCCTTGTATGATTGTGTTCAATGCTTCATGATTTTTTCACTAATTCATGTCAAATATGCATGTTAGAAGTTGACGGACTTGTTTTTAACTTAATTGCATAGAAAAAAATGTATTTGAAAGTCAAAATTGCATGTTTTTTTTTGGATGTTTGCTTGTAGGCGATCGAATGACACATTTAGGTGGTCGACTGCCCCTTGTCTTTTTGAAAAAGTAATCGTTGGCTACTAGGATCGATCACCCTCGGCAAGTGGTTAATTACTAGGTCTCGAGAGTGCTATTTTCTACAATTTTTCTTAAACTTTTAAAAAATTCAGTAGGGTACATTTGGTTATTTAAATATTAGTTTGCTAGAGGTTTTCATGGTTTCTCCATTAAAAAAAAAATTTGACTTCTTCAAGAAATGACTCCATTCAATGTTTTCACAAAAGCTTTCTTATTTTTGCAACGTTTTCAAATATATTTGGAGTCATACATCCAAATGTGGCATTTGGATGCTCTCCAAATCTTTTCAAAACAATATATTAATGCATGTTTACGGTGTGGTTATTGAATAAATTAAAAAAAATCCATTTTCTAAAAGATAAAATTAGTGTTTTTAAGTTGGGTTTTATGGTTTTCCTCCCAAAGAAACCAAATCATTCAAATTCAAGAGTTTTCACAAAAAACAATACAAATATGTTTTTAAAATTATAATCAATTTTTTCTTTTTAGGAACAATAGATGACTTGACTCCTCTTTTGAGGAGACATAGGTAGTCCAATTTGTAGATTCAATCATATCAAACAAAAACCAAAAAAGTCTTTCGTTCTTATGTAACGCCCCGAACCCTTAAACCTGGTCGAGTACATTATACCTGATTAAATCCTGATATTCCATAAATACATTCAAACATACGCAGCGGAAAACATAAACATAATCTTTCATTCATAAAATACCAGAGTTTACTAATTCTATCTGTAATCCACAATAACCATTCATCACTTGCATTCCCATATATCCACATATCTCCAAAAATATACAGTATTCACAATACTAGTACGTTTCACAACCATTTGTACCTTTAAAACATAAAACATAACTTATATACATCCCAAAATATCATCAATAATATTTATACCCTTTTCTTTATCTAGAACCCCAAAAATGCTATCAACCTCGAGCTTTTCTAAGCTCATTTACGTGGTGGTCTTGAAAAGAATAAATTCGTAATCGGGTGAGATACATCTGAGTAAGGGAAAGAAACAATATATTTTAAAAACAGCGTGTGGTCAACATGAGATTATAATCAACATTTTAATATCATTTGCCAACCATTAACATAAATTCTGAAAACATTTTCTTAACCTAATCATACACAAGCAAATATTTACCCACGAGACTACCCAAGGATAGGGGTGATTACCCGCCCATACAAGTAGCACCCCTCTACTCTGATACATTAGACAACCCAAAGGTCACAACTGAAGCATACCACAACAGTCACCTTACTTAATAAGTCCTCAAGTGATAGTTTAATCTCGTACTCACATAGTTCATACAAAGGTTTACTAGCGAAGGCCCCCAAGAATAAGGAAATCTACCTGCCCATACAAGTAGTTTCCCTCTACCCTAATGCGTTATGCAGCCTACTGCTACATCTAATACTACTAGTGCACTCGCCTTTCTTAGCAAGCCCTCAGGCGAAGAGTTCCCTAACATGGACATGTTCTACTAGCATAAATACTTGATAATACCATAATACATTATTCTGTTTGTCATTATTTAAACATCCATAACTGTTCATGTTCATAATTTGAGCATTTCTTGACATTTCACTTTACGTAACTTTTAACATTTACATCGTTCACATTTCACGTTTTATATCCATTTCATTCACATTTCCATTTCATTCATTCGTACTACAGCTCCTTTTAGCTGTACATCAATTAGTTCATATAGATATGTGCTAGAATCTGTTAACACAGCTCCTTTTAGCTGTCATCAATTAGTTTACAGCTCCTTTTAGCTGTCATTGCATACATGGTTGCATTATCAAACAAAAGCAACATGGTCCTTATAATATTTCATCAACAATGCATTTCTTACATAGCCTGCATCTCATACATATAATATGCATTTACACCGCATTACCATCTACTCATGTCGCACAGTTTTGCAGAAAAGTTCATACATTGCCTGTAAAATAAGCCAACCAACATTTAACGTTTGTTTAGTAAAAATATACCTTCATTTCTTTCATAATTATCATGAAATACTTTCTACTTTCATCAGTTCATTTTCATATATACGTAGCTAAATAAGCAGTCCTAAGCTCAGAAAACATACTTTACATGGTAGGCATTTTATACCCACATGAAAATATATATACATATATAACATAGTCCATTTTTATTTAATCCATAAAAACCTAATTTAATATATATAATTTCCCCTTTACCTGAATCCTCAAACTACACCAACAGGTACCCCAAACTGACGCCTGTGATGCTCACTCGGACCCTAGTTCAAAAATCCTAGTTTAATTAAATAAACCCCAAATAAGCTATTATTTCTGCATTTTTTCAACTTAATAACTTTAAATAAACTTATAAAAACCCAAAACTAAGAACCCAGACCCTTACCTCAACTTAAGAGCGTTTCCCAAAAAGCCCAGTTTAAGAAACTGACCCGCTAGATGTGTAGAGAATTTTCCCTAAAACATCATAGCGACTTCCGTTTAGTGATTCGGGCTGAATCTAGGCTGAAAAGCTAGAGAGAAGGTAGAGAGACGAATTTAGAGAGAGAAAGTTGAAGGAAAAATGTTTTCCTTCGCAAGAAAGTAACCTTAGATATTTATATACTCGTCTTTGCCACGTGGACTCGTCGACGAGAAGATAAGACTCGTCGACGAACCACAGAACACTCGTCGACAAGGCCGTGAGCTCGTCGACGAGTTTCAGAATAGTCAAATCTCTCTCGGTTAATCTTCGTCGATGAGACATACTTACTTGGTGACAAGGCATACAACATCACTCGTCGACGAGAAAATCCTGCTCGTCGATGAGCACCTGCTTATTATCCCTTTTCAAATTTGTTTTCCCTTTCTTCTTTTCCCCTCTTTTCCTTATTCCTTATTTATTTTTTTCATCTATTATTTTCCCAATTATTTTATCATTAAAATTTTTCGGGTTATTACATCTTATCTTCTTTATTTTCTAATTTATGCATGTTTATATGTTCATATTGAATAGACATCAACTAGTAGGATTTTTATGAGGTTAAGTCCTTTATATGGATCTTCTAAATGCCTTTTCAAAAGGATTAAGGGTGGGAGGAATTTTAAAAAGAATACGTAAAGTAAAGAAAGTTACGGAGAGGTGGTCGACTGCTTGATTTTGCAACATGATTTTTCAAATGGTTTCATGCTTTAATCATTTATTTTAGAAAATTGCTTTAAAAAAGGAACAATACACATAGACACAAGATAAGTACGATATCCATTTATAAAATGGGTACTACAGGGTGCTAATTCTTTGAATTCCAATAAAAAGGAATTTAAGTATTACCTTTCCTATTCACAAAGGTACTCCCGAACCTAATCTCTTTTCAAAAAATTTGTCCTTTATTTTGCCTTTTCAAAACTAAAATAAAGTGTCCACTCCATTTTCTAAGATAACTAGACAAGTTAGAAAACTAATGGTTTGATTTTCTATACTTATTTAGTGTGTAAACTATCACCAAAATGTTGGCAACCAAAATGGGTCTTCTAGACCCGATGTTGACAACTTTGGTGACTCTACTAGGGACACTTAAGAGTCGGGTCATCTTATATGTGTTTATGTTTGTGAGTTTTATGTTAAGTGTGCTTGCATGTTTTTTTTTTTTTATCTTCTATGTTATGTTATATGTGTTGTGTTTGTGAAATGATATGTCATGACATGAATACCTTTCCATTTATACGCATTATTTTCATTTTCCATTAATGCTCTATTCACATACCTGTACTACACCACACGAATCTTATAGGGTTTTGTCCTTCGTATAGGACTAATGAAAAATTTTTCACTCAGTTTATTCTTTTTTGAAGACAATTCAGTAGCCTTTAGAGGTTGTGATATGTAGAGTTTGACCATGCACTAAAAAACCTTATCTAAACCTTAATGCTATGTTTGGTATGTAGGAGTGGAATGGGATAATAATGGAATGAATTGGAGAATGGAATGGAATGGGGAGTGGAATGGAATGACCATTCACATTCCAGTGTTGGTGACAAACATAAAAATCACATTGGAATGGAATGGGCATATCCGTTCTCCATTCCATTCTCACGTTTGGTATAAGTAATTAATAATGAAATGTTTCACTCATCAATTTTTAAAAATATATTAAAATGTACAAATCTAATAATCTTTTTAAGGAAATTAACTCTTTTAAATATGACTTTTAACTAAAGAAAAAAAAAAGCATTCATTTATAATGCACATGTCGAATTTAAAAGAAAAAAAATAGACAAAGTAAATCCCAACAATTTAATTCTTTCAATATCACTTTTTTTTGTGTCTACTAAAATAAAAAAAAATTCCTATTCTATTAAGAAGTTCAATAGTTTGTCAAATAAAACCAACATCCATATAACAAAACTAAGAATGATTTTTACCCATTCTTCCTTTTCATTATCAGCAATAGTTAAAAAAAAAAAAAAACTCTGTTAACATGCAATCTGATCCAATTTTTATCACTGTCTTGTGCCTCTCAATCATACTTAGACCTTGCATAAAGATGGAGGATGATAAGTGAATCCACCGTTATTGGATATTGAAATGGTTAGTACTTTTTCGAGTACACTAAAAGGTATATACTATGACAAATTGATCCTACAAACTCTATCAACTTTGCAATAGTTGTAGCTATTAGGGTAAAAATTGAAAGTGGACTAGAATATGGAAAGTTAACTGAATATACCACTTTGAAATCAGCTGAACACGTTGCTGAAAAGAAGATCTTTGTTAAGAAAGAAAAAAGTGAAGGAGATGTGAATGCAGTTTCTAAATACAAGGCATATAATTCAACTTCAACTTAAGATGTTTTCACCTATAACACTCAATCTGCTATCAACTCACAAGCTAACATGTGTATCTCATCAAATGACAACCTTGATCAAGCCAATCTAATCCGAGACCAAGGATGGAATTCACAACTCTTCCATTTCCTTTGATTAACTTATACCTTCAATTGTTAGCTCAAAGGAAGATTATTTCTATGCCCATGAAATTGGGTAGAAAATAAGATTGTGTAATCCGAACTTAAATTATGAATATCAAATAAATGCACCTGGCCATGCTATCAATAATTGCTTAGCCCTCAAACATCAAGTATAAGATCTCATTGATGCCAATATCATGAAATTCCAACTTGTCAAAAATGTTTCAAATACCAATGTGAAAACAAATCCTTTAGCAAATTATGGAAGCACGCTCATCAATACTCTTGAAGTATGTAAATTCATGGCATCAATCAATCCACACCTTCCACATCTTCCATTACCATTAATTTCACCCCAACATTTATCCAATATAAGCTATCCTTCATATCTACTACCGAACCTTTGATTCTTAAACGACCTACTCATAACCAATATAAGTATGTAAATCCATGGCATCAATCAATCCACGCCTTCCATATTCCTCAATCTGAGTTTTGCCTTGGAAGTATGAAATGAAAATAATAAAATAGATGCATTAGTCGAGGAAGCTGAATTATTTGGTGCTGATAGTATGACGAGAAGTGGTAGATATTACACTCCTAAAGAATTAAAAAGAAAGAGGAAGGGTAAAGAAAAATTAGATGGGAAAGAAATGAAGTTAACATAGAGAAGAGTAAAGAAATTGATGAAGAGGAAGTTAAGAAGTTTCTACAACAACTCAAGATTAATGACTACAACATTATCGAACAATTGAATAAAACTTTAGCTCAGATTTCTATACTCATTTTGCTCATAACTTTAGAATGTCAGGAAAACTTTGCTGAAAATATTGAAGGAAACTTATGTATCTCAAAATATATCAGTTGAACAATTTGAATTCATAGTCTATTCCATGTTGGTAGTCCACATTGCTTATACAAGTGACTAAATTCCATTGAATGAAAGAGGTAACGTGAATCCTTTGTGTATAATTGTAAAGCATGGATAGAAGATCATATCAAAAGTTTTGGTTGATAAAAGCTCAACGTTCAATGTATGTCCATAGTCAACACATAAGAGGTTGGGAAAAGACAAGTATTCAATTTTTCTTTTAAAAAAAGTAGCTCTATAGTTAAAGCTTTTGATGAAACCATAAGAGAAGTTATGGAAGAACTTGATCTTGATATTGTGATTGACCCATGTATCTTCACAATTGTATTGTAGTTCTTGGAAATTGTATTTCCTTTAATTTGTTATTAGATAGGTCGTGGATCCATATAGTAAAGACAGTGCCATCATTGCATCAGAAGTTGAAATTTGTTTATGGTGATCATTTGATTACTGTAGAAGGAGAAGAGAACATTGAAGTAATCCAACTAAATTGTCAAGATCAAGCGCTACCCACCCGCGCTTGGTCCAATGATCCAACAAACCTTTGAATCATTCAAAGTACAAGAAGATAGAAGTAGATCTGCATACAAAAAATACTCTCAAAATTCAGAGTAGGTTGTACAAATTGAGTTCTAAATTGTACTTCAAAACACCAAAGCTAAATAGAACATGAGAAGCTTTAAAGTTTTAGAAGTCATCGATGATTCTTTAAAAAGAATTGAGTGCAACTTGGAACTAAGCTTTTGATTTTTCAATCCACCAAAAAACATAGAATTTTCTCCAGCAAAATGATGTGAGCAAAGGAATTTAAGGAGAATTTCAACGCAGGAAGAATTTCAGCGTATTGACTGTTTGATCTCTTAGGCTTATCTTGCTTGTCTATTTTTTTTTTCATTGCCCAAAGGAGGTATTTATAGATTTTTCCAAAGAACAATTTCCTCATTTAATTAGGTAGCATTAAATTATTGAATTAATTTTGAAATTCAAAATTTTTCCAAAGAACAATTTCCTTATTTAATTAGGTAGCGTTAAATTATTGAATTAATTTTGAAATTCAAAATTTTTCCAAGCAACAATTTCCTTATTTAATTAGGTAGCATTAAATTATTGAATTAATTTTGAAATTCAAAATTTTTCCAAAGAACAATTTCCTCATTTAATTAAATTATTAAATTAATTTTGAAATTCAAAATTTTTTCAAAGAGCAATTTCCTCATTTAATTAAATTATTGAATTAATTTTGAAATTCAAAATTTTTCCAAGGTACAATTTCCTCATTTAGTTAAATTATTGAATTATTTTTGAAATTCAAAATTTTTCCGAAAAACAATTTTGAAAACCCTGAAGGTTGGCAGTCGCCTGCCAAGACTTGGCAGTCGTCTGACTTGACCACCCTGGCGCCTGTCAGTGCTCAGGTAGTCACTTGGAACCCTATTGCCTCCTAAATTATTTCTTTTAAATTGTAGTAGTCGCTTGCCTATATAGGGCAGTCGCCTGACTCTTAGTATTTTCCTTTTTTACTTTGAAAACTTTTTTCCTTTGAGACCTTTTAATCAAAGACATATTTTAAGGTCTTTCAAAAAAGTGTTAGTTTGTTTTCATTTATAAGAGCTTCACATGTATCTAGATAGTATGTGGCTTTGAAGTACTTGTAACAATCCTTCTAATCATGGTTTTCCTACAACACTAAGTTCTTCAACCTCCTTCAGCCTCTCGAGATTCACTTTTTACTTTAAGAATTGTTCGGCCTTTAACCTCTTCATTTGTCCTTTATTGACCTCAATATTCTGAGGAGCTTCCACTAGATTGACATTGAACTTCAGCTTATCAACCGTGAGTGCCCTTTTATCTAAATCAAATCACTCAACACAACATGTTAAAGCATCATTCATTTTGTTATAATCAAAATAAGATTGAAAAGCCTAGTTAGGCCAACAATCTCCCTCTTTTTGATGATGACAAATGAGGAGTAAAAAATATGAATAAACGTAAAAAAATATCTCCCCCTTACAATTAGCATTATTCTACTCCCCCTTACACTAAACATTATTTTAACAATTTGTAGATTCAAGACCAATCATGCTCATTGCTCAATTTTTCATTCTTATCATGCTCAACATGCTCAAATATGATTTTTCACTATCATGCTATCATGCTCAAACACTATCATGTTCAACATGCTTAATATTCAATATCATGCTCTCAATCAAGCCAAAATTTTTGCTCCAAATACTACTCCCCCTTTTGACATCAATCAAAAAGGGTAAACATTTAAATGAACATATCATCACACACTTCTCAATCATGCCAAAATTCAATATCATATTTCATATTGGGCATTCTTATTTCATATGTGTTGTGACATCTTGGAATTTTCCATCATGCATATGGTGCTCAACATTCATATTTGTGAAAAAAAAACTTAAAAAAAACATTTGTCATGCATAATGCTTCATTCAAATACTAAGATCATGACAATATTACCAATGCTCATAATTATGTTGTATTGTTTAAAAATCAAGTGATATATTCATGGATACCAATATACATCTTAGATATTCATGTTGAAGTTTTATCATGCACTTCTCATAGATGTTGATTTTTCATTTATTTATGTGATCATAAGCATACATGGTCAAGATCTTTTTTTAAAAAACATGTTTCATACTTAATAACTTAGATTTTCAAAATATCAATTTCAGAATGCCAATTTTTCAAACATCCACATGTAGCATGCTGCATATCACATATCATGAGCCTATTTTTTTAAACGAGCAAGGAAAGCAATCCAAGCTAAGTGTTTTATTATACAAAACATCAAGTACATGCCCAAAACAAACTTAGATCAAACCTTGTCCTTTTAGTTTACTTCTCTACTATGTAGTAGACCAAGGTCTCGTCTAATGGTTATAAATCTATTTTCTGAGAGTGGTTTAGTAAAGATATCAGCCCATTGGTCATTTGTATTGATGAATTCTAGAATGATGTCTTCTATTTGAATATGATCTCTTAGGAAGTGGTGTCTTATGTCAATGTGTTTTGTTCTTGAGTGTGAAATAGGATTTTTAGATATGATAATCGCACTCGTATTATCACACTTAATTGGTACAGTTGTGTATTTTAAATTGAAATCTCTTAATTATTGTTTCATGTAAAGAGTTTGTGCACAACAACTACCAGCTGCCACATATTCAGCCTCAGTAGTTGACAAAGCCACGAAATTTTGTTTCTTAGAGAACCAAGAAACTAAAGATCTTCCTAAGAAGTGACATGTGCCACTTGTACCTTTTCTATCTATCTTACAATCGGCATAGTCTGCATCTGAATGGCTGATCATTTCAAAACTGGTGTCTTTAGGGTACCATAGTCCTAAGTCCATTGTGCCTATTAAGTATCTTAGGATTATTTTAACAGTTAGTTGGTGTGATTCCTTAGGCGTTGAATGAAAACGTGCACACATACACACACTAAACATTATATCGGGTCTACTGGTTGTTAGATATAGTAAACTTCCAATCATGCCTCTATAGTACTTTGTGTCTATGAATTTTCCCTTTTCATCTTTGTCTAGGCTGATGGTGGTACTCATAGGTGTTCCTATAGGTTTACTATTTTCCATACCAATTTTTTGTATCCTGTCTTTTATGTATTTGGATTGACTTATAAAAGTCTCATTCTTTGCTTGTTTAATTTGTAGTCCAAGGAAATAGTTTAACTCTCCCATCATGCTCATTTCAAATTCTTCTTGCATACATTTTGTAAACTCTTTACATAGATGTTCATTTGTAGCACCAAATATTATATTATCTATGTAGATTTGAACTAAAAGTATGTCATCTTCCTTATTTTTAATGAACAAGGAACTATCAATTTTTCCTCTTGAAAATCCCTTCTCAATTAGAAATCCACTAAGTCTTTCATACCAAGCCCTAGGGGCCTGTTTTAGTCCATATAAAGCCTTAGTTAGTCTAAATACATGGTTAGGATTTTCAATATCCTCAAAACTAGGGGGTTGTTCAACATATACCTCTTCATTAATATACCCATTCAATAATGCACTTTTGACATCCATTTGATATAACTTAAATTCTTTGTAAGAAGCATAGGCTAACAACATTCTAATAGCTTCCATTCTAGCTACGGGGGCAAAGGTTTGATCATAGTCTCTTCCTTCTTCTTGATTGTACCCCTTTGCTACAAGTCTAACTTTGTTTCTAGTGATTATACCATTTTCATCATTTTTATTTCTAAATACCCATTTAGTTCCTACGATCGAATGATTTTCCGGTTCGGGTACTAATTTCCATACTTGGATTCTTTCAAATTACTTTAATTCTTCTTGCATTGCAACTATCCAAGATTCACCCTTAAGGGCTTCTTCAACATCTTTAGGTTCATTTTGGGATAGGAATGCATAATGATTGCAAAGGTTCTTTAGTGAAGATCTAGTAGTCACACCTCTAGATGGTTCACCTATAATTTGTTCTTGAGGGTGATCTTTCTTATACCTCCATTCTCATGGTAATTCCGTATTTTCTATGAGTTCATCTTTTGATTTTTGTTCGTTTATTTCATTTTCTTCCTTGATTTCTATCTCATCCTCCTTTTTGAACATATCATCTTTTTCTTCATTTTTGAATTCTCTTGAAAAAGGGTTAGATTCATCAAAGTCTACGTGAATTAATTCAACTATGGTGAGTGTTCTTTTGTTGTAGACTCTATAGGCTTTACTATTTGTGGAGTATCCTAGGAAAATGCCTTCATCCGATTTAGCATCAAATTTTCCTAAGTTGTCTTTGTTATTTAGAATGAAACACTTACATCCAAAGACATGAAAATAATTTATGTTAGGCCTTCTTCCTTTCCACAATTCATAGGGTGTCTTGTTTAGGTTTGATCTAATGGAAACCCTATTAATTATATAGCTACTTGTATTTTACAGCTTCAGCCCAAAAATATTTAGTTAGGTCATTTTCATTAAGCATAGTCCTTGCCATTTCTTGGAGGGTTCTATTTTTCCTTTCCACAACTTCATTTTGCTGTGGGGTTCTAGGTGCTGAAAAATTGTGATTTATACCATATTCATTACAAAATTTTTCAACATTTTGATTGTGACGACCTGCTTAATTTCCACATTTTTTTTCCAAAATATAATAAAATCAATACCACAAATCTCAGCAGATCATAATCCACCTGGACTCGTGGGTACCAGGGATATATCAGAACATATAGCAGAAGCCTAAGCAGCAGGAACATACAATCATATACATCTAATTATACCATACATCACAATACCAGAGTTACTACAATCACTGTATACTTATATACACAACACTCAACCCAAAAAGATGTCTTAGGGTCATTTTCAAAAAATACATCCAACCCTATCAAAATACTTTTCCTTTTAGAAGGGCAGATCTACCGTACTAGATCAGCGGGGCTTTACCCGCTCTCCTATCAGGAGCTCCTGAAAAGTTTATAGAATTTTGGGGTGAGACACCTCTCAGTAAGGGAAATAAACTAATACCAGTGTGTGGCAACATGAGTATTTCGTGTTATACATATACCATACAGAACATATTCAGTAACTGTTTTGTCAAATCTGGGAAAACATATATATCATCAAAACATGGCAGAATATATTGCATTTTCATAAACATATTTCATCTCATATAATAATAATAATACAAAAACATTCCTGGTAGGTTAGCTAACTGTTGTCATGTATTACCTCCACATGACTGGGTTGTGTAGCCCAAAGGCGGGATCTGACAATGGTTGGTCGACCACTGCCAAGTCAAAAGTATAGTCTGTAAGTCTGATGGGTCTGCCAGACTTGGTCCGTACACCAGGGGTGCTCACACACTTCTTAAAAACCACACCGACCATCCAATCTCACACCACTCCGTACAACGGCGTTAACACAGAAATCATGATCATGATGACTATGGACACATAGCAACAGTACCGTGCAAGTGCTAGCCTAGACCAAGCCAACTAGGTTCTGATACCATATAACATATAATGAAACTGTGATACATGAATATTTCATATCATTAATTATCAAATCAATTATATCATTTTGCATATGTACATATATCATGAAAATCATCGGCCTGTACGCCGGTATTATACATTTTACCATAGCTTGACCCGTACGCTGGCAAATCATAGCACAACCCGTACGTTGGCAAATCACATCCATAGCACGTCCCTTACGCCGGCAAAATATATCCGTAGCTTTACCCATATGCTGGCAAATCATACACATAGCACGACCCGTACGCCGGTAAAACATATAAAAATATCAGCTCGTACGCCGGTTTTCCATTATAAAAATCAGTATCATTAACACATTCCCAAAAAACAGTATTTCATAACAATTTCTACTCATGCCACACTGAACAGGTTTTTCATATATTCAACATACCATCATTTTCAACAGTGTTTTCTCAATATAAATCATATATATGAACATATTTACTTTCCTGAAATCAAATACTATATATACATACATTTTCTTAAAAAGAACTAGTTTAGTTTATCCCTTTACCTGATTCCTGAAAAGCTCATAAGAAAATCTGTCTTGCATCTACAGGGTTCCTAGTTCAACACCCTGGAAACAACATTTCCCAAAACTAAAGTTCAGTATTTCTACGTGTATAACACTTCCTACAACTGTCAAATAACCAAATACTGAGTAGAAGGCCTTACCCTGGATTTGGGATGATTTCCAACTCATCTCCACCGACGATCTGCTCTGGCAGACTTGCAGAGAACTCTCCCAGGAGCGTCGTGGTAGCTTCGGATCCTCGAACCGGCGAAAATCTGGCTCGAAATCAAAGAGAGAAGGGGGAAGGACCGAAGGATGAGAGAGAGAGAGGGTTTCTGCGCTTAATTTCCATAAAAAATTCGAGTTCTTCACTATTTAAAGGGCTGGATTCATCGACGAGCCACGTCATCTCGTCGACGAGTCCTTTAATAATTTTGTCAACGAAACCCACTCCTTGTCGACGAAATTCAGACTGCCCAAAACCTCTCTCGGTATTTCCTCGTTGACGAGGTCCTCATATACCCTCATCGATGAATTCCCTATGTTCGTCGACGAGGTTCTAAAAATTTCTCTCGGTTTATTCCTTCCAAAATGCAATGTTGTCAACGAACGCGAAGCATTTGTCGATGAAGTCAATTGCCTCCTTCTGTTTTCGATTTCCATTTCCCTTTATTTTATTATTTAAATACCATTATTCTTCAGGTCGTCACATTGATTCTTAAATTCTCTTCCTTGGTCACTTCTAATATATGAGACATTTTACCCTTTCTCATTTTGAAGCTTCTTACATAAAATGTGAGTTGCAAGCTTCTTTTTTGTTAACTAGGAACAACACTCATGTGTATCTTGAGTAATCGTCAATGATTACGAAGGCGTATTGTTTTCCTCCTAAACTTTGGGTTCTAGTAGGATCAAATAAGTCTAAGTGTATGAGTTCTAGGGGTCTACTAGTTGATATATGATTCTTCTTTTTGAAGCTTTTCTTGATTTGTTTTCCTAATTGACAAACATCACACACTTTATCTTTAACAAATTTGGTGTTAGGCAAGCCTTTAACTAAATTCTTTTTAGAGAGCTTGGATATAAGATCCATGCTTGCATGTCCTAACCTCCTATGCCAAAGCCAACTATTCTCGCTCATAGCTGCTAAGCAAGTTATGTCTTGAGAGATTAAGCTTTCAAGGTTTATGCAATATTCATTGTTCATTCTAAGTGCAATGAATAGTGTCTTTTGATCCTTAGAATCTTGAATTACACATTTGTCTTTCTTAAATATTATTTCAAATCCTTTGTCGCTAAGTTGACTAATGCTTAGTAAATTATGCTTTAGACCATCTACCAACAAGACATCATCTATAGTAAATGAAGAGTCTTTACTGATTTTACCTATTCCGATGATCTTGCCTTTTGCATTGTCACAGAAGGTAACAAATCCTCCATCCTTTTGTGTAAGAGAGGTGAACTTAGATTTGTCTCCCGTCATATGCCTTAAACATCCGCTGTCCAAGTACCATTTATCCTTAGATGGTGTGGTCCTAAAGAAAACCTCTTTGTTATACACCATGAAACACATGTTTGCTACTTCTCGATCACTTGGCTCACTTTTCGATTCACTCGAACTAGTGTCATCCCAAGTTGCCTTCATTGCAGCTTCTTTTTCTTCTTTTCCTTCTTGAGTTGTGGGCATTCCAGTTTGATGTGCCTGACCTTTTTACAATGATAGCAAGTGGGAGGATCATTTTTGTTTTTGTATTCTTTTTTATTGCTTTATGCTTTTTCAGCTTTTGATCCATTAAATTTTCTAGCGAATTTTTTGTTTCTTCTTAAGAATTTCCCAAGTCTTTTAGTTATGAGAGCAAAGTCCTCAACTTCTAATTCACTATATTCATTATCTTCCTCACTTGAATATTCTTTCAAAGCTTTTAGAGCTATGGACTTCTTATTTTTGTTTTCAGTGCTTCTTTCTTTTAACATCATTTCATAGGTTAGAAGAGATCCTATGAGTTTATCTAAGGAAGTTGTTTTAAGATTTCTTCCTTCCATAATGGCTATGGCTTTTGGTTCCCAAATAGGTGGAAGTGCTCTTAGAATTTTACCAATCATTTCATGGGTGGAATAAGTTTTTCCTAAGGCACTTAGGGAGTTTATGATATGGGTGAACCTAGTGTACATGCTTGTTATACTTTCTTTAGAGTTCATCCTAAAAGCTTCATATTCACTAGTTAACATATCGATTCTACTTTCCTTAACATCTACCGTGCCTTCATAGGTTACTTTTAATTTATCCCAAATCTCTTTGGCTGTTTTACACGCCATTACTCTATTAAATTCATTTGCATCAAGTGATCAGTATAAGGCGTTTATTGCATTTAAGTTTATTTGCAACATTCTGTAATCTGAGTCATTTAGTTCTTTATCTTATTTAGGTACTTCTTTTCCATCAACAAGCTTAGTGGGGATTAAATTTCCATTTGTGACAACATTCCACGCCTTCCAGTCCATTATTTGAAGGTAGATTCTAATTCGTTGCTTCCAAAAGGTGTAATTTGATCCACAAAAGATGGATGTCTTAGTTGAGGATTGACCCTCACCAAAGGGGCGCAACTTTTTCCTTTAAATAGCAACGCAGAGCCCCGCACTAAGCGTCGGGTGGAGGAAATGAGGAGTTGCACCAATTCCAAGTAGGGGTGTCGACGAGCTGGCACGCCAAGCACTATCGAGCTAGGGCCTATTGCTATGATCCCTCGCAACAGGGTTGACTGCTGACTCCCCATAAAGCCAACATAAATGTAATACCTTACAATACAACTATGCCAATTGATTGTCTTCTCTACACAATAGAGACAATATCTTTAACCTTTGGTAATTGAAATTCAGAAATTCTAGAACTAAGGCTTATAGAAATCATCATTATAATTATAAAATGGATGTTGGAATGAGAGGATGAAATGGAAGGAGAAACATTGTATGAATTTAGACTAGTAATCCCACTTATTCAAAACAATTTTCCTAACTCACGATGTGTAACGACCTGCTAAAATTCTATGAATATTTTATTATTTTCTAATAATAAGTACTAAGAAGTACCATTGCACTGAAAACTTTTAATTAATATATATCAACCTAAGCAGCAAGAAGCTGAATCCATATAACCATAATTACAAATATACAATACCAGAGTGCTAAAATGCTCTCAAAATATACATATACAACTGTTCCTCAAAACCCTCACTGAAAACTAGGGCTATGCCAAAAAATCTCCCAAAAATACTTACTCTACTGACAGGGCGGCTTCGTAACCCCTCTACCTACGAGCCTGATATGCTCGCCTAGCTGAATCACTTGAAAAATATTAACTCACTGGGATGAGACGATGCTCAGTAAGATGAAATATGCTATTGCTAGTGTGTGGCAAATGAGATACATTTCTATAAAAATCTGATTCTATACAATCATGAATAACTGAATCTGGGAATACGTGTACAAATAATATATAACACCACCTTTATTCACATTGCTTAACGTATCTGTCTTTATAGGTTTTCAATTCATAATACTTCTACTATACATAAGTATACTCTCTGTTTCTGTAAAACTGTATATACATGTAACAACAAGAAAACTTCCTTGGATGGATAACTGTATGTCATGATTTAACCCCTTATGACAGGGTTGTGTAGCTCATAGGCGGGATCTATCACTGGTTGGTTTATCAGGATAAATCACTATACTCCGACAGTCAGATCGGCCCCCTTAACCCATATCTGATGGGGAGCCTATCCACAACATAGGCACGATTGACTTTTGAATACCACATATTATCTGAATATATGGTTGCACTCTGAACTGTATATAGCTACGGTACCGTGCTCTGTAAACTGATCTGTAATGGTCCATCAGGGTTTGATACTATATAATACTTTTTTTATATAAAACTATCTGTTTTACCATGATTCTGTATTAATTGTATTACCATGACACTATAATAAACTGTATCTATATTAACTGTATTTCTGAAATAAACTGTAAATTTGTAAGTACTGTAAAACTGTATAATCATGGTATTCTAAAAACTGTAAATACATTATCCTGTCTATGCATTCTGTAAAACATGATTATGTACTTTATCCATATTCTCATGCCACACAATAATTTAAAACATCTTAAACATAATTAATAAACTGTATAAAATTATGCTCTGAATAATAATCTGGTAAAAACAAATAATTTATACTGAATGCATACTAGGATTGCCTAGCATAGCATATTTCCCTTACCTGATTCTTGTAAAAATCCGCTACTGTGACGTGTCCTACACCCATAGGGTTCCCCACTCAACACCCTGAAAGCAACATTTTCCAAAACAAAATATTGTTATTTCTGCGTCTACTACATTTTCTACAACTACTGGAAAGCCTAACTTTGAATAAAAGGCCTTACCCTGAATTTGGGATGAAATTCAACTCCGTCCCACCAACGATCCGCTCAGGCAGACTTGGAAAGAACTTTCCCAAGATCATCGTGGTGGCCTCAGATCGTTGATCCGGTGACTAATGGAGCTGAAATTGAAGAAAGAGGAGGGAGGAATCGTAGAGGAGAAAGAGAAGACTTTTGCTGAAAAATTCTGCGCAAAAATATAAGTTTAGGGCTATTTATACTATGGACTTCATCGACGAGCAACGTCATCTCGTCGACGAGGTGAAGAAGGAGGTTCGTCAACGAATGCCTTCTTCTCGTTGATGAAATTTAAAACTTGGAAAACAGCCTCTCGGTATCTTCTCGTCGACAAAACGTGTCCTCGTTGACGAGATCCTCTTGTACGATCGTCAACGAATCCCCTAAGTTCGTCGATGAGGCCCTGGATAATTTTCTTGGGTTATTACATGATGTGTTATAAAGCATGGATTAGAGATTGTACCAGAAGAGGACATCAAGTTTAAGAAGTTCATTGAATCATTTGAAGGCAAGCAATTAGTCTATCAAAAGGAGCATCAGTTTGATCTTCCTATGCTCGAGTGATTTGCTAACCTTTTTTGGTTTGACATGTAGCTAAAGAAAGAGGTTATTGTTGTAAATAGGCTTATTCCTTTTAGTTTCCTTTATAGTTGTACCATTTTACCATTCTCTTGTACCATTCCTTGAACCCTAAGACATTGCTAATTGTAATAAGAACATTTTATCTAGAGTGAATGAAAAAAGATGGGGAATTAGAGACATTAGAAAGACTTTTAAAAATGATTAAAGCAATAAAATCAAACAAATAGAAGAAATTGAAATGACATGTCATTTCAAAAGACCAAATTTATTATATTTTATGTGATTGGTGTGATCCCAAGAGGGGGGTGAATTGGGTATTTAAAAATTTCTTCTTAGGTTAGGTTCAAATCAACAATCGGTATTTCACAACCTTTGGTCTGTCTAAGCAAATACCAATTACCCAACAATAATTAACTGAGCAGATATGTAAAACAATATAGCAGTCTCAGTAATTCTCAACCACTCACAATAACTAAAATATGCAAATATATAAATCATACATAGCAGATTAATTCAAGCACATAAATTTAAGTATGGAAATTAAATAGCGCAAGGAAGAGAAAACACAACACGATATGATATCGGGGTTCGACCAATACTGCCTACGTCCCCGCCTCAAGCTCACAAGTAAGAGGATTCCACTGATGCTCACTTACGGGTGGAGCGTCACCGATTACAATACCCTCTCTTTACTAGGCAAGGGAATACCCCAGGTCAGATTACAGGGATGACCCCAACCTACAACTACACTTTACAGGGCGGTGCACCTAGTTCTCCTAATCTGAACCAGTCCAGGACTTTCTTAACCAGATTTAAGTCTGTCTGGTGCTCCCCTAATTGGGTCTGAGTAAATCCGGTGCACGTTACAGGCCAGTGCAATCCTCTTTCGACGACATGTCGGGAATACAACAATAATAAATATCTTGTGTACAAGAAGATGCTTCTAATACAAGCAGATGTGTACAAGTTGAAGCAAAAATGTACTCACGAATGATATGAAGTAAAGCTCAATGTGAGTATGAGATTTTCTCAAAATAATTTTATAATCTTTGAAACTGATGTATATGATAAAACACTTTAAAGATTCAAACCCAAAGAAAATTTTCTCCCAAAAATATTTTTCAAATAAAGTGTAGGAGAACCTATGGGTTTTGTTTTCAAATGATTTCTCCCAAATATATATATATATATGATCTTTGATAAACATGAAATATGAAATATGTGCCTTGCAAAGATCTCAAAAACCCTCAAATGATATCTCCAAAAGTATATATTCTTGAAAAATAAATAGCTAGAGATTTAGGGTTTATGCTAAAAAATATTTATGCAATAATAGCAAGTGAGCTTTTGAAATCTTGCAATAGATGTGCTAGATTCACAAGCTAAGATAAGTTTTCAACAAGAAAATTTATGAAGAAAAATAATGGGGAGAAAACTCAAGAACAATTCTCAAAATATTTTGAAATGAAATGAATGAGAAAGTAGGTGATTTTGATATGAAAGAATTCAGTGCCCAAAAAGAATGCTCTTTTAAAATTTTTTGAATGGAACGTGTGTAAAAGAGTATGGAATAAAAGCACAAAAATTATTTGGGAGGATTTTCTAATCTAAGCATTAGTTAAAATTTTGGTCATAAGAGGTATTTGTAGAATTTTCAAAATTTGACCGTTTTAGGGATACACTCGTCATTTTTAATTTGCTTAATTAGAAAATTAATGACGTTTTATGACTGAAAAATGGACCAACTCGAGAGGTTCGGTTGACTGGAGAAGGCATCGGTTAGTTGAAGCAAGGGCGATTCCGAACCTTCATAGGTTCGTTGACCTAGGCCTAAGGTCGGTTTACCGGTTCTTAAGGGTCGGTTGACTAAGGGCATTTTGAACTAAGGTGGCCGATCGGCCAAGGATGGTGGAAAAGTCAAATTCATAGTTCGGTCTACCGTGGAAGCTGAGTTAAAATCAATCGGTCGACTGAGCCAAGTCAAATATTTGACTTCTCACCTAATACATGGTCGGTCAACTGAGAGATATAAAACATGAATTGGTTGGTTGACCTAGGCTTTTTAATTAAGCCAAAAAATCCAACTTCGGCCGACTAATTTTGGCCTTATTTTTTACCCTAAATAATTTTCTTGAAAATTTGTTGGTCCCCTATGGTCAGTCTTAGGCCTGACAAAACGGGCGGGCGAGTCGGGTTTAGGAGGGTCACCAATGGACTAGGTCATAAATGGGTCAGGCCATAAACGGGTTGATGTTAAATGGATCGCACACATGCCAACCCTAACTCGCCCATTTATTAAATGGGCAGGTAACGGGTCACCCATTTAAAAATATATAATTTATTTATTTTAAATATTTTTAAAAATTTCATATAAAATGATTTTTTTTAAAAAAAAATACTGCATTATATTTATTAATTTCTAAATAAAAAGAACATAAGATAAAATGAAAGGGTTTCTACAATTTAATTTTAAATTTTAGGTTTGGGATAAATTTGATGCAGTAGAGTAGGAGGAGGTCAAGGCTAGGGCCATGAATGAATTCATGCTAGGTTTGGAAATATTTATGCAACAAACACAAATCAGTATTTATCTACTATTTATTCATCACGAATCCATGAAACCCAACAAGCCAGTAATAGAGAACCTAAAAAAAAAAAAAATAGCAACTCAGCTTCACAGCTCCACCTTTGGTCCTTTGCGTCTGTGGATTGTGAAGGAGCTTGATCCGTGATGCTTGAGGGAGCTTAATCTTATCGTGGAGCAGCTGGAGGCTGGAGGTGTGTAGTCAAGTCATCTATGGAGCTGGGGATGACTGATGCCTGTGGCTGTGGTTCGTGGAGCCTGGAGGAGACGGCGACTTGAGTTGGGGATCATTCGCAGGCTCGCAGTACCGGCAGGTTCGGCACGTAGTAGCGCACCGGAGGAGAGGAGAGGAGAGGAGACTCAGGAGACGAGAAGATTGAGATTTGAGAGAGTGAGAACTGAGAGGTCAGAGATGAGGAGAGGTTGAGAGCCGCGACGTGGGTTAGGGGCCCTTAGGGTTTTTTTGTGTTGACTGAAGTCTGAAAGCTGAAGCTGTGAAGTGTGTGTGACTGTGAAGCATTAAAGATCCAAATTAATGAGTCACCTGCTGGGTGACCCGCCCAAACCCATTTATAAACGGGTTGACCCATGATCCGTCCAATTATTAAATGGGTTAGCTTGTTTAAACCCGAACCTATTTTAAATGGGCGGGTTCGGATGACTCGATGGGTCATGACTCATTTTTCTAGGCCTAGTCAGTCTATAGTCATTTTGAGCTTTCAATCACATCATGCATGCAATGCATTATTACAGTCCAAAATATAACTGCAATTACAATAGAAACAAATATGTCTTCTTCTTCCTCTTTGCTCTTTTGCCTTCATAGAATACGCCAGGTGTATGTGCTTTAAGTCCCTTCTGGCTTCCATTTACCTATCTCTTATGTGTGTGCTAAAATATAAACCTATTCATAAGCTAAATGCACACATAAGATATTGGTACTTTGTTAGCATCAAAACATGGATCAAACTTAAAAAGTCAACATATCCCATCGAATTAGAAGTGACTAAGTTCAAGATATGTTCGCATTAGTTGAAGATAATAGACTACCAAAGGCCTAATGTAGTGAAGATAGTTTTCTTTGGAGGAGCTACAATTTCAACTAAAAGAAGTCTTAAAGATCTCTAATGTAAACAAGAAAATCTAAATCCTAGAAGCTTTGTTTTCAAAATGATGTAATGACCTTTTGAAAAGTAATAAATTTCAAGTTTTTACCTCAATGTGTCTTTAATATCATTTGTGAATCCATTTTTATTTATGAGATATGATCTTTGAAAAAGAAGAAGAAGAAGAAGAAGAAGAATAAAAGAAGAAGAAGAAGAAGAAGAAGAAGAAGAAGAAGAAGAAGAAGAAAGAAAGAAAGAAAGAAAGAAAGAAAGAAAAGAAAAGAAAAGAAAATATAATTACAACAAATAAAACATTTCTCAAGATATCATCTCAATGACAATTGAACTAAGAATGCACTTGATCTCTTGAAAAAGGGATATAGAGGCAGCTTGTCAAATAAAATGATAGGTTCAGTCCAAACAGTCACAAGGTTAAGGTCTTCATTGAGAATATGTTGCTTATCATTTGATTTAGAAAAATCAAAGCTTGCAATTAAGTTAAGACTTAGAATTTTGATAAAAAATCACTTAGCTTATACTGGGGTAGTTAAAAAAGTTATTTGAAGTTCCAAAAGATTTTAACTGGGGCAATTTTGAGGGAATGGATGCCATTTTCAAAATTTGTTCTTTTATGCTCGAACTTCGTATATTTCATGAACAAAAGTAAATATATTATCAAAACAATCAACATTAATCTTGTCATAATGACCAAAATATTGCTTCAAAGCTTCCAACAACCTTTCGCTTTCATTTTCCAATCCCCATCATTTAGAACTCAAAACCTAAACTATTTATGAAGTGTTTAGCAATGTAATTGATGACAAGGATGTTGTGACGCCCCAATTTCCATACAATTTTTTTTATTTAATTATTTATCCACACTAATCGGCCGACGTCATCAATCTTGATACCATGCATATAACTCAACCCACGTTGGGTGCCGGGTATACCAGGTCATAACATAAATAAATCACCTAGCAGCTGAAGTCATCATATATAAATAAGCCACAACAAATACACATACCAGAGTAGGGGTAAGCAAATAGTCGGTTCGGTTAAATAATATCATTAACCGAACCGACCGAATTGACGAAGGACACCGAACCGACCCCGACCGAATTGCCCATTTGGGTAATTCAGTTAACCAATTTTAACCGAAATCATTTAAAATTAATTGCTAGAAATATAATACAATTATAAATTTTTTTTAAAACCAAATCCAACTTAATTAAATAACTTATTTATTAATTTTATTAATTAAAATAATATTTTACCATAGAACAAAGAATCCAAATAGGTTAATTAAACTCCTTAATGCAGTTGCATAAGAAAAATTTATATTCATAAATTATATTTAAAATCTAATTAATTAATTATTCGGTTAATCGGTTAACCGAAATTTTTTTTACCTTTAACCGAACTGAAACCGATTAACCAAAATTTTGTAGAATTATAACCGAACCGACCAAACCAGGATTTTTACCCGAACCGAACTGGCCAATTTCGGCTGGTTAATTCGGTTAATTCGGTTTTCACCGAATTATGCTCACCCCTATACCAGAGTATATATCACCCAAATCCATACACATATCCAAAGTACATTCCCAAACATAAATGTAATGACCCGAAAAATAATGGTATTTAAATAATAAAGAGAAAGGGAAATGGAAACAGAAACAGAAACAGAAGGTGGCAGTAGGCTTCTCGGAAGATTTTTACACAGGGTCTCATTGATGAACACAGGGAGTTTGTCGACGAGCGCATAAGTAGGCCTCGTCGACGAGAAGATACCGAGAGGGGTTTTGGGACAATTTGAAATTCGTCGACGAGGGAGGAAGTTTGTCAACGAAATTATTAAAGGACTCATCGACGAGGTGACGTGTCTCGTCGACGAATCCGACTCTATAAATAGTGAAAACCCAGATTTTTGATGAAAAAATTGGCGCAAGAAACCCTCTCTTTCTCTTTCTGCGCCCCTTCCCCCTTCACTCTTCGATTCCCACCCCATTTCACGCCGGATCGATGATCTGAAGCCACCACGACGCTCCTGGAAAAGTTCTCTGCAAGTCTGCTGGAGCTGATCGTTGGTGGAGTTGGTTTGGATTTCGTCCCAATCTCAGGGTAAGACATTTTATTTAATATTTGTCTTTCCCTTAGTTATAAGAAATACAATACACAAAGAAATACTGATGTTTTGTTATGGGGGATGTGGTTTTCAGGGTGTTGAGTGGAGAACCCTGCGGGTATAGGGTTAGAGTACAGTAGGGACTTTTCAGAGATAAGGTAAGGGAAATATGCTATGTTAGGAGATTTACTTACATTATTAGAAATTATATGTATATATATATGCATGTATACGAGATATTATACAGGATATGAAAATTTTAAAGTATGTGTGGCCTGAGTACATGATATTAGTATGGAGTTTTATGTAGTTTTTTAGTATTTCATGTTATACAAATATAGTTAGATAATTGCAGATTTTATACAGACAGAATATGTATACATATACAGTTTTATTCAGATGATTACATAAACAGATATATATAATAGTATACAGATATTTATTCAGAACAGTATATACAGTGTCTATAGAAAGTTATGTTTTCCTAAATGCCATAACACTTAGATTATACAAAAAGAAAGATTGATTATATAGAAAGAAAGTACAGACAGATTACACAGTTATAGCATCAAGATGCTACAGATATTACAGTATTTACAGTACAAATTAATAGTGTTATGATTATTTTAGAAACATTATGAAAACAATATAAAGAATATAGTATGTATATATATAGTATCAGATCCCTGTTGAAAGATTACAGACAGATACGGTGCAGATATAGAATACAGAGCACGGTATTGTTGCTAGATATAGATAGAGTGCAACCACATATCTCAGATAGTGTGTGGGTACTGTTGATCGTGCTCGGAGAGTATGCAGCTCCCCAGTTCGCTGGGTGGAGGGGGCCGGTTTGACGAGGTAGCAGCCAGTCCCGTGCCTAGGAGAGTATGCAGTTTGGCCGGACTGAGGTAGTGTAGAGTATAGTGATTTACCAGGAGGGTCAACCAAGTTAAGTCCAGCCTACGGGCTGCACAACCCTGTCATGAGAGGTCAAATCATGACATATAGGGTCCCTAGGAAAGAACACAATTATGTATATGTATACAGTTTTACAGTTTTTATTGTATATAGTATGATGTAGCATTATGAATGATAGAAAGTTCAGATGATATAAATGTTTTAAGTTATTATACATGTGTTTTATAGAATTGTCAGATCATGTAGTTTTAAATAGTATTATTATAATTTTATGACTCGGTCGATACACACTAGTAATAGCATATTTCCACTTACTGAGTGTCGACTCACCACATTACTTTACCATTTTTCACGTGAGCCAACTAGGCGAGCAGATTAGGGTCGCGGATAGGAAGTTTACTTGATTACCCCGATTGTAGGGTGATTTATGACAAAGTTTTGTATTTTTGGGGTAGATGATGTTGGAGGGGTTTATTTTGTATGACTATGGTCTGTATATACTAGATTCTGGTATTGTATAGTATATATATAAATGGTTATATGATTTGTGTTCCCGCTGCTTAGGTATGAATGTAGATATATATATAAATGGTAAGAATTTTGAGGATGTTACAATAAAAACCCTAAAAGGTTATCCAACTCCATCTAACACACTCACCTCATATATCAGGGTCCCTACTCCACTCTATCTGGGAGCTCTATCACTAGCTCGATCCCGGTCTCCTGAAAAGTTTAATACTTGGGTGAGACACATCTCAGTAAGACGGAATAAATTATTAATAGTGTGTGGCAATATGAGTGTAGTTGTAATAATAAATAAAAGCTTTTTTAAACTATTAATCATTCGAGAAAATAATGGTATATACATATAATCACATAGATATTCAACATAGATTTTATAAGCTTTATCCATATTTTCAAATTCATTCATTTCCCATTTCCTTATTCTTTATATTTTTTTTCCCTTTTTCCCTTTATTTTCCATGTTTCTTTTAACAAGCCCACGAGTATCCTCAGTACCTTGTACCATGCCATGTCTGAAACTCATGGCCACTTTCCTTTCTTATCCAGCCCATGGGGATCCTCAGTACCTTGTACCATGCCGTTTCTATAACCCATGGCTGCCCTAAGGATTTTTCTCCATGTCATGCTTCCCCCCATGGTCAGGGTTGTGTGACCTGAAGGCTGGATCTAACCGTGATTGGCCGACCTGGTTAAATAAAATAATACCATAAGCATGTATGTAGTAACAAATGGCCCGCCTCATACCCTGGTCTGGAATCCAGGGGGCAATATACAACCCTACTCTGGCCCATTTGCACTGCCATGCCACATGCTCCACGAGCCCGTTTGGTTGCACTTTTCATCCACTAGCATCGGTACTGTGCTCGATATCATAACCCATCATTGGGGTTTACATATCCATCCATCAGGGTTTTTCCTTTTCACCATTTCACTTTCTCATATTATCATTTTCCACTTCCCTATATATGCATACATTGCAGTTGTTACATTATAATGTGTTGGTCTAACTGAGTTTTTCAATCTTATTTTCATGATAACAAAATTAAGGATGTTTTAATATGTGTTATTGAGTGATTTTATTTTAGGACAAAGCCAAAGGACACTCATGGTTAATCAGGGAAGCAAGTGGTAAATCAAAGATAATCAAGTGAAAGTTTCTCAATATATTGAAGTAATGAACGACAAATGAAGAGCTTGAAGGCCAAGCAGATCTTGAAGTAAAGACTAAACCTCAAGAGACTGCAAGACTTAGTGATTAAGGAGATCATGCTTAGAAGGATATTTGTAAGTACTTCAAGTCATTACTATTTAAATATGTGAAGCTCCTTAAGATACAAAAACTTAGAGACCAGCACTTGAAAAACTCTTGAAATTTTTTTTGAAAAGTTATAATTAGGTTTTTCAAGTAAACTAGTTTTTAAAGAAATCAAAAATAGAAAATATTTGAAAAGAGATGACTGCCCAGCCAACTGACTCGATGAACTAAAAGTACCTAGCTGACTGATTGTACCCAACCAACTAACCATTTTTTAACATGGTTCAGTCAGCCGACTAACAAGAAACCTTCAGTAAAGTTAACTATCCAGTCAACTGACAGTACCCAGCCGACTGACAATTTTGAACGTAGTTCAGTCACTCGACTAACAATTTATCAAAACTATTTTTTAAGAGATAGAATGGTGTTAACCGCTTTTCCAGTCGACTGACTAGTACACAAAATGACCCAGTCGAGTGAGTCAGCCGACTGACTCTGCGGAGGATTTTGAATTTCAAACTTATGGGAAGATTTTCAAACTTGATTCTATGAATTAATATCTTTTGAAAAGTTACCTAAATGCTTTATGTTAAATGAGGAAACTTTTCTTTTAAAAAGTCTATAAATACCTTCCTTACTCAATGAAAAACACACTCAAGCAATACACAATTTCTATGCTAAAACTCTCCCTAAAAACTCATTCTTGCTCACACCTTTGCTAGGGGGAAACTTTACGAAATTGCTGGATTAAAAAATGGTTTGGTTCTGAGTTGCATATAAAATATTTACAGAACCATTGGTGACTTCTTAACCTTGAACTTTACATTTTCTATTTAGTTTTGGTTTTGAAGTATGATTAGAGATTTAACTTGTACAACTTGCTCTGTGTTTGAGAGTATTTTTGTACGCAGATATCCATTCCTTTCTACTTGATCTTTGATGGTTCAAGGCATAGTTGGATCGTTGTACCAAACATAGGTTGTTGCTTGGAGACGTTTCTCTTTCTGAAAAAGAGGTTTGTTATTATAAAGGTTTTTGTTCCACCTGGAAGGAACAAGGTATAGTGAAATCCTTAGGTGGTTGGCGAGGACGCAGCCTGGGGTAAGCCAAACCTCGTAAAAGCAGCGGTGTCACTCTCTTTCCCTTACTCTCTTTAAATTCCAGCAAACATATAAACTGCATGGATGTTGTAATTCTTTTAATCATAAAAATAACGCATATTGGAAATTAAATAAACCAAAGACTAATTTGCTCTTGGTCTTGTGGAAACCGAAAAGGAGTACGTTGGTTAATCAATTTTTTGCGAAAACCGTAAGGGAGTACGTTGATTGGTTAACAACCCAAAACTTATTAGCTAAAGGTTTATTTAAATTTTGATTTTGAAAAAGTAATTGAATGTTATTTTAATCTTCAATTCAAAGGCCAACTACAGAACTTGCACATTCATAAACAGGGTTGCTGAATATTGCAAAGCTAATATTAATTACTTGTATGGTGTTTGTTTGGCTTGAATAGTTAATCAATTGATTGTGTATGTTGTGGTTGCGGATTTAATAGAAGAAGTTAGTGTTTGTGTGGATTGCCTAATCAACAAGAATATAAGAAGTCTTTAAAAGATTGGAAAAAGTCAATAACTCTTAAAAAGACTCTAAGGAATTTTAAATAACCCGATTCACCCCCCTCTTGGGACTACACCTTAGGTTTCACAATGTTTACATTTCCAATATTCACATTCATTATCACAAATCAGTATTCATATTTCAACTTCCACATTTCAGTATTCCCAACATTACACATCATGTTTCATCTCATAACAATATATACATACGAAAATATATTCCATTTCACATATTTCGTTAATTCCAGCGGACATATATCAATATTTCATATTTTCTTCATTTCATAAAATCATTCCCATATTTCACATATCTCTCTCTCTCTCTCTCTCTCTCTCTATATATATATATATATATATATATATATACATATACTAACATATTATGTTTTCCTTATTTCCATAAAATCATTTTAACATCCATTTATCCCCTTTCCATTATTTTCAGAAAATCACATTAACATTTCTTGTTTCAACCATTTTCCAAGGATATTAATTATCATATCAATTTTCCTAAATTTTTCCACATTTCAAGTCACAGGTTACAATATTCATTTCACCATTTTTCCAAAATCATATGCCACACAGTATCTCATTTATTAATCATATAATAATAATAATAATAATAATAATAATAATAATAATAGTAATAATTTTAGGAAATTATAATAATCCATTTCACAACTAAATGAACTAGTATTTCACAAAAATCCTACTATAATTTATTCCCCTTACCTGTCTTACTGAGATGCCCACACAGTTCAATTCTAAGCCCGTGGCATTTCTAGTACAAAAACCTACAATTTCATTTTCCCTAGAACACTCAACAGAATTCCAATATAATTTCCATAAAACATTTCCTAGGTTTCTAATAACCCAAATAAATTGTTAAACTCAAAAATAATCAACTTACCTCAGTTTCCTAAACTATGCCCGCAGGATCTCGAAGTTACACCTGCGACGCTTACCCGAGCCCTGAATTCAATAACCCTAATTCAACCTCAGAATGCCCAATATTCAACATTTACAAATCTACAATAATTAAATAATAATTAACCCCTTAATAACCCCCTTAGCCTAATTTTAGGGTTATGCCTACGACGACTCCACTAGAAATCCACTCCGTTAAACTTGTAGCGAATCATCCCTAGATTCTCGTGGTGGTGTCTGATTGTCAATTGGACTTAAGATTTACAAGAAATTAAGGTAAAAGTGAGAATTGAGCTTATCCCAGGAGATATGTCTATGTTGCTCCTATGACAAATCCTCTTTAGTAGAAATGTCGGCGGAGGAAAATGGAATCTAGCGGTATTTTCTGATTTTCAATCGGGCGAAAATCAGTTGAGAAATTGAAGAGAGCGGGAGAGACAGACGGAGGAGAGATGAGAGACTCAAGGGGCTGCACAGGATTCTGTTTCTGAATTCAAAATTTAGGATGCTTCTGTAGAAACATCCTGATACCTTTTTTTTATATATATTAATATATATATTTTAAGTTTTACTTATATATATATAATGTATATTATATTATTAGTATTTAATTAATAATTATTATTTAATTAATTTAATTAATTATTTTATTTTATTATTATTATATTTATTTTATTATTATTATTATTATTATTATTATTATTATTATTATTATTATTATTTTAAATCACCCCACTTATATAACCATTTTTGGGGTTATTACAGATGTGAATACAAAAGACATGATTTATGTGAAGTAGATAAGAAGAATTTGTGGACAAGTTTTAATGGTTTTGAAAACTCCTGTGAAGCTACTTGGTTAAAGCAATGATCAAGTCATAAGCGGTAATGTTTATTCTTCTCATGGGAGTTTGGTAAAAAAATTAGATCTTTATTTTTTCCAAACATTTATTCCAAAAATGTTAGTAAAAGAGGCACAACTTTTGATAGTCATTTTTTTACCAAACAAATCTTAACCCAAATGAAGATGTCAAAAATCAAAGAAAAATGAAGAAAAAGAAAAGTTTTTCATTAAGGCGGTCAATCGGATTATGAACCATTAGCTCTGATACCACTTGTTAGCATTGAAGGAGTCAATGGGTGGGTTTTGTTGACCTGACAGGTCACACCCAGTTTTGATCATGACAAATACTCTTGATACTGATGGTTGTACTAAGTCTTGCATGTAGGTTCACCTTGTGCACGCATTCGAACTGAAAGAAATACCTTGATAAGCATACGGTGTTCGTGTCAAAGAATGAAGAATTTTGTGTTGTATTTGTATTTATTATTTCGTTTCTTCATTCTGGATGTAATATTGTTATGGACTGTACACTTTACGGTTTGTAATAATTTGCATCATGTATGGTAGGTAGGTATGCTTATACAAACCTTAGTTGGACCTTAGGTACCTACTTTTAGTACACAAAGTCTCCAACATCACTCTTTAGTACACAAAGTCCACCCATTTAGAATCTCATTATCATAACCTAATTAACATAATCATTAATCTAAATCTCAATATACACCCAATTTTTCAATTTAGGATCAGTCTCACAGCTCAGAAACAAAATTATTTAAGGTTTACCGTGGCTATTCTGAGGTCGTCAACTGCTTCAGAAAAATCACAGGAAATCATCAATGTATTTTCGCCTCTAAACTACAAAACAAAATCCTATACTTCCCTACACCAAATCTACTTCTCAACATCTAACCTAACCTATCCATCTAGCATCTTTATCCTAACTATTTCCTATATTCTGGTATAAATAATCTCTAACCTAATACACTAACATTTCCATATTCAGGCGATGTGAAATTAATCACACTTCAGGCTGGAAACCTGCTTGGATACCATCTGTAACAACCCGACCCTCTACGTGGGCCCGGAGTGCTACTAATCCATTCATTTACCTGCTAACCGACATCCTAATATCACTTATGTAGCAGAAAACATAAATATAATCTTCCAACAAAAATAGTACCAAAGTTTTCTACTCCTATCTATACACCATAATAAACCATGCATCCACGTGTATTCACATATATACATTTTTCCAAAACATAACCTACACTTCCAGTTTTCATAACCATCCATTTCTCAGAAGACTTAAAATATAAAATATAAAACATAAAATATTTACATCCCAACATATTATCAAAATAATACCCTTTTCTTTCTATAACCCAAAAATTCTATATCCAACTCGAGCTCTCTAAGCTCAATCTCGTGGAGGTCTTGAAAAAGATAAGTTCATATTCGGGTAAGACACATCTCAGTAAGGGAAAAAACAATATATTAAAACAGTGTGTGGCCAACATGAGGTTTGTATATAACATATTATTCATCATTTGCAAATCATTAGCATAATTTCTGAAATCATTTTATGATCTTATTCAAACACATGCAAGACATTTTACCCACAAGATTACCTAAGGATAGGGGTGATTATCCGCCCATACAAGTAGCACCCCTATGTTCTGATACATTTGGCAACCTAAGGGTCACGACTGAAGCATACCAGGGCACTCACCTTACTCAGTAAGCCCTCAAGTGATAGATTAATCTCATACTTTCATAGTTCATACAAAAGTTACCGGTGAAGGATCCCAAGAATAGGGAAATCTACCCGCCCATACAAGTAGTTTCCCTCTGCCCTAACACGTTATGCAGCCTACTGCTACACCTGATACAACCAGGGCACTCGCCTTTCTTAGCAAGCCCATGGGCGAAGAGTTTGCCTCATCCAAACGTAACATGTTCTACTAGCATAAATACTAATAATACCATAATACGTTATTTTGTTTGCCATTATTCTACATTTCTCAACTGTTCATATTTTCACCTTTGTCATTTTGTAGCGTTTCACTTTACGTGGCTCTTTCCCATTTTACATTGTTCACATTTCACATTTCATTTCCATTTCATTCATTTCCAATTTCATTTAATTTCATAACATACCCAGCATATTTTACCTGTTTTACCCAGTATCTTTCAGTTGTTTTACCCAGTATTTTTTAACTGTTTTACCCAACATCTTTTAGCTGTTTTACCCAGCATTTTTCAGCTATTTTACCTAACATTTTTCAGCTATTTTAGTATCAGCCATACAGGCGAGGAGACTACTTCTGGACGGTTGTCAGGGGTTCGTGGCCTTTGTAAAGGAAATGTCAGAAAATGAATTGAAGCTTGTTAATACGCCAGTG
Source organism: Malania oleifera (assembly GCF_029873635.1). NCBI lineage: Eukaryota > Viridiplantae > Streptophyta > Magnoliopsida > Santalales > Ximeniaceae > Malania > Malania oleifera. The sequence continues at coordinate 78,332,423 of NC_080426.1, read as the reverse complement.
GTGAAGGAGTTTCAGATGTCTTCCCAGATGAGCTACCCGGGTTACCTCCTAATCGCGAGGTAGATTTCTCTATTGATCTACTTCTCGGGACGACACAGATCTCTAAAGCTTCTTACCGAATGACTCTAGTAAAATTGGGAGAATTAAAGGATCAGCTACATGATTTTTTGAATATAGGGTTTATCAGACCTAGCGTTTTGCCCTGGGGAGCACCAGTGTTATTTGTAAAGAAGAAAGACGGGCCTATGAGGATCTGTATTGATTATAGGGAGATAAACAAGGCAACCATTAAGAACAAGTATCCTCTACCCCGTACAGACGATCTATTTGACCAGCTTTAGGATACGCAAGCCTATTCCAAGATTGACCTCAGATCAGGCTATCATCAGGTGAAAGTAAAAGCAGAAGACGTCTCGAAGACAGCTTTTAGGACCAAGTATGGGCATTATAAATTCCTAGTTATGCCATTTGGTTTGATGAATGCTCCTGCAGTATTCGTGGATTTAATGAATAGTTTTTTTCACTAGTGTCTAGTTTAGTTCGTTATAGTTTTCTTTGATGATATACTAGTTTACTTAAAGAATTTTGAGGAGCATGAGATGCACCTACGGCTGGTACTTCAGATGCTCATGGAAAAGAAGTTGTATGCTAAGTTTAGTAAATATGAATTTTGGTTAGAAAAAGTGTTGTTTCTGGGGCATGTTATTTCAGGAGATGGTATTTTAGTGGATCCCAGCAAGATTAAGGCAGTGTTGAATTGGATCAGGCCGAAGAACATTCTGGAAATAAGGAGTTTCTTGGGACTGGTGGATTATTACCGTCGATTTATAGAGGGGTTTTCAGCATTATCTGGACCTCTCATGCATTTGACCAGGAAGAATGTTAGGTTTGAGTGGGATGAGGATTGTGAACAGAGCTTTCAGAAATTGAAACAGAGGCTTGTCACTGCACTAGTACTGATTATTCCATCAGGGGGTGATGGTTATATCATTTACAGTGATGCGTCTTTGAAAGGGTTCAGTTGTGTATTGATGCAGCATGGTAGGGTTGTAGCTTATGCCTCGCAACAGTTGAAAGAGTATGAAAAGAACTACCCTACCCACGATCTAGAATTGGCTGCAGTGGTGCACGCGTTAAAGAGTTGGAGGCATTACTTGTACAATGAAAGATGCGAGATATTCTTCGATCACAAAAGTTTGAAGTACTTCTTCACTCAAAAGGAGTTGAACATTAGACAGAGACGATGGTTAGAACTTATTAAAGATTATGACTACACTATTAGTTACCACCCAGGGAAAGCAAACGTGGTAGCTTATGCTCTAAGCAGGAAATCAGTAGGACCAGCACTAGCAGCTATGGAGGTTCGGCATCTGATCTAGATGGATCTAAAGAGACTTGGTGTAGAGTTGGTAGAGAGTGATCCTCAGGCATTTATTTCCAACCTAGTAGTGCAACCTACTTTATAGGAACGGATTAAGGTAGCTTAGAGAGATGATTCAAAATTAGTAGAGCTGATAGTTAAGGTGCAGGACAGACAGGGAGATGAATTTAGTATTTCTGATGATGGGGTCCTGAGGTTCCATTCGAGATTGTGTGTACCTTCAAATGTTGATATCAGGAGGACCATCCTTGAGGAGGCTCAGAGGTCATTGTACACGGTTCGTCCAGGTAGTACTAAAATGTATAGGGATTTGCAAGAGTCTTACTGGTGGAGTGGCATGAAGAGGGAAATTACCGAGTTCGTACAGCAGTGTCTAATGTGCTAATAGGTAAAAGTTGAGCACCAAAGCCCGGCGAGCTAGTTGCAGTCACTTTACATCCTAGAGTGGAAGTGGGATCATGTATCTATGGACTTTGTGATGGGTTTGCCACCAGAACCACTTGGTCAGAATGCTATTTGGGTGGTCATTGATAGATTGATGAAGCCCGCTCACTTTATTCCTATTAAAGGCAACTACTCCATAAACAGATTGGCAGAAATTTATGTTCAGGAGATAGTCCATTCTCTTGGTGTGACAGTTTCAATAGTGTCAGATCGAGACCCACATTTCATGTTATGATTTTGGAGGAGCTTTCAGGTGGCTCTAGGGTCTCAATTACCTTTCAGCACGACATTTCATCCTCAGAAGAACGGTCATACTGAGAGGGTGATTTAGATATTAGAAGATATGTTGTGGGCATGCGTGCTAGATTTTGGGGGTAGTTGGACTCAGTATATGCCGCAAGTAGAGTTTTCATACAATAACAGCTATCAGGCTAGCATCGGCATGACACCTTACGAGGCGTTGTATAATAGGAGATGTCGTTCTCCTTTGTACTGGGATGAGACATGTATAAGTAGTATTGTGGGTTATAGAATAGGTAGTATTCTAGTTTTGGGAGAATTTTAGTTTGTGTATTGTAATCTCCCAAGTCCCTGAATGTAACCACGGTTTCCTCTGCCACAAGTGAGGGTAAGTAACAAAATAAGTAGCCCATTTTCTTTTAAAGGTTAGTGTCAATACAGATAGTAAATTTCGAGGACAAAATTTTTATAAGGAGGGGAGAGTGTAGAGACCCAAAGAATTATAGTAATTAAATAATAAAAGAAAGAGAAGGTGTTCGTCGACAAGCTCCCTTCATTGATTCGTCGACGAGGAAATGTGACTCGTCATCGAGGCCACGTGGACAAGCTTTTTATATAAGCTCAAAAACCCTTTTTTGTTGCGAAAAATTTACATAATATATCTCTCTCTCTCTCTCTCTCTCTCTCTCTCTCTCTCTCTCTCTATGACTCTCTCCCCCCTCTCTCTAGAAATCCAGACCCATTCTTTTTCGGTTCGACGATCCGAAGCCGCCATGTCACTCCTGGGAAGATTCTCAACGAATCTGCTGGAGTGATTTGTTGGTTAGGCTAACTTGAGAACCATCCCAAAATTTGGGTAAGTTAATTATTTTAATAGTTATTAAGGTATTTGGTATTTTTGGGTTAAGGAAAGGTATTAGATGGGTTTATACTGAAGTTTTGTTGGGGCAAATGCAATTTCAGGGTGTTAAGTTGGGGAGCACACAGGTGTAATCTTGGAGTAAATTGTAGGTTTTTCCATAAGTTAGGTAAGGGGATAAACTAAGTCAGTAGTATTTCCATGGAGTTATTTATTAATATTCAGCTTTTATTTTCAAGGAAATTATGTATGATATAGAACTGAGTTTGGAAATACTGCTGTTAACAGAAAAATGATTTTAATACAGTTCAGCAAGGAATAAAATTTTGTACAGATTTTATGAAATGAACATTATTTATTTTGTTTGGCATGAGTATGAAATTCTATGATTTTACGTAATATGAGACTATTATGTTTCAAAATCAGCATGTTATTTCTATTTTCAGGAAGATGTTAAAAACGGTACGAGAACTATGTTTAAAATATGGTATTGTAATAATACAGTTATTTCAAACCATGTATGTTAAAATATATGCCGGCGTAAGGGCCGTGATTTTCATATGATATGCTATGCCGGTATAAGGGCTGTGGATTTCATGTTTTACTATGTTGACGTTTATGTTATGCAAAAATTCATAAAAATATTATCTTGACTGATATTATTATGAAGTAGTTATGTATCATTATTTGAGATTTACTATATGTTATCAGAACCTGGATGGCTTGGTTTGGGCTTTTACAAAGAACGGTACCGTAGCTATATGATCACGATCGTGTATATATTAGTGCTACGACTTGTTGTAAGGGCAGTGGGAGATCGTCAGTCGATGTGGTTTTATGGTAATGCAGGCATCCCTATGGTGTTCGGACGAGGAAGGGCAGACCCATTGTACTTATAGACTTATGTTGATCTAGCATGATTAGCCAACCATTGTTAGGTCTCGCCTTCGGGCCGCACAACCTAGTCATGTGGGGGTAAGACATGACACTAGCCAGCTATCCATCCAGGGTGTAATTTCATGTACAGTTATATATGGTGATTTCATGTATAGAACTCAGTATATTATATCATGTTATGATAAATTATGTTTTAAACAGATATGAAACAGACGATTTTACTAGATATGGTTTATGTACTGTTATATATATAACACAAAAAGACTCATGCTGCAACACACCGATGTTAGTTTATTTCCCTTACTGAGAGATGTCTCACCCCAGCTATATAAACATTTTAGGAGCCCCAGATAAAAGAGCGGATAAAGTTCCGCAGCGTTAGAGGTCGACTTGCTACCCTGTCTGATGGGTAAGTCATTTGGCTAGGGTCTGATGGATTTTGGGTTGAGACCCTAGGGCACTTTTTGATCTTTTTTGGGAAATGTATATGTATATAACGGTTTTAGTAAAACTCTGGTATTGTGTTGGTTGGATGGTTTGGTATGTATGTGATTTTACGTTTCCTGCTGCTTAGGTATCTGAGTTGTATTTTGAGTATATCCCTAGTACCCATAGGTCCGGGTTGATTATGTTATTTAGCTGTACATGATTATTATATTAAATGTTATTATAAAAAAAAATTATGGTAAAATAGGCAGGTTGTTATACTTTGTGTCCAAATAATAGTCTCAATCACAACGCAGCAACAAAGATCACAAGCACATTTCAAATATCTCAACAAATATTTTTCTCAAAATAAACCACATGAGATATTCAAAAATGGTTTTGTAAAAAAATTATTTAATCTTTGTGTCAAGATGATGATATCAATCCAAAGATATAGCAACAAAGATCTTCAACGCTCAAGCAAATGTCTCAAAATGTATTTATCAAAGATAAGCACAAGAGATATTTTGAAAATGATGTGTAGAATAATTTTCGCAACCAAAATACAATGTGAACTCTTTGAGTATTGCAATGACAATGCAAAACCCAAAAGCTCAATGAAGTATTCCTAAGGAAGACTTATTAACAAAGTCTCCTAGAAACACTTAGGGCTTACTCTCAAGATAAATAAATTTCAATCAACACCAAACAAGTGAGAGTGTAAGCCTAATAAGAAGAACACTCAAGACCACTTACAAAGTGATTCTAGCAATAAGAGTGAGTAAGAATGAGTGTAGGACGCTTGAAAATGAGAGTAGGGATTTTTGAGTTTCAGAGGATTTTTACTAATTAAGTTTGCTAATCTCATCCTAATTTTTGCAAATGAGAGGGTATATATAGAATTCCCCAGAATTATAATCGTTCAAGACATATTGGTCATTTTAGAAAAAATTTAAGTGAGGTTAATAAAAATAACAAAGTTTTTAACCTCGGTAAAATTTGCCAACCCGAGAGCACCGATCCACCGTACTTAAGGTCCGGTTGACCGAGTGTCCTAGTTCGGTCGACCAAGAGTATTTTGACCTAGAAAGATGGTCGACCGTACTTTAGGGTTTCAAAGGTGATTTTTCAAATTCTCGTGGTTCGGTCGACCAGATCATTTTGAACTAGGAGGTTTGGTCAATCGGGCGGTTGGAAATTCCCACGTAGGGGTTCGGTCGACCAGGGCATTGCCTATATGTTTCTGGTCGGTCGACCGAGGGGTCAACATGTTGATCTAGGGAGGTTCGGTCGACCGAAGATCTTAGTGTAACTGAGTTCTGTCGACTGAACATGCCAATTTGGGCATTTTCAGTCCTTTTCTCTTTAAAATGTTGTCCCTATTCATATGATGATTAACTTAAATTTAATAAGGCACACTTTTATGCATGCATGGGGGACCTAAGGTCAGTCTAGGTCTTTTTGAGCTTATCTATCCTATCATGCATGTAATGCATTGATTATTACAAACCATTTCCTATTTACTATTACAGACCCAAATAAGAAATGAATTGAAATACAACATAATATAGTCTTAAGGCTCTTCAAGCTCTACTTCATGTGTCATCAATTTGATTTGCTAATTATGTACCTGCATATAAACTAGATAGCCGTCAAATACTTGAGTATTTGTCATTATCAAAACCGATGGTGACTTATGAGGTCAACATCAAGGCAAATTCCAACTTTTCTATAATTATTTTATATTTCTCGACACTTTTGAAATTTTTGGCCATTTTTCGTGGATCCTATGTATTTATTTTCTTTATTTTAAGATATTAATTTTTTTTCCAAAAAAATATAATGTTAAATATTAAAATAAAAATATAGTTAAATATGTGAAAAGTAAAAAATTAGAAAATTAAAATATAAACTCACATATAAAACAAAAAAAAAACTAGGCAAGCACGTAGTTACACACACTAACACGTGGAGGACCACGTGCATGTGCCCCCTGAAACAACACTATTTTGATTTCAAGTAAATTAAAAAGTTTGGCACAAAGAAATGATGTACAAGTGTGTGCAAGGACATGCCTATGTTAGTGGAATGGCACCATTTTGACATCATTTTTATTAAGAAATATATAAGGGGGAAACAAAATCATTTTGGCACCCTCCATCATCTTCCTTGTAATTTCTAGTGACTTTCCAACCACCAAAACCTCTATTTTCGCCAACCACACTCTAAATCCCCTATTTTATGGTTAAATTTTCCCTTTATCATCCCTTTTTCTTTTCCAAGATTTCCCTAACCTTCCGAGCCCCCAAATCCCCCATAAATCCCTCCAAATTGAACCACTCTCGTTGCAGCCATAGCCCTCTGGGCAGCCTATCCTCTATCCCCTTTATTTGGTGAGTCCCTCTCATCTCTCCATCTCTCACTCTGTGTCCTCTCTCACTATGCGTGTATGTGTGTGTGTGTGTGTGTGTGTGTGTGTTTTGTTTGTAATGGTGGTTGTTTGTGTTTGCATGAATTTGTGAATGTTAGTGTGTGAGTGCATGAGTGTGTGCATGTCATAGTGTATGCATTGGTGTATGGTCGTGCGCGCGTGTGTGTGAGAGAGTGAGAGGCATGCATGTGTGCATGCAAGTACGTGTCTATTCAAGTGAATTGCCATGTGTGAGTGAGTGTGTGTGTGTGTGTGTATGAAGCATACATGCATAAGGCATGCATATGTGAGTGTGTGCTCAGGTGTGAATGTGCATGAATGGATGCATGCATGTTGTGTGCATAGATGCATATGAAGAAATGTATGCATGTTGGGGAAAATATGTATGGATGATGGATATGAAGATATGTATGAATGCATGGATGCATGGTGGGCATGAATGTAGGAATGCATGTATGCATGGTGGGCATGAATGCATGAATGCGTGTATGCATGATGCATGTGAATGCATATATGTGAATGAGTATGAATGCATGCATGTTTGTTACTTAGATGCATATAATGCATGTATGAAATTATGAAGGTTTATGCATAAGTGCATGAAGGATGTATGTACTTGTGAGCATGAAGGCATACATATGTAGGCATGCATGGAAATGGGCATGCATGAATGATATATATGTATATGTATAAACTCATGAGGGATGTATGCATGAATGCTTGCATGTAATATAAGCATCTCTACATGAATAAATGATAGATGATGCATATATATGATATATGTAACGACCTGCTATTTAAATGAGTTTTTTTTTTTTTTTTATATACTATAACATTTAAAATGCTCTGATACCACACTGGATTAAACCCAATCATTAACCTGAGTAGCGAGAAGCAGAAATCAAATAAACATATCCATATATACTTATATACAATACCAGAGTGCTAACAGGTTTCCCAAAATTTACATATATGACTATTCCCCAAATATCCTCAACTAGTGAGGGCTATACAAAAGTACTCCCAAAAATATACTCACTTTCTATGGACAGGGTAGTACTGTGGCTCCTCTATCTGCGAGCCTGGTCTACTCACCTACCTGGATCACCTGAAAAATGTTAAAAGTAATTGAGATGAACCAACGCTCAGTAAGACGAAATATGCTATTGCTAGTGTGTGGCAAATGAGTTACAATACTATGAAAATCTGTTACTATATAATCATGTATCACCGAATCTATAAAGTAGAATACCAGTAATATAATCTTCATCTTTTACCTGTTGTTTAACCTTTCTGTACTTTAAGTTTATGCTCAAAATACTGCTAATATATATATATATATATATGTTATGTTTCTGTAAACCTGTATAAACATAGTAATAACTGTAAACTTCCCTGTGGATAACTATGTGTCATGATTTAACCCCTCATTACAGGGTTGTGCGGCTCGTAGGCGGGATTTACCCTGACTGGCCAACCAGGAATAAATCACTATACTCTATAGTCTGATCAGCCCTCCTCAACCCATATCTGATGGGGAGCCTGTCCACTCGTGGGCTCTATGCGATCGACCTTTATACCACATATTATCTGAATAGGTGGTTGCACTCTATACACTATATGTAGCTATGGTACCGTACTCTATAACTGTATGGTCCAATAGGGTCTGATACTATATAATACATCTCTATATATAACTATCTGTTTTACCATGATTCTGTAATAACTATATAAACCATGACGCTGTTGGAAACAGTATCTATATCAACTGTGTTTCTGTAATTAACTGTAAATCTGTATGTCATGGTATTGTAAAACTGTATAATCATGATATTTCTGTAATTGCTGTAAAATATATTTACTGTCTATATATTTTGTAAAACACATCTCTGAAAAATACTGTAAAGCATGTTTCTGTACTACATTTATATTCTCAAGCCACACAGTAATTTTAAAACATATTAATCATATTTGATAAACTGTATAAATCTTTACTGTAAACAATACTCTGGTGGAACAGTTATAATTTTATACTGAAAACATATTCAAATAGCCTAGCATAGCATATTTCCTTTACCTGATTCCTGCTAAAAATCCCCTACTATAATAGGTCCAACACCCGTAGGGTTCTTCCCTTAACACCCTGAAAATCATAAATCCCATAACAAAACATTACTATTTCTACGTCTATTACATTTCTTACAACTACTTGAAACTCAAATTCCAAATAAAAGACCTTATCCTAGATTTGGGATGAATCCCAACTTCGTTCCACCAACGATCCGCTCCGGCGAACTTGAAGAGGACTCCACCAGGAATGTCGTGGTAGTCTCAGATCGTTGATCTAGCGACTGACGGGGCCAGAATCAAAGAGAGAAGAGGGAGAGGCCATAGGAGAGAGAGAGAGAGAGAGAAGAGAGCGGCGCTGATTTTCTATGATTAAAGGAGTTTAAGAACTATTTATACTGCGGGATTTGTCGATGAGCCACATTACCTTGTCGATGAGTCCTTCAATAATTTCATCGACGAACTTCCTCCTTTGTTGACAAATTTTAGTCTGTCCCAAAACCCCTCTCGGTATCTTCTCGTTGACGAAGACGGGACCTCGTCGACGAGGTCCTGAAGAACCCTCATCAAAGAAACCCCTGTGTTCGTCGACGAGGCCTAGGGAAATTTCTTGGAATTATCACCTCCAAAATACAATGTCATCAATGAACGCTTCGGCTGCCTCCTTTTGTTACTGATTCCATTTCCCTCTCTCGTTATTATTTAAATACCATTATTTTTCACGTCGTTACAATATATGATTGCATGCATGTATGGTATGTGTACATGTGGATGCATGGTGATGCATATGTATGTATGCACGTGGCATGCCTGAATGGAGATGCATATATTTATATCCATGCCAGTATGCATATATATGCATAATGGCATGGATATAAACTATATATATATATATGTATGTATGCATATATGTATGTGTATATAACACATATATATGCATGTACGATAATATATGTACATGTATATTTCTATATGCACATTGAACATATGTATATGTATTTATATACATATATTACTATTATTATTATTATTATTATTATTATTATTATTATTATTATTATTATTATTATTATTATTATTATATAGGTATATATACATACTATTTACATAAATACATATTAGCAACCTATAGGGCATTATGCTAACTTTTTATAGCTGTCCCGTAATCCCAAGCATCAGTGTAATGCTTGACCCAACGGGACTTATGGCAAACATGACTCTCTTGACCCAAACCTCCCCAAGGCCCACGTATTTAGCCAACCCTACTTGGCGACATGTGTCATGCCCCGAACTCAGAAACGGGACCTAGGGGTGAAAATGTAATCTAACTTGTCCCTGTATCATACAAACCATCCACAGATACAGTACAAAGGATGAGGGTCCGACCCGGTGGGGTTCCCAAGCACCCTATACATATCCAAACACAATAGAATATACGTAGCGGAAATAGGTCTTTCTATACAAGCATGGTACCATACTAGAGTCTATACAAGAGCAGTAACAAGGCTCCATCAAAACGTACAAACGGGTGCCTAACACATCTCAAAACGGCAACCCACAAAACACAAGTCCTAGCACTTACCCAAGCGCTACCCATAGTACACCGACCACTACGCTCCCGACACAAGGATGCTAGTTCCGGTTACTCGAAGGACTTGAAAAATATGTACGTACAGCAGGGGTGAGACACCTCTCAGTAAGGAAGAATATATGTTATATCGGTGTGTGGCATTTGAGTCTTATCATGATGCAACATATACGCAGTTAAATGCAGTTCCAGTACTAATTTCACAACAGTGCATGCACACACACACACACACACATGATCAGCAAACCCAGTGTTGTCACACCCTTTGGCCCGAAGCCAGTCCGCGACATACGTCGTTGGCCCGTAGCCAACCCACGAAACACGGCGCCACCGGCACATGGCTAGTCCCCGACTCCCATGGCATCGTACCGGCGCTAAATTGGTGGAAACACACCCTTAGGTGATTAGCCGGGATAGGCTCACACTCTTGGATATAGAGTCAGACACTCTGCCAACCTATGACCAGCGATTTCATACGCCCTTGGATATAGAGCCGGACACTCTCAGTACCTGGAACAAATTTGGAACCACGTTCTTACTCGCATTTCAACCAAACACATCATAAACATGCATGCTCATATAACCAAACAAACCACACCCATTTGGTAATCTAAAATCATGGTTTTCCAAACATATACAGGTTAAAACAAGTCAAGGCACGACCATCCTTATAACACAGTATAAATCAACATATACATTTGGTTTTCAACAAAACTAGGGATGCAGCCTGTCACCCCCTTTTTCCCAAAACTGTAATCATGAAAAACCCATAATTTTCCCCATTAGATCCCCCCAAATGAGTAGCCAAAATACACACAAGACTGTAAACCATAATTCCACCGAGTCCGATTTAAAAAATAACCGATATAAACACAATTCCCCTTACCTTTCCTCAAATAGCAAATCCCGAACTCTAAGGTCCCTAAACAACGAACCGAGTTCCAAAACCTACAATCAACAATATAGAAAATACTCACAACTCTGTACTCTACCAAACTACCAGATCAGAAAAGAAAACCGAGTCTTACCTCGATTTTACACCAAAACCCGAAATCTCTGAAACGAATTTCCGATCCGTAGGTTTTGTAGAGAATCCTTCACGGATCCTCGTGGTAACTTTGGATCGTCGATTCTAGCGACGTACGACGAAGAAATCTAGAGAGAGTGTATGGAGAGTTTCTAGAGAGATAGAGAGAAGATATTTAAATTTCTTAGCTACGAAGTAATGGAAATCTCTTTTTATAGCCCTTGACTCGACCGCCTTCGTCGACGAAATGATGTCCTTGTCGACAAGGTCATATAGTTAGCTCGTCAACGAGACGGTGACTTCATCGACGAAGCTGAGATTCCCGGTTTTCCAAAACCCCTCGGCTTCTCCTCGTTGACGAATCTTGAATTTCATCGCACTTCACAATACCTCTTGACTTCTCCTCATCGACGAACACCTGCTCCTTGTCGACGAGAAATATGAGGCCTTCGTCGACTAACTCTAGCTTCGTCGACGAAGCTTGTTCAAATTCAAATTTTACCCCTCTATTCATTAATTAACCCGTATTTCATGGTTTGGGTTCTTACAATCTCCCCTCCTTACAAAAATTCAGTCCTCCAAATTTGCAATCTCTCATTCATGAACTCATTCATACAACTGAATACATACACGAATCTCTAGAAAGAAACTGGTGACTACTACAACGTAGTCCTATCATAACACATACATACATACATACCCTCACTTATGGTGGAGGAATATCGTGGTTACATATACAACTGTCTCAGGAGTTCACAATATACACACTCTCGATGACTAACCACCTATCCCAACCCAAAGTAGGATAACGTACCAGTACTCAAAACAACTGTGGATACTTTCGGCGTATTTTCGTTTCTAGTTCCCAAGAAGTTTCCTTAATCTCGTGATTCTGCCACAATGCCTTTACTAACGGTATATCTTTGGTATGAATTTTTTGAACTTTATGGTCACGAACCTGAACAGGTATCTTCTCATACGCTAAAGTATCCCCAATTTCCAACTCATCATAATTGATAACATGTCATGGATCCAATACGTACCTCCTCAACAAGGATACGTGAAACACATCATGGACCCTCAAGAGTGTTGGGGGTAGTGCAATCATGTAGGTTACCGGACCCACTCGCTCAAGAACCTCAAATGGTCTGATGTACCTTGGGCTCAACTTGCCCTTCCTCCCAAATCTCATCACTCCTTTCATCGGAGCGATATGCAGAAATACCTTACCCCCCACCTCGAACTCTAACTCACGACGGCGAACATCTGCATAACTTTTCTATCGACTCTGAGCTGATTTAATCCTCTTCCGGATCAAACCCACCTTCTCAGATGCCTGCTACACAAGTTCAGGTCCTAACACCTGACGTTCACCAACCTCATCCTAGCACAAAGGAGATCGTCAACTCCAACCATAAAAAGCCTCGAACAGTGCCATCCCAATACTAGCCTTGAAGCTATTATTATATGCGAACTCTACTAGTGGCATAAACTGTATCCAGCTACCGCCGAAATCTAACACACAAGCTCGCAACATATTTTCCAAGATCTGTATCGTCATCTCCGACTATCCATCAGTATTGGGGTGGAACGTTGTACTAAAAGTAAGCTTCGTCCCCAGTGCCTCCTGCAAACTTGTCCAGAATTGAGAAGTAAACCTCGGGTCTCGATTCGATACAATGGACACTAGTACTCCGTGCATTCTCACAATCTCATGCACATACATATAAGCTAGCCTACTCATAGAATAGCCAACCTTCATAGGTATTAAATGAGCAGATTTCATCAATCTGTCCACGATCACCCAAATAGCATTATGCTCGTGAAGTGTTGGCGGCAATCCGGTAACAAAATCCATGGAAATATGCTCCCATTTTCACACCGGAATAAGCAAAGGCTGCAATAGCCATACCGGCCTCTGATGTTTAGCTTTCACTTGCTGACACATCAGACACTACTCCATGAACTGAACAATCTGCCTCTTCATACCAGACCACCAGAAGGTCTCGCGCAAGTCCCGATACATCTTTGTGCTACCAAGATGTACCGTATACAAAGAACAATACGCCTCTTCTAGAATCATCCTTATGATCTCATCATCATTTGGAACACACAGCCTGGTCCCAAATCTCAACACACCTCCCTTAGAGATGTTAAACTCTGTAGCCAGTCCCTGCTGTACCTTTTCCCTAACCTTTTCCAACTTCGCATCACTAGCCTGCGCGACCTATATACGCTCAAACAAAGTCGGCTGGACCACCAAACTAGCAAGATAAGCCTGATGATCACCACGCACCAAATCTATACCTAAGCTCTCCAAATCCTGTCTGATGTGATGCTGAGCTACAACTGCAGATACAGCCGCATGCTCTGACTTCCGACTCAACGCATCAACCACCACATTAGCTTTCCCTGGGTGATAATTGATCGTACAATCGTAGTCCTTAATCAACTCAAGCCACCTTCTCTGCCTCATATTCAACTCTTTCTACGTGAAGAAATACCTAAGGCTCTTATGGTCGGTGAAGATCTCACACTACACACCGTACAGATAGTGTCGCCAGATCTTTAGTGCATATACAACAGTAGCTAATTCCAAATTATGCGTAGGGTAATTCTTCTCGTATTCCTTCAATTTCCGAGAAGCATACACTACTACCTTAACCTGTTGCATAAGCACACATCCTAGACCTTTTAGAGATGCGTCACTATAAATTACAAACCCGCCATCCCCTGAAGGAATGGTCAAAACCGAAGCAATAACTAGCCAGTGCTTCAACTCCTGAAAGCACTGCTCGCAATCACTGGTCCATTCAAATTGCACTTCCTTCCTAGTCAATTGAGTCAAAGGCCTAGACAATTTAGAGAAACCTTCCACGAACCGACGATAAGAACCCGCTAGTCCTAGAAAACTCCAAACCTCCTGCACATTCTTCGGCCTCACCCAGTTAACCACAGCTTCGATCTTGCTATGATCAACTGAGATACCATCACCAGTCACCAGATGGGCTAAGAATGCCACCTAATCCAACCAGAATTCACACTTTTTCAGTTTAGCATACAACTTCTTCTCCCGCAGAATCTATAATACCAACCTTAGATGGTGCTCATGCTCTTTCGTACTCCTCAAGTATACCAGAATATCATCAATGAATTCCACCATGAATCGATCCAGGTACTTATGGAAAACCCTGTTCATAAGATCCATAAATACTGCCGGAGCAATCGTCAACCCAAAAGCCATGACTAAGAACTCATAGCGGCCATATCTAGCTCAGAAAGCTGTCTTCGCAACATCCTCAGACCTGACCCTCACTTGATGATATCTTGATCGCAAGTCGATATTCGAAAAGACCTGGGTCCCCTGCAACTGGTCAAAGAGATCATCTATACAAGGTAAAGGATAACGATTCTTCACAGTTACCTTATTAATCTCACGGTAATCAATGCACATCCGCATCGACCCGTCCTTCTTCTTCACAAACAATACTAGAGCTCCCAAGGGCGAAACACTAGGTCAAATGAATCCCCTGTCCAGTAATTCCTGCAACTGCTCCTTCAACTCCTAAAATTCTACTAGTGCCATCTGGTACGGAGCTTTAGAGATCGGTGCCTTTCCAGGCAGCAACTCTATCGCAAACTCCACCACACGATCCGGAGGTAAACTGGGTAAATCTTTAGGAAACACATCTGAAAACTCGCTGACTACCCAAAGTCCTCTCAGTCTTTTCCACCCAGTCCTCTGCTATCATTGGGTCATGTCCCCCAGAGAACGTCAGAGGATGCATGCATATGAACCTCTCAATGGTGCACCCCGCAGCAATAGGAGAGAGTTCACGTCTCCTCACACTTCACCCGATCTCCTGCAAAACCTGCTTCATCAAACCTCGAGGCATAGAAGGAGACTCATCACTCGCAGTCTCCTCGGAGCCACTTCCCAGGTCATTATCCTTGGGCTCCATACTGAAACACAATAGGGATCTATCGGTATCCCTACAACAAATACAGTTAGCACAATGATCTATAACTAATCCTGTTAACTACTCCCTACCAGGTCTCAGTTTGTCCTATCACACTGACACGAAAGTCATCAATGGTCTGCCCTGCCTTTACTGGAATTGTCATCCCAGGAAAAACATGGAATACCACCAACAAATCTCAGTCTAGCAATAGAACAACCCTCAACCAACACTACCCACATCCAATATCCTATACTCTGGTATATACTCACTGCTAAGCCTAACCAAGTCTGCAAGACCTAACAACCTGGTTAGCTCAGATACCAAGCTATCACTCCCCGAACCCGGAAATGGGACATGGGGGTGAAAATATAATCTAACCTGTCCCTGTATCATACAAACCATCCACAAATACAGTACAAAGGATGAGGGTCTGACCATGTGGGGTTCCCAGGCACCCTATACACATCCAAACACAACAGAATATATGCAAAAAAAATAGGTCTTTCTATACAAGCATGGTTCCATACCAGAGTCTATACAAGAGCAGTAACAAGGCTCCATCAAAAAGTACAAACGAGTGCCTAACAAATCTCAAAATGGCAAACCACAAAACACAAGTCCTATTACTTACCCAAGCGCTACCCGTAGTACACCGGCCACCACGTTCTTAACATAAGGACGCTAGTTTTGGTTACTCGAAGGACCTGAAAAATATGTACGTACAGTAGTGGAGAGACACCTCTCAGTAAAAAAAATTACAGGTTATATCAGTGTGTGACATTTAAGTGTTATCATGATGCAACATACACGCAGTTAAATGCAGTTCCAACACTAATTTCACAACAGCGCATACACGCACGCACACACATGATCAGCAAACCCAATGTCGTTATACCCTTTGGCCCGAAGCCGGCCTGCGACATATGGTGTTGGCTCGTAGCCAACCCGCAAAACATGGTGCCACCGGCACATGGCTAGTCCCCAACTTTCATGACATCGTACCGGCGCTAAAATGGTGGATCCACACCCTTCGGTGATCAGCTGGAATAGGCTCACGCCCTCGGATATAGAGTCGGACACTCTGCCAATATATGGCCAGCGATTTCATACGCCCTCAAATATAGAGTCGGACACTCTCAGTACTTGGAACAAATTCGGAACCACGTTCTACTCGCATTTCAACCAAACACAACATAAACATGCATGCTCATATAACCAAACAAACCACACCCATTTGGTAATCTAAAATCATGGTTTTACAAACTTATACAATTTAAAACAAGTCAAGGCATGACCATCCCTATAACACAGTATAAATCAACATATACATTTGGTTTTCAACAAAACCAGGAATGCAGCCCGTCGCCCCCTTTTTCCCAAAACTATAATCATGAAAAACCCATAGATTTCCCCATTAGATCCCCCCAAATGAGTAGTCAAAACACACACAGGACCGTGAACCACAGTTCCACCGAGTCCGATTTTAAAAATAATCGATATAAACACAATTCCCCTTACCTATCCCCAAATGGAAAATCCCGAGCTCTAAGGTCCCTAAACAGCGAACCGAGTTCCAAAACCTATAATCAACAGTACAAAAAATACTCACGACTCTGTACTCTACCAAACTACTAGATCAGAAAAGAAAATCGAGTCTTACCTCGATTTTACACCAAAACCCAAAATTTCTCTGAAACAAATTTTCGATCCGTAGGTTTTGTAGAGAATCCTTCACGGATCCTCGTGGTAACTTTGGATCATTGATTCTATTGACGTATGATGAAGAAATCTAGAGAGAGAGAGAGAGTGTATGGAGAGTTTTTAGAGAGATAGGGAGAAGATATTTAGATTTCTTAGCTACGAAGTAATGGAAATCTCTTTTTATAGCCCTTGACTCGGCCGCCCTCGTAGATGAAATGGTGTCCTCATCGACAAGACGGTGACTTCGTCGACGAAGTTGAGATTCCCAGTTTTCTGAGACCCCTCGGCTTTTCCTCGTCGACGCACCCTAAATTTCGTCACACTTCACAACATCTCTTGGCTTCTCCTTGTCGATGAACACCTGCTCCTCGTCGATGAAAAATATGAGGCCTTCGTCAATGAACTCTGGCTTTGTCGACGAAGCTTGATCAAATTCCAATTTTACCCCTCTCCTCATTAATTAGACCTGTATTTCACGATTCGGGTTCTTACAACATGCATAGCTAGGTACCCATCAGAGTCTTTCTACAACGAAAGGTGGAGAGCAATGCGGGTCAAAATCTAATTTTTGTTTGGAACAAAATAGTATTTTTTGTCAAGACTACTTGTTCATTGGCTTTAGAAATATTGATAAAAATTTCAACATGTTTGAAATGTCAGTCTAAATTGTTAGAAAATATTAGAATGTCATCAATATAAACAAAAATAAATTGTGAATATGGAGTAAA
This sequence comes from Malania oleifera, assembly GCF_029873635.1. Lineage (NCBI taxonomy): Eukaryota > Viridiplantae > Streptophyta > Magnoliopsida > Santalales > Ximeniaceae > Malania > Malania oleifera. Next base: position 78,314,672 of record NC_080426.1, on the reverse strand, counting down.
TACATCATTCATAATACTTTGAAATTCACTTAGAACATTCTTTAATCTGAATGGCATAACATTCCATTCATATTGCCTAAATGGAACTGTGAAAGCATTGTTATATCTGTCTTTCTCGGTAGTTTGAATTTTATAGAATCCTAATTTCATATCAAATTTGGAAAATAATTTTGCATTATAGACTCTTTTTGTATTGTCCTCAAAATTCTCACCATTTTTTTTATAATAGCAAATTACTCCAATCTCTGAATATAATGGGCACCCCTAAGTAGCAGAAAATATAAATCACATAACCACATATACATACATACATACATACATACATATATATATATATATACAATACCAGAATTCAATATTTGCAACCGTAGCTACATAATACATCTCTCTCTCCTGTGTCAACCACCCCAAAAATACAAAACCCTACACAAAAACTTACCCTATAACTAAGGTGACCAAGTGATCTCTATCCGCGAGCCTGATCTGCTCGCCTAGCTGGCTCACCTGAAAAAAAATATTAAATCAATAGGGTGAGTCGATGCTCAGTAAGTGGAAATATGCTATTACTTGTATGTGGCGACCGAGTCATAATACTATAACTTTAATATATATAAAATTGCATGATTTGGAAAATCTGTAAAACACATGTATAATAATTTAAAACATTTATATCATCTGAACTTTCTATCATTCATATTGCTATATCATACTATATACAACAAAAGCTATAAAACTGTATACATATAAATAAATGTGCTCTTTCCTTGGGACTCTGTATGTCATGATTTAATCCCTTATGACAGGGTTGTGCGGCTCGTAGACGGGACTTAACCTGGTCAGCCCTCCAGGTAAGTCATCATACTCTACACTACCTCAGCCCGACCAAACTGCATCCACTCCTAAGCTCGGGACTGGCTGCTACCTCATCTAACCAGCCCCCTCTACCCAGCGTACTGGGGAGCTGCATCCTCTCCGGGCACGGTTAGACGATACCCACATACTATCTGAGATATGTGGTTGCACTCTATCTGTATATAGCAATGGTACCGTGCTCTGTAAGCTGTATCTGTTTGTAATATTTCCAATGGGATCTAACACTATATAAGTACATTTATATATATATATATATATATATATATCTTTACTATATTCATCATGTTTCTAAAATAACCATAACACTATAATATCATACTGTAAATACTGTAACATATGAGTAACTATAGCATCTTGATGCTATAACTGTATAATCCGTCTTTATAAACTGTCTGTATAATCTGTCTGTATAAACTATGCGTTATGGAATTTAGGAAAACATAGCATTCTGTAAATACTATAAATATGTCTGTTAAAATATTTGTGAATATCTGTATATATATATATATATATACCATATAACATGATATGCTAAAACACTGTATAAATTCTACATCAGGTAAATATCTACTTAGGCCACACAAACATTAAAACTCTTATTCTGTAAAAACTGTATAATAAACTAGTATATATATGTGTCTATGAAATCTCTGTTAACATTCTTAAAACTCATAGCATAGCATATTTTCCTTACTTTAACTCTGAAAAGCCCCTATGAAATTCTGACCCTATACCCACAGGGTTCCTATTTCAACATCCTGAAAATCACATCCCCCAGAACAAAACATCAGTATTTTCTTACCTACAACATTTCTTATAACTATGAGAAAGGCATAATATGAATAAAATGTCTTACCCTGAATTTGGGATGATTTTCAAACCTACTTCCCCCATGATCAACTCCATCAGACTTGTAGAGAATTTCGCCAGGAGTGACGTGGTGGCCTTAAATCTTCAATCCGGCGAGAAATAGAGTCGGAATCGAAAAGAGAAGGGGAGAGGGGCATAGAGAAAGAAAATGGAGGTTTCTTGCGCCAATTTTTCACCAAAAATCCAAGTTTTCACTATTTATAGAGCCGAATTCGTCGACGAGACACGTCACCTCATCGACGAGTCCTTTAATAATTTCATCGACGAACTTCCTCCCTCATCGATGAATTTCAGACTATCCCAAAAAACCCTCTTGGTATCTTCTCGTTGACGAGGCCCCTTATGCGCTCGTCGATGAATTCCCTGTGTTCGTCGACGAGGCCCTGTGTAAGAATTTTGGGTTATTATATCCAAAGTGCAATGTCATCGACGAACACTCTGTTTCCATTTCCCTCCCTCTTTATTTTTTATAAACCATTATTTTTCGGGTCGTTACATTCTCCCCTTATTATAAAATTTCGTCCTCGAAATTTACTATCTGTATCTCCATCTATCATCTCATAAAGGCAAAATGTCTACTTATTTTATTACCTGCCCTCACTTATGGCGGAGGAATACCATGATTACATTATATATTCTGAGAGATTACACATATAAAACTAAAAACTATCTACTAACCATTCCATACATGTACCTGCAAAAGAAACTTATTTAACTATTATACTTTACCTGATTACCTCTATACCTCTTGGAACAATTGCGGGTATTTCTGTCTGATCTGCTCCTTAAGCTCCCAAGAAGCTTCCTTTATGGCGTGATTCCTCCACAAAACTTTAACTAACAGTATTTCTTTAGTGCGTAGAGTCTGAATCTTTCTGTCTAAAATCTGTACTGGTACTTCTTTATATGCCAATGAATCCTTAAGCTTTATCTCTACATAGCTAATGATGTGGGATGGGTCTGGGACGTATTCCCTAAACATAGCAACATGAAACAAGTCATGAATTCGAGCCAAAGCTGCTGGCAAAGCTAGCCTATAGGCAACTGACGCTATTCTCTCCAGTATTTCAAAAGGGCCGATATACCTGGGGCTCAACTTGCCTTTCTTTCCAAACCTCATAACTCCTTTCAGAGGAGCTATCTTCAAAAATACTTGATCTCCCACATCAAAGTCTAACTTTCGGTAGCAAGTGTCTTCGTAGCTTTTCTGTCGACTCTGTGCTGTACTGATTCTTTCTCTAATCAATCGAACCTTGTCGGACACCTATTGTATTATCTCTGGACCCAAAACTCTCCTTTCACTTACTTTATCCTAGGAAAGAGGAGAACGACATCTCCTGCCATACAATGCCCCGTAAGGTGCTATGCCGATGCTAGCCTGATAGCTATTATTGTAAGAAAACTCAATTAACGGCATAAATTGACTCCAATTGCCTCTAAAATCAAGCACACAAGCACGAAGCATATCTTCTAGTGTCTGAATCGTCCTCTCAATCTGACCATCTGTCTGGGGATGGAAAGTAGTGCTAAAAGCTAACTGTATACCCATAGCCTTTTGAAAACTTTTCTAGAATCATGAAGTAAACCGAGGATCTCAGTTAGAGACTATGATATCGGTACACTATGGACGCGAACTATCTTATGAACATAAATTTCTGCTAACCTGTCCATGGAATAACAGATTTTAATAGGGATGAAATAAGCAGTTTTTGTCAAATGATCAACAACCACCCAAATCGCATTCAGTTCTTGTCGCACTGGTGGTAGCCCCGTAACGAAGTCCATTGAAACGTGGTCCCATTTCCACTCTAGAATGAACAATGGCTGCAACTGCCCTGCTGGTCTCTAGTGCTCAGCCTTAACCTGCTGACACGTCAAGCATTACTGAACAAACTCGACTATCTCCCTCTTCATTCCACTCCACCAAAAGTACTATAGTAGATCCCAATACATTTTAGTGCTACCTGGATGTACGGTGTATAGGGATCTGTGAGCCTTGTCCAGTATAGTTCTTCTGATCTCGGTATCTGTAGGAACACATAGCCTAGTACGAAATCATAAGGCTCCGTCATCTGATATGCTGAACTCCTCTCCCTGACCATCCCACACTCTAGCCATCACCTCTGTCAACTCCGTATCATCACCCTGAGCTGCTTTAATCCTCTCATATAACGTAGGCTAAACCACTAGACTGATAATGACTGCTAGAGGACTCTCCTCTATTAGCTCTAAACTGAGCCTCTCCAAATCCATTATAATTGAATGCAGAATCTCCATGGCTTTTAACACTAGACCCACTGATTCTCTACTTAGAGCATCAGCTACCACATTCGCTTTCCCTGGGTGGTAACTAACGGTGTAGTCGTAATCTTTAATGAGTTCTAGCCACCTTCTTTGTCTTATATTTAGCTCTTTCTAAGTGAAGAAATATTTCAGACTCTTATGATCCATGAAAATCTCACACTTCCCTCCATATAAATAATGCCTCCAGATCTTGAGAGCATATACCACTGTAGCTAACTCCAAATCATGCACAGGATAATTCTTCTTATATTCTTTAAGTTGTCTAGATGCATAAGCAATGACCCTGCTGTGCTGCATCAACATGCACCCAAGACCCTTCAAAAAGGCATCACTGTATATTACAAAATCGTTCTCCCCTAATGGAATAGCCAGAACTGTCGTGAAACCAACCGCTGTTTTAATTCTTGAAAACTATGTTCACAGTCGTTGGTCCAATCAAACCTCACATTTTTCCTTGTAAGTCGGGTTAATGGACCCGATAGTCTGGAGAAGCCATCTACGAAGCGCTGGTAATAGCCTGTTAATCGTAGAAAACTCCTGACCTCCTGTACATTGCCTGGCCTTTCCCAATTCACCACTGCCTCTATTTTACTCTGATCAATAGATACACCTGCTTCAAAGATCACATGACCGAGAAAAGGAACTTGCCTTAGCCAGAAATCACATTTCTTTAATTTGGCATACAATTTCCTTTCTCTTAGTATCTGCAACACCAGCCTCAAATGGTGCTCGTGCTTTTCAAAACTCCTCGAATAGACCAATATATCATCAATGAACACAACCACAAACTGATCTAAATATTGATGGAACACCTAATTCATCAAATCCATAAATACTGCTGGTGCATTAGTCAACCCAAACGACATCACTAAGAATTCGTAATGCCCATACCTAGTATGAAACGCGGGCTTTGAAATATCCTCTGCTCTAACTTTCACCTGATGGTTACTCAACCGTAGGTCAATTTTAGAGTAAACCCGGGTCCCCTGAAGCTGATCAAATAAATCATTGATCCTAGGGAGAGGATATTTATTCTTGATCATCAGTTTATTGATCTCCCTATAATCGATACAGTCTTATGGTCCCATCTTTCTTTTTCATGAACAGAACTGGTGCACCCCAAGGCGACACACTGGGCCTAATAAAACCTTTATCCACTAATTCCTGTATCTATACTTTCAATTCTTTTAACTCCACTAGGGCCATATGGTATGGTGCTTTTGATATTGGTGCAGATCCCGGCAACAAATAGACGGTAAACTCAAAATCACGGTCAGGCGGCAAACCAGGCAATTCTTTTGAAAAAACATCTGAGAATTCTCTCACTACTGGTATATCAACTTGTCTCAATTCTTCTTTTGGAAATTCTTTTATGTATGCAACATACCCCCGGAAACCATCCTGTAGTAGTCTCCTCACCTGAATAGCCGACACTAGCTGTGGTGAGGCACGCACACATGAACCCACGAATTTGTATTCTTGCTCGCCCGGGGGTCTAAAAATAACTTCTTTTTTATGGCAATTTATACTGGCATGATGAGTAGCTGGCCAGTCCATACCCAATATTATATCAAACCCCTGCATATCTAGAACTACTAGATCAGTTGATAATGCCCTCTCTTGAATACTTACTAGAAAATTATGAAGTATTCTCCTGTATCTCACCACATACCCCATCGGCGTACCCACATACAGCTCTATATCTAATGGTTGTATCTCTATTCCAGCTATTTTCACATATCCCACCGATATAAAGGAATGGGTGGCACCTGTATCAAACAAAACAATAATTGTATATGGTAAAGCAATTAGGATACCTGTAACCACGTCTCCAACTGTCTCGTCGTCTCCTGGCGTCAACGCATAAACTCTCATCGGCGCGGTATTTCTCTGCTAACCTCTGCGGGGCACCTGGTATCCTCCCTAAAATGGCCTAGGAGCCAATACATAACCTGGTGTCATCTGACAGGATTGAGCCATATGACCTGGTCTCCCGTAGTGGTGGCAAACATTCTCCCCCAGTCGACATTCACCTGGGTGTCTCCGTCCACAACTGGTACAAATGGCGGGAGGCTGACCACCCTAAAATCCACCCTGCTCTACCATCTATCTTTGACCTCCGCCAAATGTACCTCCTCTCCGAGGGCCTCGGCTGAGACCCGCCAAAAAACTCGAGGGTGCGGTCCTCTTCTTCTAACACTGTGTCTCAGTCTCTTCTGGCAGACTCTCCTCTGCTATAATGGCCCTGTCAACCAACTCTACAAAATCCTAGATCCTCAATACCGCCACTTGCTAGTAAACATCTCGCCTCAAATTCTTCTCAAACATTCTGGCCTTCATTACTTCATTGGGGATGATATATGGGCAGAAACGTGAGAGCTCGATAAATCTCGCCGCATACTGCTGGACTATCATCGACCCTTAGGACAGACTCAGGAACTCCTATACTCGGGCCTTTCTGACTAAGGCAGGATAGTATCTATCGAAAAATATATCCCTAAAACGGGCCCAGGTCATCGGCACTACCGTCGTCCTCTGCTCCTCCAATAGTCTAGTGGTCATCCACCATCTCTCATCCTCCTATACCAGTCTATACGTAGCGTACATAACTTTCTGCTCATCGGTGCAGTGAAGTACTGTCAGGATCTTCTCTACCTCCTGCACCTAGTTCTTAGCAACTGTAGGGTCAGTCGCTCCAGAGAAGGCTGGTAGATTCATCTTCACGAATTTCTCTTTGGTGCATTCCTAAACTGAAGATGGACCTCCCTGCTCTCTAGAGTTCCGCGCTATCTCAGCAATAACTTGCTGAACCACACTATGTAGCACAACATCTGAATTCGCACCTCCTACATCAGAAGGCCCAGCACCATCATTTCCATTGGCGTGAGTGCTACTGCTTCCTGGATCCATCCTGCAATTATAGAGAACACCGTTTAGAATCCTATTTCTCATACAGACCTAACTTATTCCATTTAACTAAAACTACAAATTCTCTATTAACCATCCTTCCTGATCCTAACCCCAAAACCCAATCTTGCAACCCAAACACATGACTCGTTGATAGTTTACCATGGTTTTCCTGAAATCGTCACTCGAGGAAAAACACATAAACTACCACGAAATCTTGTATCCAGATCACATAAAAAAACCTCAAATCTTTTCCTATATTCTAGTATTGTTTTCCACTGCACTCTAGAGTCTACAGAACCTAGCCACCAAGGCTCTAATACCAATTTGTAATGTCCTTAAAATTCTCACCATTTTTTTTTATACTAACAGATTACTCCAATATCTAAATATAGTGGGCACCCCTAAGCAGTGAAAAACATAAACCACATAACCACACACACACACACACACACACACACACACACATATATATATATATATATATATATATATATATATACAATACCAGAATTCAGTATTTGCAACCATAGCTACATAATACATCTCTCTTTCTAGTGTCAGCCACCCCAAAAATACAAAACCCTACACAAAAACTTACCCTATAACTAAGGTGACCAAGTGATCTCTATCCGCGAGCCTGATCTACTCGCCTAATTGGCTCACCTGAAAAAAAATGTTAAAGTAATGGGGTGAGTCGACGCTTAGTAAGTAGAAATATGCTATTACTAGTATGTGGCGACTGAGTCATAATACTATAACATTAATATATATATATATATATATATATATATATATATATATATATATATAGAAAACTGCATGACCTGGCAAATCTATAAAACACATGTATAGTAATTTAAAACATTTATATCATCTGAACTTTCTATCATTCATATTGCTATATCATACTATATACAACAAAAGCTATAAAACTGTATACATATAAATAACTGTGCTATTTCCCTAGGACTCTGTATGTCATGATTTAACCCCTCATGACAGGGTTGTGCAGCCCGTTGGCGGGACTTAACCTGGTCGACCCTCCAAGTAAGTCATCATACTCTACATTACCTCAGCCCAGCCAAACTACATCCACTCCTAAGCTCGGGACTGGCTGCAACCTCGTTTAACCGGCCCCCTCTACCCAACATACTGGGGAGTTGCATCCTCTCCGAGCACGGTTAGACGGTACCCACACACTATCTGAGATATGTGGTTGCACTCTATCTGTATATAGCAACGGTACCGTGCTATGTAAACTGTATCTGTCTGTAATATTTCCAAAGGGATATGATACTATATAAGTATATATATATATATATATTTACTATTTTCATCATGTTTCCAAAATAACCATAACGCTATAATACCATATTGTAAATACTGTAACATCTGAGTAACTATAGCATCTTGATGTTATAACTGTATAATCTGTCTTTATAAACTGTCTGTATAATATGTCTGTATAAACTGTGCATTATAGCATATAGGAAAACATAGCATTCTGTAAATACTATAATATACTGAACTGAATAAAATCTATATAAATGTCTATTAAAATATCTTTGAATATTTGTATATATATACTATATAACATGATATGCTGAAACACTATATAAATTCTACATCAGGTAAATATCTACTTAGGCCACACAAACATTAAAACTCTTATTCTGTAAAAACTGTATAATAAATTGGTATATATATGTGTCTATGAAATCTCTGTTAACATTCTTAAAACTCCTAGCATAGCATATTTCCCTTACCTTAACTCTGAAAAGCCTCTATGAAATTCTGACCCTATACCCACAAGGTTCCTAGTTCAACATCCTGAAAACCACATCCCCCAGAACAAAACATCAGTATTTTCTTACCTACAACATTTCTTATAACTAAGAGAAAGGCATAATATGAATAAAATGCCTTACCCTGAATTTGGGATGATTTTCAAACCGACTTCCCCCACGATCAACTCTGGCAGACTTGAAGAGAATTTCTCCAGGAGCGACGTGGTGGCCTCAGATCTTCAATCCGGTGAGAAACAGAGCCGGAATCGAAGAGAGAAGGGGAGAGGGGCGTAGAGAGAGAAAATGGAGGTTTCTTGCACCAATTTTTCACCAAAAATCTAGGTTTTCACTAGTTATAGAGCTGGATTTGTCAGCGAGACATGTCATCTCGTCAACGAGTCCTTTAATAATTTCGTCAACGAACTTCCTCCCTTGTCAACGAATTTCAAACTATCCCAAAAAACCCTCTCGGTATCTTCTCGTCGACAAGGCCCCTTATGCGCTCGTCGACAAATTCCCTATGTTCGTCGATGAGGCCCTGTGTAAGAATTCCTAATTATTATATCCAAAGTGCAATGTCATCAACGAACACTTTGCGTTCGTTGACGAAGCCTACTGCCTCCTTCTGTTTCTGTTTCCATTTCCCTCCCTCTTTATTATTTATAAACCATTATTTTTCGGGTTGTTACACTTTTGATTATGTCTAATTTATTTGAAATTCAATATCTAATCCATTTCAAATTTGGAAAATATTTTGGCATTATAAACTCTATGATTAAGTTCGATTTATTTGGAATTGGATATCTAATCCATTTTAGAGCTTTGTTTAATGGTTTACAATTTATGACTAATCTTGTGGCACATTTTTCAATTTTAAAGGCCTTTTAAACATAAAATGCCGCATAACTCCACGATGATTTTGATTTACTAATTCATTTTTTGTCGAAAATATATTGAATTTATTTTTTGCAATATTCCACAATTTCAAGGGACATTTGAATTGGTCTAGCTTTTATTGGGATATTCTTATCACAAAAAGACAACTTATACTTGTAGGACACCTTTCTTCATAGCTTTTCCATGGGAGTGGTAGTGAGTGAAGGAAGATTGATGCACTTAGATGAGGCTTAAGAGCCTTTTTATAGGCTCAAATTTGAAAAAAAAATTGAATAAAATTTTGCAACAGTGACCAAGTGTGGTTGACAGACTTGAAATGGGCTGCCTAACTTAAGGACCCACCAGGCTTTGCTTTAAACAAAAGAAAAATGATAAAAAATTTTACTAGACTTTAAGCTTATCTCTAAGGAATCTTGATCTTTAAGCTAAAAGGAAATTACCAGGAAGTTGCCAAGTTGAGAGGAAATTGTCAGAAAGTTGTCTTTTGAAAAATCATTAACTTTATCTGGATACTTTGGCAACTTGAGCCAAAAGTTGATCTCGAAAAGATTTCTGCATATTTATCTTTATCTTTAATGAATCTTGAGTTGGCTAGATAATTGAAGAAGAGAAATTGCTACTAAAAATCACATTATAAAGTCAAAGTCGTGGCCGACCTCATCTTCATAATTGGAAGAATAATTTGTTATTGCATCCTTTAAAATTGAACTCCGCCTGTGATGCACTTAATGAACAATTTTTTTCACACACAGCTGGTCCTAAGCCCGGATAAAGGAGGAGGGTTGAGTTAGGTAGCTGACAGCCAGTGTAAAATTTTTCAGATCACTATGATATGAATCCTTACCAAATATTTGCTAGGGCGTCCCCTACGAGCGACGCATTGCACTTGAACCACTCGGGTGTAGCGAAAAGTGGGCGAGGTTGGGTTAGTTCGTTGCCCCAAAGCAACGCGTCATGTTGGTGCCCGGGTATGGTGTCAAATATGTGAGGGTTCTTGCATCATTCTGGACGTGGGCAGGTAAAAATGTTAGTTCAGGAAACTAGGATTAGATTAGCAACTTGGAATATAGGGACACTTACAGGTAAAAGTATGGAAATTGTGGATACAATGATTAGAAGAAGAATTAATATAATTTGCTTTCAAGAAACTAAGTGGGTGGGGGAGAAAGTTAGAGAAATTGATAAATCAGGATTTAAACTTTGGTGCACTGGAAAAGAAAAACATAAGAATGGAGTAGGCATTATTATAGACAAAAACTTGAAAGATAGCATTATAGATGTAACTAGAGTAGGGGATAGAATTATAATAATCAAGATGGTATTAGGACAAGAGATAATAAATATCATTAGTGCATATGCTCCTCAAGTCGGCTTAGTAGAAAATCTTAAGAGACAATTTTGGGAAGATATGGATAGTATTATACAAGGCATACCAAAGATTGACAAAATATTTATAAGAGGAGATCTGAATGGACACATTAGAAGAGATAATAAAAATTATGAGAAGGTACATAAAGGATATGGATATGGAGACGAAAATGAGTCTGGGGAGATGATCTTAGACTTTATTATGTCATATGATTTTAGTATAATGAACACTTGCTTTAAGAAGAGAGAAAAACACTTAATAACCTTTAAAAGTGGATAAAACTAAGGACAAAGTAGAGGCTGAGTTAGAATTATAAAGAGAAACTTTGGAATCTAGAGGCTATAGGATGAGTAGAAATAAGACAGAATTTTAGAGACAAAGTTAAACTTGATGATGAAGAAATAAATAGCACTTGTAGATTTCGATACCTTGGATGTATTATGCAAGCTAAAGGAGAAATCGAAGATGATGTAATGCATAGAGTTAAAGTAGGTTGGGTAAAATGGAGAAGTGCTTCAAGTGTGCTCTGTGATTGTAGAATACCCTTAAAATTGAAAGGGAAGTTTTATAGGACAGCTATAAGACCAGCTATGTTATATGGATCGGAATTTTGCGCAACGAAGAAACATAATATCGAAAAAGTAAAAGTTACCAAGATGAGAATGCTTAGATGGATGAGTGGTATAAGATTGAAAGATAAATTAAGGAATCAAAATATTTGTGGTAAGTTAGGTGTAGCTCAGATAGAAGATAAGATAAGGGAGGGACGATTAACATGGTATGGACACTTGCAACGTAGGCCACATAGTGCACCTGTGAAGAAGAGTGACTTAGTTACTATGGGGGGTAGTAGATGGGGTAAGGGTAGACCTGAAATAACTCGAGAAGAGATAGTGAGTAAGGATTTAATATCCTTCAATCTATCAAAAGAAATGGTCCATGATCCCATAAATTGGCGGAAAAGGATTCATATAGCCGACACTTGGTTTTGTTTTTGTTGTTGTATCCTTTAAAATTGCCAAAATTTCCTCAGGATTTTTTACATGGGCAAGTTTTGTCTAAAATTGGGATTTTGAAAGAAGAAATTTCATTTGTACATACTTCTCTGGAGACATTGAGAATTTTGGGTTCCTTTTGAACCAATTGTCGAAGAATTTTTTGGTGAAATGTTCAGTCTTCATACCACCCCACCATTTAAATTGAACTTGCCTTCCAAAGTAAATGTGGTGTAGGATGGGGGAAGGTGACCTAGTCATACTATTAACCCTCAAGTAAACACATACATCAGAAACACTTTAAATTGAGAATTGTATCAACCAAACTTAAACAATATAAAGTAGGATATGCTTCACATGTTTAAGAATTTTGAAAGGGTATATTATTTGTTCAGAAGTTCAATCTCAACAGTTCTTTCACAAAAGAATCAATTTATATGTTGTAAAGATGTTATTTCAATCATTTAAGAACATAAGTCTACGTTAGCATAGCAATATTCCCACAATTAGCAAAGAAATAAGTGTATAAATTTTGAAAGTTAAGGTTCTGGGTGACTTCAATCGCCTGGACTTCAGAGTCAGTCGCCTGAAGAATTTATAAGTAGAATTCCAGATTGGAAATAGCGAGTTAGTCGACTATGCCAATGAACTCAGTCGCCTGATGAATTTCGACTGAACTGCTACTGCCTCCCTAGAATTCTGTTTAAAAATTCATCAGGTGACTGAGTTCATTGGCTTAGTCGACTAAGTCGCTATTTCCAATCTGTAATTCTACTTCAACTTTAGTCACTTGAACTCCTACAGGTTTTGAAGAAAAGGTAGGAATTCAAGGGTTATTTTTAAGCTAGGACTATGAGGCTTTGAATAAGAGTTCACAACCAGTTAAGGGTTAAGAAAAGAACAATCTTACGAAAGAAATCGTTGGATGACTTGATTTGATTCACCACAAACTCATAACACACCGTACGTATTCTTGGAACAAGCTTTAGCACAATGAATGTAGGGGAGCTGATGTGTATATATGAAAGGGCTGTGAGGGTGCCTAATGGATAGATGGTAATAGTGATAGTGTTGGATAGAATAGTGGTCTCTCATCACCTAATCTCCGGGGAGAATGCATAGCCTCTCAGTACTCAATTGTAAGATTGGACACAAAGCTTAACAGCTTCACAAAGGATTTTTCAACTGCTCATTTTGTTCTGACAATAGGGATATATAAGCTAACATGGAGAACCAGATTAGCTGATATGGGGAAAACAAGACATTAACTCCTTACACAAGCATGGGGGGACAAGGCATGGGAAACACACATGGGAAAACTAACTAGTTAAACACACACAACTTACAAGCAAAATTAATACACTCTCACATGCAAGCTAAGATTAAGTCATTAATTTTTTATTAAACAAAATAATTAATGCCCAATAGGTCCCGAACGGTCAATTTTTTTAGAGACTCTATATATAGCCCACTCATAACTCATTTATCAACTTTTGATTATCATGAAAATCCTTTCTAATTTTTTGGGCTTTATTTCTCTCATTCAAGCAAGCTTTTATACTCTCTTTCTCTCATTCATTTGAAAATCATTTTTAAGAGAGTATTATCTTTATTGCACTTGAGGGTTGTTGAAGAAAGCATTCATTGAGCATTTATTTTTCACATAAAAAGTTCATCTACTCTCCTATTTGTATTTATTTGGAAAATCCTTTTAGAGAGTTGATCTTGAGTTTCTCCCATATTTTTTTTGATAAATATTTTTGGAGAAACTTTCTTATAGCTTGGGAATCTTTTTGCATCTCCATTGCAAGATTCAAAAGCTCACATATTCTTTATTGCAAAAATATTTTTTGAGGGAAAACCCTAGCTTCCTTGAACAGTATTATTGAATATTATTTTTGAAGAAAGCGCTTGGGATTTTAAGATCTTTGGAGGCTTTTATTTTGCACTCATTTTTCATCAAAGATCATGTACACATATGTGTGCAAAAACCATTTGAAAGCAAAACCCTAGGTTCTCCTACTTTGTATGAAAAATATTTTTAGAGAAATATTTATTGCGTTTAAATCATGGAAGTTCTTATCATATATATTTTATTCAAAGAGTGCAAAATATTCTTGAGAAAATTCACATATTCTACCGATCTTGAAATCATATCATATAAGAGTGCATAGAGCACTTTAATTTGTACATTATAACTTATTTAAGAAGCTCTTCATTTGTACGCAATTTTTCATATCTGTGTTTTGGTTTGGCTCCACCTGTGAAGTGAGCTAGGGGGACTCCACCCTGTAAGGAGAAATGGTTTGGCTCTGCCCTGTTAAGGGAGCTAGGAGGGCATCATCTTGTAAGGTGTGTATGGCTTGGATCAACCCGTGAAATGAGTTAGGGAGACTCCACCCTATAAGGAGAAACGGTTTTGGCTCCATCTGATTAAGTGAGCTAGGGGTACTCCACCATGTAAGGAGTATTGTAATTGGCATTGCTCTGCCCGGTTAAGTGAGTAAGTTAGTGTAATCCTTAAGCAGGTTGGCTTGAGGTGGGGACATAGGCAGGATTGGCCGAACCTCGATAAAAATATTGTGTCTGTGCTTTCTCTACCCTTATCTCTTTACTTTCAACATTTGTATGCTTATATTTATTTTGTTGTGATTGCTATTTTTATTTCAAATAATTTCTTACATTATTATTCGTGGGATTGTCATTTGTTTAGAAAGACCCTAGGTTGTGTAATACTTGTGGTGATTATGAAAATAGGACATACTTGACCTAGAAATTTTAAAAATATCCAATTCACGCCCCCACCCCCTCTCAGGAATACACCATTCCTGTCAATTGGTATCAGAGTCTCATAGCAAAAAGCTTGTGTTAAAGATCGCAATGGCTCATACTAGTGTAACCCCATTTAGTGAGGGACAATCATGTATCAGGCCTCCAGAATTTATGGTGTTGATTACACCTTGTGAAAACAAAGAATGAGCGTATTTATAAAATCAATGGACTGGAGGGTCTGGCAAATGATTGTTAAAGGAATTCGTATGCCTTTGAATGAAAATGGTATTAGTTTAATAGATGCAAATTCAAATGTCATGGATATGTTAAGTGACGCCCCGATTTTTCATACCATTTTTTTTTTCACATACTTAGTACATATACCACATATCGGCCATGTCAACCACTGATACCATAATACATAACCCAACCCAAAAGTGGGTATCGGGTATACAGTCATACTCATACACAACCATAACAACGAAAGTCATTTCAAATATATATATATATATATATATATATATATACATACATACCACAGCGAATACGCATACCAGCGAACTCTAAGGGAATCAATCCTCCCTAGTAAAAAATACTCACCCTGACTACTCAGAGTATCTGCTCCCCTCTACCTCGGAGCTCTATCATCGAGTCTAGCTCAGTTTCCTAAAATATTTAAATGATTGGGTGAGACACATCTCAGTAAGACGAAATAAATTATCTATAGTGTGTGGCAGTATGAGATTCATTATATCATAACATATATTTGTTTCAGTAATAATATCTTTTGAGAGAATATACAATTTCCACAATCATAATCATATAAATATACAATACAAGTTTTCATAAGCTTTTACTTCCATTTCCAAAATCATTTGTTCATAACCCAAGTTTACTGGCAAAGTTCCTAAGAATAGGGAAGCTTACTCGCCTATACAAGTAGCTTCCCTCTGGCCTGATACCGTTTGCAGCCTAGCCCGATTAACTCGAGTTCAGCTACAACTGATACTTATCAGATCACTCACCTTACTCAGTAAGTCTTCAGGCAGTGTGTTTTACTTTGCTTAAGTTATTTATTAACTCACGCTATCTCATTTCTCACTTTCTTTCTCGTTCTTGTTCTCATTTCATTTCCATTTTCATTTCATTTCCATTTCCCTTTCCTTTTCATTTTCTATTTCAATATCTAGCTCATGAGTGTCACTAGTTACTAATACATCTGTTTTTATATTCATTGCTACCCTGAGGATATCTCTCCACGTCATGCTTCCCCCCATGAATAGGGTTGTGCGGCCCGAAGGCTGGACCTAACTGCGGTTGGCTGACCCGGTTAGGTCAAATATCATCGCATATCTGGTATCTGTAGTATGACTAGATGGCCAATAGCCCTAATTCGGAATCAGGGGGCACAAAAACTCTACTATACAGCCTAGTCGACTGTCACGCCACATGCTCCACGAGCCCGTGTAGTTGCACTAACTCCACTAGCAACGGTACCATACTCAATATCACTACTCATCATTAGGGTTTCCACATCCATCCATCAGGGTTATCAATGCCACATACCAACAATCATTATGTGGTATTAGCATTTCATCAATCACATGTTTGTATTCCCCTTTCAAAATTTCACATTTCATTTCTCACAATTTAATATTCATATTGCAGAATTAACGGTGCAATATTCACATTTCAAATATTCAAATATCACATAATCATATTTCTTGTAATAACCCAAGAAAAAAAAATGAATAATAATAATAATAGTTAGTATTAAAAAAGAAAGTGTTTCTCTGTTAGGATCCTTGATTCCATGTTTGATGCCTAAGAAAGACCTTGTCTAAGCGAGTGCTCAGAGACCATTGCGGCTCAGTCGCTCCCTGGAGGTCGGCCTGGTCAAAATGGAATTTCATAGGATAAAATAGGGTAGACACTATTTATATACGTAAATAAGTACATAAAATAATGTTTTGACTGATATAATTTATAGAAATATATGATAAAATAATAATAATATAGGTATCCTATGCGGGGCCCACAAGACTGTGTGGGGCCCACATGAGTCCCGAAGCCGTATGGAGGTTTACACGAGTCTCAAAGCTATTTAGGATGCATAAAATCGTATAAGAATTATTCGAGTTACGTAGGATCCATTCGGGTCTCGAAGTTGTGTGGGGCCCACATGAGTTTTCAAAATTCAAATTTAATTCTTATTTAAAAATAAATAATAAAATAAATAAATACTAAAAATGGTTCAAAATTAATAACAATGATAATAATAATGATAATAATGATTAAGAAAAATAATTAAATAATTAAATAATTAATTAACTAATTGATTAATTAATTAGGTAAGTGATTAATTAAAAATTTATTTAATGGGAATGGTGGCAAGCACTCCCACATGGCATCCATCCGCATCCCACACTCAACCCATACCTTGCCCATCCCTTGCCCATTCTTTAATTTTTTAAAATTATAATTTTACCCATCTCCCCACACTTTTATAAATTTCATTTCTTCCCCAAAATTTTCCTATAAATAGGGAGCTCTCAATCTTTATTTTTCACAACAATTTTCCAAGGAAGAGAAGGATTAGTGAGTGAAAGAATTTGTGGTGGAGAGAGAATTTTGAGTAAGTTCTCACTCACCCACTCTTTCCGATCTCATTGCTTAAAGATAGTTTTTGTGTTCGTAGCACACGGTAAAAGAAGAAGGTAAGTAAATTTTGATTATGTTAGTTTCTTTTTTATTTAAAATTCATACCCGAGTTTATTTTATAAGTAAATTTCAATTATGTTAATTAGTTTCAAAAAATTTTCATGAGTTTGTTTTTACGCATATTTAATTATACTAGTTCTATCTTTAATATACTTGCATCTATTTTTGGGTTAAGAAATGTTTTAATCCTCTCGGGTAAATTTTCAGTATTTCTTTCTATTCAAAAATAAAATTATATATATTTTTAACACAAAAATTGTGTGGCATGAGTTTATTTCTACGTTGCATTTTTTTTTATGAAAATATGAGTAAAGATGAGATTTTTATGATATTATTTTAAATTGCACAAATTATAATAAGATGATTTTAAAACCCCTTATGGCAACGAAAGTTCAAAGTTACAGATGCTCGGTACCGCAGCTTAAAGTTTATACGGATCAGAGTGCACCCACACTGTTTACAGAGTGGTTATTTATGCTAGTGGATTTCTCCTGAGTGCACACCTGGTTCCAGACCAGGACTTAATAAGAAAAATCTCGCTTAAAGTTTACGTACGTTGATTTAGTTTGGTCGGCCAGCCAGCTAAGTCCAGTTTTTGGACCGCACAACCCAGTCATGGGGGTAAACATGACTTACGGCAAACAAGCCTAAGAGTGATTTTTTTTATAATATATGTTTATACATATTTAATTACGTGTACAAAGTTACTGATGATTTGACGGAAAAGTGTAAGTTTATGTGAAAAGGATCATTCTGGTGCTTAAATGACGATCTAAGGAAAACGTATAAGGAAAAGTATATGTATGTTTATCATAAAATATTTTTACAGTTTTAAAGTTAAAAGTTTAATTTAACAGTTATAGTATATGATTATAAAAAATTTACTGTTGAAATTGATGACAAAAGTTTTATGCATAAATTTTTAAATTTATATTTATTCTAAAAGCAGTATTGAAGTTATAGTATTAAATATTGTTTTACGAAATTCTTTAAAAGCTCATTTTGGCCACACACTAATAATAATTTTATTTACTTACTGAGCGTCGTCTCACCCCAATCGTATTTTATTTCAGATAACTCTGAAGGACATGTCGGAAATCAAGCTTAGCAAGCATGCGGGTGGGGATTAGAAAAATAAAGATTGATTAGAAATATTAGTATGGTTTTAGATATTTATGTTTGTGTAATTTTTCTTCTTTTGAAATAAATGATTGTAATATGGATGATTAGCGCTCTGGTTTAATAAAAATTGAGTTTATTTGCTTCCGCTGTAAATTAGTAGTAAAAAGTTAATATCCCAAGCCCCTCGGGGTTGGGGTGTTACATTTCTCATATTCACATTTCTCATTTTCATATTGCGGAATTAACATGGCAATATTTTTATTGCACATATTCATATTTCCCATAATCATATTTCTCATACCAGTATTCACATTTCATTATTCTCATTGTAGTATTATCATTGCAATGTCCACATTTTCAGTATTCTCTGCACATTTCATCATTTCAAAATTCATTTCATCTCATAATAACATATACATAATTCATTCCACGTAATTCAGTGTCTCAATACACATTTCCATATTTCATGTTTCATCATTTCTTAGAAGATACATATTCTAGTGTATTTCATTTTCATCATTTTTCCACATTTCAAATCCCATATATCATTTCACATCTCGTAATGTCATATTCTCAATGTAAATCATTCAACTCAATTTCCAATATATTTCAATACAAATCATATGCCACACAAATTTCATTTGATATTTATATCATAATAAATTTCAAGTATAATAACATAATACCATTTTCACATATTTCTCAACCCATAATTTTCAATAAAAACTGCTATAATTTATTCCCCTTACCTGGCTTACTGAGATTCCACTAAACACCCAATTTCCTATGCCCTTTGGCGTTCGTAACCCAAAAATATGCAATACACATTTTTCCCAAATTATTCAACCCAACTTCCAGAATAACTTCCATTTAACACCTTCTACATTTCATATACTCCAAATTAATTTAAAACCCTGGACTACACCACTTACCTTGGTTTTGGGATGGTGCCTCGGAACCCCAACTTGAAAATCTGCTCCGCGTACATTATAGAGAATCTTCCCAGGAACCCCGTGGTGGTTCCTGATCGTCAATTTTGACTAAAATGAAGCCGGAATCATAGAGAGAGAGTGGGGAGTTTCGTAAGGTTTAAGAAAAGAAAGGGACAAAATTTCTTTTGTTAATGGAAAATGGCTTGATCCCTTATAGGACTCACTACAGAGAAAACTATTTTCGGTTTTCTCTAACCCTGAGAAAACCATCACCGATTTTCCATTTAATCAGCCTAGAAATTACCGTTTACCCTTTATTGACCCGTGGTAAAACCCCGAAACCGTCTTCGATTTTCTTCCTCCTCCAGGAAACCATCACCGGTTTTCTTCCTCCTTTAAAAAATCGTCACCGGTTTTCTCCTTCCTTAGCCAAAAATCCCTTTTCCCAATTTCTTTTATTATTTTATTTTCCAAGTCTCTGTATTCTCCCCTCCTTATAAAATTTCGTCCTCGAAATTTGTCATTTATCACATTTCCCTTTCTAAAAGAACAACACCATTATTTTATTAACTTTCCTCACTTATGGCAGAGGAATATCGTGGCTACATAGGGGGTTCTAGGAGATTACAAACATTAAAAGAAAATTCTCCCCAAAACCATTCTTATCAAAACCAAAACTCGAATTATCTTACACTATACAAATCAAAATACCTACCTTAACCCTGATTCCCACTGAACAACTGTGCGTATCTCTAGCGCATCTGCTCCTCTATTGCGTGATTGCACCACAAAACTTTTACCAGCGGTATGCTTTTCGTACAAAGTTCATGTTCTTTCCAATCCAAAATTTGCACTGGCTCTTCTTCATAAGAAAAGGCATCACTAAGCTCCAGTGCCTCATATCTGATTACATGGGAGGGATCGAGAACTATATCCCCAACATGGATACGTGAAATATGTTGTGAATTCTCAACAAAACTGGTGGTAATGCCAACGTGTAGGCAATTGGACCCCCTCTTTCAAGAATCTAGAATGGTCCAATATACCTAGGGCTCAATTTACCCTTCCTCCCAAATCTCATTACTCCTTTAAACGGTGCCACCCTAAAAAAAATGTGATCTCCATCGTAAAACTCTAACCCTCATCGGCGAGTATCTACATAACTCTTCTGCCAAGTGCCAACTATGCGCTGTTCTGATCCTGTCCCTGATGAGTCTGACTTTATCCTGAGTCTGCTGTATCAGCTCTGAACCCAATATTTGTCTCTCCCCAATCTCATCCTAGTACAATGGGGATCGACATTTCCTATGATACAATGCCTCAAATGGTGCCATCCCAATGTTAGCCTAATAGCTGTTATTATACGCAAACTCGACCAATGGTATAAACCGTAACCCACTGCCTCCAAAGTCCAGCACATTTGCACGTAGCATATCCTCCAATATTTGTATCATCCTCTCCATTTGTCTGAGGATGAAATTACGTGTTGAATGACAACTAAGAACCCATGGCCCCTTACGAACTCCTCTAGAAATAGGATGTGAACCGTGGGTCTTAGTCTGAAACTATGGACACTGGCACGCCATGCATTCTCACTGTCTCCTGAATGTATAATTCTGTCAATCTGTTTAAAGAGTAGTTAACTCTGATAGGCAGAATATGAGCTGTTTTCATAAGTTGATCTACTACTATCCAAATGGCGTCCTGTCCATGTAGTACCGGCGATAACCCAGTGATAAAATCCATCGCTATATGCTCCCACTTCCACTCAAGAATATACAGCGGCTACAAAGACCCCCCCAGTCTCTGATGCTCAGCTTTTACTTGATGGCATGTCAAACACTGTGTTACAAATTCAACAATCTCTCTTTTCATTTCACTCCACCAAAAATATTTTCGAAGATCCCTACACATTTTAGTACTACCAGGATGTACCGTATACAAGGATCGGTGCACTACTTCCATAATCACTTTCTTTCTTTATCTTAGGATCAGCAAGTGCACACAACTTGAAATGGAACCTCAAGGTTTCATCATCTGAGATACTGAAATCCTCCTCCAGACCATACTGTACTTTTCCTATAAGTTCCACTAGCTCTGCATCCCTTCTCTAAGCCACTTTAATTCTTTCCTGTAGAGTTGGTTGCAACACCAGACTAGCAATAAATGTCTGATGATCACCCTCTACGAGTTCTATCCCCAGTCTCTCCAGATCCATCTGAATTAGATGTTGTATCTCCACAACAGAAACTGATGCACCCACTAATTTTCGGCTCAAAGCATCAGCCACCACATTAGCCTTTCCTGGGTGGTAACTAATGGTGCAGTTATAATCTTTTATCAGCACCAACCACCTCTTCTGCCTCGTATTCAATTCTTGCTGCGTGAAAAAGTATTTAAACTCTTGTGGTCAGTAAATATCTCACACCTACCCCCATAAAGATAATGTCTCCAAATCTTTTGTGCATATACCACTACTGTCAATTCCAGATCATGGGTAGGGTAATTCTTCCCATATTCTTTCAACTGTCAAGGGGCATATGCTATAACTCTCCCCTATTGCATCAGAACACAGCACCCTTTATGCGATGCATCACTGTAAATCACAAAACCCTCTTCACCTAAAGGAATCATCAATACTGGTGCAGTGATGTGCCGCTGCTTCAACTCCTAGAAGCTTAGCTCACATTCATCAGACCACTCAAATTTCACTCATTTCCTGGTCAATCTAATCAATGGACTCGACAATTTGGAAAAACCATCAACAAACCTGCGGTAGTACCCAGCCAATCCTAGGAAACTTTTGATTTATTGCACATTCTTCGGTCGCACCCAATCTACTATCGCCTCAATCTTACTCGAATCCACTGATATACCACCCTTGGATATCACATGTCCAAGGAAGGTAACCTGCTCTAACTAGAACTCGCACTTCTTGAATTTCGCAAACAGTTTCCTTTCCCTCATTACCTAAAGACCTATCCTCAGATATTCCCCATGCTCCTATGGGCTTTTTGAATACACCAGTATATCGTTAATGAACACCACCACAAGCTGATCTAGATACTGGTGAAAGACCCTACTAATCAAATCCATAAACACTGTAGGAGCATTTGTCAATCCAAACGGCATAACCAAAAATTTGTAGTGGCCATACAGAGTCTTGAATGCCGTCTTTGAAACATCCTCTACTCTAACCTTTACCTCATGATACCCAAATCGTAAATCTATATTCGAGAAACCCTGTGTCCCCTATAACTAATCAAACAAATCATTGAAGTGAGGAAGCGGGTATTTATTCTTGATAGTCACTTCGTTAATTTCCCGGTGGTCGATGCACATTCTCATCGACCCATCTTTCTTTTTCACAAATAATATCGACGCTCCCCAGGGCGATACGCTGGGCCAAATAAATCCACTATCTAACAATTCCTACAAATGGTCCTTCAATTCTTTTAATTCTGCTGGTGCCATTCTGTATAGCACTTTCAAAATCGGCGTGGTCCCCGGTACTAAATCAATAGAAAACTCGACCTCATGATCAGGAGGTAGTCACGACAAATCCTTAAAGAAAACATCAGGAAAATCCCTCACTACTGTGATATCCTCTATCCTCAACTCTCCTTCTGATACCGCCTTTACATAGGCCACGTAACCCTAAGAACTCTCTAGCAGTAACCGCCTCGCCTGAATGGCGGATTACAACTATGGTGGGGTACACACACAAAACCCCACAAACCTGTACTCCTGTTCCCCTAGAGGCCTGAATACTACCTCCCTCTGATGGCAATCTACACTAGCATAGTGAGCAGCTAGTCAGTCCATTCCTAGTATCACCTCAAACCCATGCATATCCCAAACCACCAGATTAGCTAATAAAATCCTCCCCTGAATGTATACCGGACAATTACTAAGTACCCTATCACATATCCCCACAACCCCTATCGGCATAGCCACTGACAAACTGACACCCAACTGTTGTGTTTCTAAACCATAAAATTTAACGAACTCTCTAGCGATAAAAGAATGCGACGCCCCTAAGTTAAATAAAGCAGTAGTTGTAAATGACAGAACTGAAACTGTACCAGTCACCACATCTCATGCTGCCTCTCCATCCCCCGATGTCAGTGCGTAGACTCAAGTTGGGGTAACATTTCTCTGCTGTCCGCCCCAAGGTGCCTGATGACCTCCTCGGTATGGTCTATAAGCTAGCGCAGCAATTGGTGGTGCACAACAATCCCTTGCCATATCTTCGGGCTGATAACATCGTTAACATATCACCTCCCTAACTTGGCATTCTCCCAGGTGTCTCCTGTAGCATATGGGACAAGAAGGAAGCATTTGACTACCCTGTATAGCCTAGTCTCTTACTACTTGTCTCCATTCGCCTATACTGTTTTACCTCCTCCAAGGCCCTCGACTAGACTCTGTCTGAACATCTAAAGGCGCGGGTGTAACGATCCAAAAATTACACCATTTTATTTTATAAAAATAAATGAAATTACTCTAATACTCTTACTATAAGATCCGAGGCCTCAGAT
The DNA here is from genome assembly GCF_029873635.1 of Malania oleifera. NCBI lineage: Eukaryota > Viridiplantae > Streptophyta > Magnoliopsida > Santalales > Ximeniaceae > Malania > Malania oleifera. Next base: position 78,290,579 of record NC_080426.1, on the reverse strand, counting down.
GGGCACTGAGGTATTCCTGTATATACAGACATACCTATGCAGTGGAAAACATAAAATCATACATCCATATATATATATATACACAATACTAGAATTTAGTATTTCCTATACTATAATTACATATACCAGTACCATCTCCTCAAAAACTTAATCCCTATGTTCACACTTACCCTATACACAGGGCAATCAAGGGGTCACTCGATCTGCGAGCCTGACCTGCTCAACGAACTGGTTCACCTGAAAAATGTTAAAATAATGGGATGAGTCGACGCTCAGTAAGTTGAAATATGCTATTACTAGTGTGTGGCGACCAAGTTGCATAACTTTAATACTAATAACATTTGAAACTGTATAAGATGGCAAATTAGTAAAGACATATCTTACATTTATCGCAGCTTAAAATATAACTGTATTATCTGAATTTTCTATTTTTCATACTGCTAATATCATACTATATTTATAGAATACTGTAAAACTGTATACATATACAGAACTGTGCTTTATCCCTAAAAGTCTGTATGTTATGATTTGACCCGTCATGATAGGGTTGTGTGGGCTGTAAGTGAGACATAACTCTGGTTGGCCTACCAGGTAAGTCACTGTACTCTACCCTTCCTCAATCCGGCCAAATTGCATCCTCTCCTAGGCACGGAACTGGACTACTACCTCATCAAACCGGGGCCCCTCAACCTAGAAACTGGGAAGCTACATCCACTCCGAGGTGGTTGACGGTACCCACACACTATCTGAGATATGTGGTTGCATTCTATTCTATAAATAGAAAAGGTACTGTGCTCTGTAAACTGTATCTATCTGTACTATTTTCTCAAGAATGTGATACTGTATAAACATATATATATATATATATATACTATAATTATCTTTATTGTTTTCAACATGTTTCCAAAAATAACCATAACACTATAATTCTGTACTTAAAATACTATGTATCTGAATAATATCACTATAGCATCTAGATGCTACAACTGTATATCTGACTGTATAATTTGTCTGTATAATCTATTTGTATAATATGTATGTATATTCTATCTGTATAATCTGAGTGTTATGGTATTAGGAAACATGGCATTCTGTAAATACTGTAATGTGCTGATCTGAATAAAATCTGTAATACATGTCTAATAAATATATGTGTATATCTGTGTATATCTCTAAGTACTGTATAACATGACATGCTGGAAAAAGCTATATAATTTCTATATCAAATACATATCTACTCAGGCCACACAATCATTAAAACTCACATTCTGTAAAACTGGATACTAACTGATATAAATATATATAAATCTTTAATAACATTGTTAAAACTCCTAACATATCACATTTTCCTGACCTGATTTCTGCAAAAGCCCCTTACTATGACTGGTCCCACACCCGTAGGGTTCCCCACTTGATACCCTAAAAATAATATCTCCCAAAACAAAATATCGTTATTTCTCCATGTACAACATTTTATATAACTATAGGAAAGTCAAATACTGAATAAAATGTCTTACCCTGAAATTAGGATGGAATTCGAATCACTTCCACCAACGATCCACTCCAGTAAATTTGCAGAGAACTTTCCTAGGAGCGTCGTGGTGGCCTTAGATCGTCGATCCGGCGAGAAATGGAGCGGGGATCGAAGAGAGAAGGGGAGAGGGACGTTTAGAGAGAGAGAGAGAGAGAGAAGATTTTCTTTCGCCACTTTTCTACTTAAAAAACCCAGGTTTTAGCTATTTATAGCCCTAGATTTGTCGATGAGACACGTCATCTTGTCGACAAGTCCCTGAAGAAGTTCGATGAACCTGCACCCTTCATCTATGAATTTCAGACTGCCACAAACCCTCTTTCGGTATCTTCTTGTCGACGAGACATGTCCTCATCGACGAGATTCTCATGTATCCTCATTGACGAATCCTCTGTATTCGTCGACAAGGCCCAGATTATTTTCTTGGGTTATTACATTCTCCCCTCCTTATAAAATTTCGTCCTCAAAATTTACTATCTGTGTTAAACACCATCCATACAATCTACCATCCTCTAGAAGCAAACGGTCTACTTATTTTATTACTTACTCTCACTTATGGCGGAGGAATATCATAGTTACATTCAAAATTATGGGAGATTACAACTATAAAAAAAATTCTCCCAAAACCAAAATACTACTTATCCTATAGTTTAAAGAAAATTCAACTATATATTCATTATTCTATACTAAACAATACAAAATAATTATTCTTGAACTTTACAAACCACTACTAGATCCCACTAAACAAATGCGGGTATTTTTGTCTAATTTCATCTTCAAGTTCCCATGAAGCTTCTTCTATAGCATGGTTCCTCCACAAAACTTTCACTAGCTGAATTTCCTTGGTGCGCAGTTTCTGTGTCTTTCAGTCCAAGATCTATACTGGTGCTTCCTCATAGGCTAGTTAATCTTTAAGCTCGATCTCTGTATAGCTGATTATGTGGGATGGGTCTGGGATGTATTTCCTTAAAATAGTAACATGAAAAACGTCATGAATTCTAGACAGAACTAACAACAAAGCTAGTCTATAGGCAACTGATCCCACTCTCTCTAGAATCTCAAAAGGGCCAATATACCTATGGCTCAACTTGCCCTTCTTTCCAAACCTCATAACTCCTTTTAGGGGAGCTATCTTAAAAAATACTCGATCCCCAACATCAAATTCTAATTTCCGACGGCGAGTATCTGCGTAGCTTTTCTACTGACTTCATGCGATACTAATTCTTTCTTTAATTAGTCAGACCTTATCATAAGCTTGTTGTACTATCTCTGGACCCAAAACTCGCCTCTCACCTACTTCATCCCAGAAAAGAGGAGAATGAAATCTCCCACCATATAGTGCCTCTTAAGGTGCCATGCCGACGCTAGTCTGATAGCTATTATTATAAGCAAACTCAACTAGCGGCATAAATTGGGTCCAACTACCCCTAAAATCCAACACGCACGCACGAAGCATATCTTCTAATGTTTGGATTGTCCTCTCAGTCTGACCATCTATCTATGGGTAAAAAGTCGTGTTGAATGCTAGCTGTGTACCCATAGCCTCCTGAAAACTTTTCCAAAATCGTGAGGTAAACCAAGGATCTTGGTCTGAGACTATGGATATCGGTACACCATGGATGAACAAATATTTCTGTCAACCTGTCCATGGAATAACCAACTTTAATAGGGATGAAATGGGCGATCTTCATCGGACAGTCAAAAACCACCCAAATTGCATTCAATTCCTATTGTACTGGTGGTAACCCCGTAATGAAATCTATAGAGACGTGATCCCATTTTCACTCTGGAATGAACAATGGCTGCAACTGCCCTGCTGGTCTCTAGTGCTCAGCCTTAACTTGCTGGCATGTCAAACATTGTTGTACAAATTCGGCAATTTCTTTTTTCATTTCACTCCACCAAAAATACTCTCGCAAATCCCTATACATTTTAGTACTGCCAGGATGGATAGTGTATAGTGATATGTGAGCCTCTTCTAAAATCGTTCTTCTAATATCATCATTTGTAGGCACACACAACCTAGTGTGAAACCTCAAAGCTCCATCATCAGAGATACTAAACTCCTCTCCCTGACCTTCCCGCACTCTAACCATAACCTCTGCTACTTCTGCATCATCACTCTGAGCGGCCTTAATCTTTTCATATAGCGTCGGCTGCATAACCAGGCTGGCGATAAATGCCTAAGGATTATCCTCTACCAACTCTACGCCAAGTCTCTCCAGATCCATCAAAATCAAATGTTGAACCTCTACAACTGTCAGTGCTAGTCCCACTAATTCCCTTCTCAGAGCATCTACTACCATATTCGCTTTCCCTGGGTGGTAACTAAATGTGCAGTCATAGTCTTTAATAAGCTCCAGGACCTTCTTTGCCTCATATTCAGCTCTTTTTGGGTAAAGAAATATTTTAAACTTTTATGATCCGTGAAGATTTTGCACTTCCCACCATATAGATAATGCCTCCAGATCTTAAGAGCGTACACCACTGCAACTAACTCCAAATCATGCACAAGATAGTTTTTCTCATATTCCTTAAGTTGTCTAGAAGCATACGCGATAACCCTACCATGCTGCATCAATACACATCCAAGACCCTTCAATGACGCATCACTATATATCACAAACTCATCCTCCCCTTATTGAATAGCTAATACCGGAGCTGAAACCAACTGCTGCTTTAACTCCTGAAAACTCTGCTCACAATCATTGGTCCAATCAAACTTCACATTTTTCCTCGTAGGTCGTGTTAATGGACCTAATAAGATGGAGAAACCATCTACAAAGCGTCGGTAGTAGCTGCTAACCCCAAAAAACTCCTAACATCCTGGACATTTCCCGGCTTTTCCCAACTTACCACTGCCTCTATTTTACTCAAATCAACCGACACTCCCACCTCGGAGATTACCTGGCCGATAAAAGAAACATGCCTTAACCAAAACTCACATTTCTTGAATTTTGCATACAATTTTATTTCTCTCAATATATGTAATACCAGCCTCAAATGATGCTCGTGCTCCTCAAAACTTCTCAAGTAGACTAGTATATCATCAATAAATACAACCACAAACTGGTCTAAGTACTAATGGAACACCCGATTCATTAAATCCATAAATACTGCTGGTGCGTTAGTCAACCCAAATGGCATCACCAAGAACTCGTAATGCCCATATTTGGTCCGAAACGCAATTTTTGGAATATCTTCTGCTCTAACTTTCACCTAATGATATCCCGAACGCAGGTCAATTTTAGAATAAACTTGGGTCCCCTGGAGCTAATCAAACAAATCATCGATCCTAGGGAGAAGATATTTATTTTTACTATCAGTTTATTTATCGCCCTATAATCGATACATAACCTCATGGTCCCATCTTTCTTCTTCAGGAATAGAACTGGTGCACCCCAGGGCGACACGCTGGTCCTGATAAATCCCTTGTCCAATAATTCCTGTAACTGATATTTCAATTCTTTCAATTCGACTAGAACCATACGGTATAGTGTTTTAGATACTGGTGTTGTCCCCGACAACAAGTCTATAGTAAACTCAATCTCTTGATCTGGTGGTAAGTTAGGCAATTCCTCTAGAAAGACATCTGGAAATTCTCTCACCACTAGCATATCAACTTGTTTTAATTCTTCTTATGGCGATTCCTTTATATATGCAACATACCCCTGGCAACCACCCTATAGCAGTCTCCTCACCTGAATAGCTGACACAAGCTATGGCGAGGCACGCACGCGTGAATCCACAATTCTATATTCTTGCTCACTCGAGGGTTTGAAAATCACTTCTTTTTTATGGCAATCTATGTTGGCGTGATAAGTTACTAGCCAATCCATACCCAGTATCACATCAAACCCTTGCATATTTAGGACTATGAGATAAGCTGGTAGCACTCTCTCCTGAATACTTACTGAAAAACTCCAAAGCACCTTCTTGCATTTTACCACAAAACACATCGGCGTACCCACGGACAGCTCTACATACAATTGTTGTGTCTCTACCCTAGTTATTATGACATATCCCACAAATATAAAGGAATGGGTGGCACCTGTATCAAATAAAACAATAACTTTATATGGTAAAGCAATAAGGGTACCTGTGACTACGTCTCCGGCCGTCTCGGCATCACTCGGCGTCAATGCATAGGCTCTCGCCGACGCAGTATTCCTCTACTAACCTCCACAGGGCGCCTGGTATCCACCCTGAAATGGTCTAGGAGCTGGTACATAATTCAACGACATCTGGCACAATTGAGCCATATGGCTAGGTCTCCCACAGCAGTAGCAAACATTCTCTCCCAACCAACATTCACTTGGGTGTCTCCGTCCACATCTAGGACAAGTGGCAAGAGGCTATCCACCCTGAAATCCACCGTGCTCTACCATCTACCTCTGACCCTTGACAGATCTACCTCCTCTCCACGGACCTCGACTGGACCCCACTTGAAAACTCAAGGGTGCGGTCCTCTTCTTCTTGCTCTATATCTCAGTCTCTCTTGACAAACTCTCCTCTACTATTATAGCTCGGCCAACCAACTCTGAAAAATCTTGCATCCTCAGTACTACCACCTGTCTGTAAATATCACGCCTCAAATTTCTCTTGAACATTCTAGCCTTCTTAACTTCATCTGGAATGATATAAGGGCAGAAATGCGATAGCTCAATAAATTTCATTGCGTACTGCTGAATGGTCAATGATTTATGGGACAAGCTAAGAAACTCCTGTATTCGAGCCTTTTTAACTACGGCAGGATAGTATCTATCAAAGAATACAACCCTAAATCGGGCCTAGGTCATCGGCACTGGAATCATTCTCTGCTCCTCTAACAGTCTAGTGGTCATCCACCATCGCTCAACCTCCCCTGCCAGTCTATACGTAGTGAAATTAGGAATAAATTCCCAAGAGGGGGGGTGAATTGGCTTTTAAAATTTCTTTTAATTCTTTTTTAGAATTCTTAAACTTATTTTATTTCTTTTAACCAATTCGTGGTTGATTTGTTTAATTTGTTAAGCACTCAAGAACTTAGTTTCTTTACTTAATTTTTAACCATACAAACATCCAATCATTCAACCAAACCAATCAACTAAAATTATAAAGTAAACAAACAAGGCAATACACAACACTTATGTAATATAACAACTCAAGATGGTTGTTTGTTTATATTTTCCAAATTTGAACCAAGCCCTGTAGTAAATGAGAATTTATGCTTGTTGATGTAAGGCCCTGTATACATGAATCAAATCACTCTTTCTAAATATTTAGAACTCAAATAAACTCTTGGTAAATTTATCTTTGGGATGTTAACCAAGTAACATACTCCAGTAAGGTTTCCGCAAGATATGGTGTAACCAATGTACTCCCTTTCGGTTTCCGCAACCCAAATCAAAATTAAACCTTAAGTTTGTTTGATTTCCAAATATTACGTAGTATATATGATTATCAAATAAACCATCCACGCAATTTAAATATGCTGAAAATAAAGAGTAAGGGAAAGAGAGAATGAGATGGAGATTTTTACGAGGTTCAGCTTATACCTAGCCTACGTCCTCGCCCTTGGAAATCCACCAAAGGATTCACTAAACCTGTTCCGTTGACGGGTGGAACAAACCTTTACAACCTCCTTGGTTAAGGCTAGAGCCCGCCTTCTCCAAACGATATTCCCTCGTTCGGTCACTCCTTTAGGCTAGAGCCCGCCTCTCTAAGCAATATCCCCTTGCTTAGCCAACGATCCAAACAATTCTTGGAACATCAAAGAACTACAAGAAATACATGATAAGATCTGCGTACAAGTATACTCTCTTAAAGAGCAAGTTAGTACAATTTCAGCACTATATACTTGAATGTAAAATATCAATATGAAATACAATGAAGCTCAAGTGTAGAATTCACCAATATCCTTGTTAGATGAGGATTAGTAGTAGAAATTCAGAGGAGGAAGGATTAGCACTTCATAATATCTTAGCAAAATAGTTTTGCAATGAGTGAACAAGAGAGCTTTGGAAGAACAAGAGTGTTTTCAGCTTTACAAGCAAATTTTTCAATTCTTGGATGAGTTTTGATTTGCAAAACCATGTATTTATAGGCTTTCAAACTTATTTCCATGTTGAAAAAGTTTCCTTAGAGAGTTTCCCAATTTTTTAGAAAGTTTGGAGCTCAAACGGCTACATTTTAAAATATTAGAATTTAAAAAATTTGCCCGTTGAATAGTGTTCAGATGTCTGACAGCAGTGACTTCATTTTAGTGTTTTGGCCATAACTTTTTCTATATAACTCCAAGTTAGGTGTTCTTGGTTTCAAAAGAAATCTAAGAGAAAATAATACAACTTTCATGTTGACCACTTTTTAAAATAATGAGTTTTCGATAGAGAAAAATTCACCTCAATACGGCTGTATAAAAACTGACAGCATTTGGGAAAACTCTTTTTGGTGCTTTTTATTCCAAAAATGATTCTAACCTTTTTTAAAATAATTTTTGACCTTATAAAAATATTTTTCAGGTATTTTAAAAGGTATCTAGGTCTAAGAAATTAACATATGAGCTTCAAAATACTTCAAACGATATTTTAAACATTAAAGCACTTACATAAAGACTTCTAAGATATTAACATTCTAAGTTCTTGAGTCTTCATGCTTTGTCCTTGGATTGAGTTCATCTTTTTTTCAAGCTTCCATATTCTTTGAGCTTTCTCACTTTGCCTTTCTTTGGCTCTTTGGACTTTAATATGCCTTGGCTTTCAACAACTCATTCATGTCCTCATATTCTTCAAGGTTTCATATATCATCTTTAAATCCATGTTTTGACTCGTTTAAGCTTCATTTGATCCTTGTGAGTACTTTTACCTTACTTTCTCATATGTGAGCCCTAAAATAACATTACTTACACAAATACATTAAATTTCACTTGTTTGTTAGTACCAAAATAAGATAACAAGATTTTAAGCCTAGTAAGGCCAACACGTAGCATATAAGACCCTCTGCTCATTGGTGTAGTGAAGTACTGTCAGAATATTCTCTACCTCCTGCATCTAGATCCGTAGGGTCAGCCGCTACTGAAAATTTCGGTGGGTTCATCTTAATAAAATTTTCTATAGTACATCCCTGAGCTGGAGATGGAACTCCCTGCTCTCTAGGTTATCTCAGCCCTAACTTGCTAAGCCACACTGCGTAGCACAACATCTGAATCGTCGCCTCCTGCACCAGAAGAACCAGCTCCGTCGTCGCCACTAGCGTGTGCGTTACTACCTCTTGGGTACATCCTACAATATTATCAAATTATTTGAGTATTTGAATCCTACAACACTATACTAGCTAAAATACTCCTACCCTCTTGTTACTAATTTAAGATTGAGCTCTATAGTATGAAAATAGAAATCATTGATAGTTTACTATGGTTTTCCTGGAATCGTCACCCTAGGAAAATCACAGAAACCACCCCGAAACTCTACCTCCAAACCGCAGAACAAAACCCTAAATTCTCATCCTAATTTCCCTAACATCACTTTCACTAATTCACTATACCACTCTTCTTAAAATTCCATTTCTAAATTCTGGTATTGTTTTCCGCTGCACTCTAGAGTTTAAAGAACCTAGCAACCTAGGCTCTGATACCAAACTGTAACGACCCAAAAATTACACCATTTTCTTTTCTAAAAATAAATGAAATTACTCCGATACTCTTACTATAACATCCCAGGCCTCAGATGGGCACTAAGGTATTCCTATACATACAGACACACCTATGCAGCAGAAAACATAAAATCATACATCCATATATATACACAATACCAGAATTTAGTATTTCCCATACTATAATTACATATACCAGTACCATCTCCTAAAAAACTCATTCCCTCTGTTCACAATTACCCTATACACACGGCAATCAAGGGGTCACTCTATCTGCGAGTCTGATATGCTCGCCTAACTAGATCACTTGAAAAATGTTAAAGTAATGGGATGAGTCAACGCTCAGTTTGTGGAAATATGCTATTACTAGTGTGTGGCGATCAAGTTGCATAACTACAATAATAATAACATTTAAAACTGTATAAGCTGGAAAATCAGTAAAGACATATCTTACATTTATCGTAGCTTAAAATATAACTATATTATCTGAATTTTCTATTTTTCATAGAGCTAACATCATATTATATTTATAGAATACTGTAAAATTGTATACATATACATAACTGTGCTTTTTCCCTAGAAGTCTGTATGTCATGATTTGACCCTTCATGATAGGGTTGCGCTGCCCGTAGGCGGGACATAACTCTGGTTGGCCTACCAGGTAAGTCACTGTACTCTACCCTTCCTCAGTCTGGCCAAATTGCATCCTCTCCTAGGCACGGAACTAGACTGCTACCTCGTGAAATCTAGCCCCCTCAACACAGAAATTGGGGAGCTGCATCCACTCTAAGCGTAGTTGACGGTACCCACACACTATCTAAGATATGTGATTGTACTCTATTCTATAAATAGCAACGGTACCATGCTCTGTAAATTGTATCTGTCTGTACTATTTTCTCAAGAATCTGATACTGTATAAATAAATAAATAAATAAATATACATATATATATATATATATACACTATAATTATCTCTACTATTTTCATCATGTTTCCAAAAATAACCATAACACTATGATTCTATACTGAAAATACTATGTATCTAAATAATATAACTGTAGCATCAAGATGCTATAATTGTATATCTGACTGTATAATTTGTCTGTATAATCTATCTGTATAATCTGTTTGTATATTCTCTCTGTATAATCTATCTGTATAATTTGAGTGTTATGGTATTAGGAAACGTGGCATTCTGTAAATACTGTAATACATGCCTAATAAATATCTATCTATATCTGTCTATATCTGTAAGTACTGTATAACATGATATGCTGGAAAAAGCTATATAATTTCTATATCAAATACATATTTACTCAGCCCACACAATCATTAAAACTCACATTCTATAAAACTGGATACTAAACTGATATAAAGATATATAAATCTTTAATAACATTGTTAAAACTCCTAACATAGCATATATCCCTTACCTGATTTCTACAAAAGCCCCCTACTGTAACTAGTCCCACACCTGCAAAGTTCCCCACTCGATACCCTGAAAACAATATCTCTCAGAACAAAATATCATTATTTCTCCATGTACAACATTTTATATAACTATGGGAAAGCAAATACTCAATAAAATGTCTTCCCCTGAAATTGGGATGGAATTCGAATCACTTCCACCAATGATCCACTCCGGTAAATTTGCAAAGAACTTTTTCAGTAGCATTGTGGTGGGCTCAGATCGTCGATCCGGCGAGAAATGGAGCTGGGATCAAAGAGAGAAGGGGAGAGGGATGTTTAGAGAGAGAGAGGATTTTCTTGCGCCACTTTTCTACTGAAAACCCCCGATTTTAGCTATTTATAGCCTCGAGTTCATCGACAAGACACGTCATCTCATTGATGAGTCCCTGAAGAAGTTTTTCGACAAACCTGCACCCTTCGTCTATGAATTTCAGACTGCCACAAACCCTCTCTCGGTATCTTCTCATCAAAAAGACGTGTCCTCGTTGACGAGATCCTCATGTATCCTTGTCGACGAATCCCATGTATTCATCAACGAGGCCTTGATTAATTTCTTGGGTTATTACAATGGGCCTCTTCCCTTGACTCTATTCTACGATGCCTCTATGAAGGCCATGCTCAATCACTGCAACTCTGTCTACCACCTCTGCAAATGTCTGAGCCTGAAAGCCTATAACCTGCTCAAATAGACTCTGCCTTAAACCCTCCTCGAATTTCCTCGGCTTCCTTTTCTCATCTGGTACCAAATACAGAGCAAACTAAGACAACTCAATAAATCTCGCTACATACCGCTATACTATCAATAGTCCCTGCGTCAGATGCAGAAACTTTGCCGCCTTCGCACTCCTAATAGTAGCGGTAAAGTACCTCTCGAAAAAAATCTCCCTGAAGCAACTCTATGTCACCGCTACAGGATCTGGTCTTTGCTTTTGCAATAGTTTCGCTGATCTCCACCAGTGCTTTGCCTCCCCGGTCATCTTAAATGTTGCAAATAAAACTTTTTACTCATCTATACATGGAAGAACTGCTAGCATATCCTCTATATCTTGGACCCAGTTCTCAGCCACAAGTGGGTCAGCACCTCCAGAAAATGATGGGGGTCTTATCCGCGTGAACTGCTCAATCGTGCAACTCCACCCTCCCAAACTCCTAGCCATCTCTGACATCACCTGTTGGGTGACACTATGCAATACCGCATCAAGGTCTCCTCCACCAAAACCTAAGCTTTGATACCAAACTGCGACACCCCGATTTTTCATACCATTTTTTTTTCCATATACTTAATACATACACCACATATCGGCCACGTCAACCACTGATACCAAAATACATAACCCAACCCGAAAGTGAGTAACGAGTATACAATCATACTCATACACAACCCTAACAGCGGAAGTCATTTCAAATATATATATATACATATATATATATATATATATATATATATATATACATACCACAGTGAATACACATACCAGAGTACCACCATTCATAAATACAAGTCAACCACAGAACTCTAGGGGAATCAATCCTCCCTAGTACAAAATACTCACCTTGATCACTCAGGGTATCTGCTCCCCTCTACCTCGGAGCTTTATCACCGGGTCTAGCTTGGTTTCCTGAAATATTTAAATGATTGGGTGAGAAACATATCAGTAAGACGAATTAAATTATCTACAGTGTGTGGCAGTATGAGATTCATTATATCATAACATATATTTGTTTCAATAATAATATCTTTCGAGAGAATATACAATTTCCACAATCATAATCATATAAATATACAATACAAGCTTTCATAAGCTTTTACTTCCATTTCCAAATCATTCGTTCATAACCCAAGCTTACCGGCGAAGTTCCTGAGAATAAGCAAACTTACCTGCCCAAACAAGTAGCTTCCCTTTACCCTGATATCGCTTACAGCCTAACCTAATTAACTCGAGTTTAGCTACAACTGATACTTATCAAAGCACTCACCTTACTCAGTAAGCCCTCAGGCCGTGTTTTTTACTTCGCTTAAGTTATTTATTAACTAATGCTGTAACATTTCTCATTCTCTTTCTCGTTCCTATTCTCATTTCATTTTCGTTTCATTTTCATCTTCCATTTCCATATCTAGCTCATGAGTGTCACTAGTTACCAATACATCTGTGTCTGTACTTATGGCTACCCTGAGGATATCTTTCCATGTCATGCTTCCCCCCATGAATAGGGTTGTGCAGCCCGAAGGCTGGACCCAACTGTAGTTGGCCAACTCGGTTAGGTCGAATATCATCACATATCTTGTATCTGTAGTATGACGGACCGACCAATAGCCCTGATCCGTATTCAACGAGTACAACAACTCTACTATACAGCTCAATCGACAGTCACAGCACACGCTCAACTAACCCGTGTGGTTGCACTAACTCCACTAGCAGTGGTACCATGCTCAATATCACTACCCATCATTAGGGTTTCCATATGCATCCATCGAGGTTATCACTGCCACATACCAACAATCATTATGTGGTATTGGCATTTCATCAATCACATGTCTATATTCCTCTTTCGAAATTTCACATTTCATTTCTTACAATTTAATATTCATATTGCAGAATTAACGGTGCAATATTCACATTTCACATATTCACATTTCACATAATCATATTTCTCATATTCACATTTCTTATTTTCATATTGTAGAATTAACATTGCAATATTTTCGTTTCACGTATTCACATTTCCCATAATCATATTTCTCATACCAGTATTGTCATTTCATTATTCTCATTGCAGTATTATCATTGCAATGTTCACATTTTTAGTATTCTCAGCACATTTCATCATTTCAAAATTCATTTCATCTCATAATAATATATACATAATTCATTCCACGTAATTCAGAGTTTCTTAATACACATTTCCATGTTTCTCATTTCATCATTTCTTAGAAGATACATATTCCAGTGTATTTTTTTTTTCATCATTTTTCCACATTTAAAATCCCATATATCATTTCACATCTTATAATCTCATATTCTCAATGTAAACCATTCAACTCAATTTCCAATATATTTCAATACAAATCATATGCCACACAAATTTCATCTGATATTGATATTATAATAAATTTTAAGTATAATAACATAATACCATTTTCACATATTTCTCAACCCATAATTTTCAATAAAAGACTACTGTAATTTATTCCCCCTACCTAACTTACTGAGATTCTACTAAACACCTAATTTCCTACGCCCTTCAGCGTTCGTAGCCCAAAAACCTGCAATACACATTTTTCCCAAATTATTCAACACAACTCCCAGAATAACTTCCATTTAACACCTTCTACATTTCATATACTCCAAATTAACTTAAAACCCTAGAATACACCTGTAACAATATGGGAAATTTTAAAATAAATTGAGGTAATAAGGAATATAGAAGGAAAGAAAGAATAATTTAAAGGGTGGCAGCAATCATTCGTCGATGAACAAACTGGTCTCGTCGACGAAAGTTCTTCTTAGCTCGTTGACGAGGGTACGTGTCTCATCGACAAGGAATTACCGAGAGGGGTTCTTCGCATGACTGAAATTCGTCGACAAGTTGGCTATCTCATCGACGAATCGACGTGTCTCATTAATGAATCACTGCGTATAAATAGTGGATTCTTTTCATTCCAGCGCGAAATTTTTGCATATTCTCCTTCTCTCTCTAAAAACTTCGGCCATTCCACCTTCTCTCTTCCATTATAGGCCAGATTTAGGTCAGTTCAACGATCAGAAGCTACCACGAGACTCCTGGGAAAATTCTCTACAATATAGGCAGAGTGGATCTTTGATTTGAGTAGTTTGGGAAACATCCCAAAACCAAGGTAAGTGAATTATTTTTTAAATTCTTTAGTAAATATTATCCTTTGGAGCTTAGGAAGTACCATAAGAGTATTATACTAAGATTTGAGGAATTTGGAATTTCTGAATTACAGGGTCTCGTTTTGTTGATTTGGGTCGAATTTCGAGGAGCAGGTAAGGGGAAATATTTTATAATAGCCTTCTAATAATTTTAAACGACTAGTTTCAAGTATAAATTTATATATATATATATATATATATATATATATATACACAAATATATCTAAACCTTAATGGTATTGAAAATGTCGTTTTTAGATACATAAATTATATTGGGAAAAACCGTGTGGTTGAAATCATTTTTGATAATTAAATGATTGTGGATGTTGTGGAATGAGGAATTATTGAGAATGTGAATATAGTTTGATTGTGAATTCTAGCTAGTTGAATATGCTGATGTGGTGTATATTGTGAAATTCTAGTTGATTGAATGTGTTGATGTGGGTATGTTGTACAGTTGATTTCTGTTGATTCAGTTGTGTGGTTCATGTAAATTACGATATAGCGTTGGCAGTGGTATGAGGAGGTCATTATATGGATGATTATATTAGGAGGTAAACATTAGCAGTGGTATGAGGAGGTTGTTTACCTATTTACTATGAACAAAGTGTTGTTTTGAGTCCTGTGTGGACATTTCTGCTGTGGTTTGATTAGTCCTGTGTGGACCAGTCCTGTGTGGACCAGTCCTATGTGGACATTTCTACTATGATTTGATTAGTCCTGTGTGGACCAGTCCTGTGTGGACACTTCTGTTGTGGTTTGATTAGTCCTATGTGGACCAGTCCTATGTGGACATTTATGTTGGGATTTGATTAGTTCTGTGTGGACGATTACATAACATGTGGATGTAAACCCTGTGTGGGTAAAATTGGAAACTGTATGAATGTTTTGTGTGGAATGATTGTGATAACGTTATAAGTGTGACTTAAATTAATTAAGTAGTTTGGGTAAAGTAGATTACTCCACCCGAGGGCTTGCTGAGAAAGGCGAGTACTCTGGTAATTAAGTGTGGGTACCAGAGTAGAGGGAAGCCACTTGTATGGGCAGGTGATCTTCCCTATTCTTGGTGAATTTACCTAAATACATAATCCGAGGGTTTGCTAAGAAAGGTGAGTGCCCTAGTATTAGCACTAGAGCATAGGGAAACTACTGGTATGGGCGGGTAGAATTCTCTATTCTCGGGAATTACCAATAAAAATATTGATGATTGTGCAATGTGATTAGTTGGCAAAGTTGTTGACTTTATGTGATTGTGGGCACGATATTTTGAGTTATTTTCGGATTATGGATGCACTTTGGATAGATATTTTAACTATATATTAAACACTTCAGCCACACACTATTGTAAACTATTTCTTCCTTACTGAGAGGTGTCTCACCCCATTAAATGTTAAATCTTTTCAGGTTTTCCAGGTGATCAAGCTTAGATAGCTCCAGGGCGAGGCGTTACAGTTGGTATTAGAGACGCGTGTCATTCTCATAACACTCCGGGTCCCACGTGGCGGGTCCGGGGCATTACAACACCACTTATCCTGGTTTTGGGATGGTGTCCCAAAACCCCAACTTGAAAATCTGCCCCATGTACGTTGCAGAGAATCTTCCCAGAAACCCCATGGTGGTTCCTAACCATCAATCCAGACTAAAATGAAGCTGAAATCATAGAGAGAGAGAGAGAGAGAGAGAGTGAGGAGTTTCATAGGGTTTAAGAAAAGAAAGGGAGAAAATTTATTTTGTTAACGGAAAATGGCTCGTGGGATCCCTACCGTCACCGATTTTCCATTTAATCGGCCCAGAAATTACTGTTTACCTTTTACTGATCCGTAGTAAAACCCCAAAAGCTTCGCTGGTTTTCTTCCTCCTTCAAAAAACCGTCACTGGTTTTCTCCTTCCTTAGCCAAAAATCCCTTTTTCTCAATTTCTTTTATTATTTTATTTTCCGAGTCTCTACATGTTATGTTGTGCTTTAGACTCTAATATTTTTCATGAAATCATAGCATATAAAAGTATGAGAGAAATTTGGGAAGAGTTAGAAAAGAGATATGGAGGATCCAAAGAGAAGGAGATCGGTACTCCAACTGGTTTGACTATGATTGATCAGGAGAAAGCAACTTGTTGCTAAACTGCAATAGTCGATGAGGAGGTACATGTATCTTAGTCTCCTTCGTTGTATGCCTTGTGTGATGATTCTTGTGTTGAACTTTTTGTTATATCTTATGATGAATCAAGTGATAAATGTAATGATGAAAGTTTACCTTCAAACGTTGAACTAGAAAATGCATTTTTGAAAATGCATAATTTTTTGGTTATAGTGTCTAAGAAGAAAACACTCGTGAAAATAAAAAACTAGCAAAACAATTGAAAGAATTAAAAGACTATCATTCTATTCTAGAGAAGAAAAAGATTGAAAAGATATTGAAATTATCTACTTGGAGGAAGATTCTAGAATAATTTCCAAGGCTAAAAGTGAGAAGAATAGTTCAAATAAACCCTTAAGAGCTAAAAGAAATAAATCTTTCAAACAGGGTTCATCTTTTAAATCCCATAGTCATCTTCATGCCTCATCGAACAAAAATAGGATAAAAGGGCACATTAACTACACTTGTCCATTTAGAGGTGCTCGAGGCAAAGATAAGAAAATGATTTGGGTAATCAAGAAAGCAAGCCCCTTAAGACCTAAGGAACAGTGCATTCAAATTGGAATTACATAATTGCCCAATCCTTCCTTAGTTCTTAGGCTTAGGGGTAGTGATATCTAAAAGTTTAGGAAGTAGTCTTTGCTTAAAATGTCAAATCTTAGTATATACATTCACTATACACCATTGTTGTACTAAGAACCTTAGATGATCAAGCCAACATGAAAATTTAAGTAATATATCCAATCTGAACTTAATGCATATATATCATAATGATTGGTTACAATATGAAATTATTTGCTACAACATGCAAGCTTTGAACTGAAAAGGAATGTGGTAATCTCTGCGTGAGTGAGACTTTAGTCTCCACATAATCCACATCCTTCCTCTGATTGATTCAAAGTAAAGGTTGAGGGCTTAACTGGCCAAAATATCTAGAACCTTTCATTTCTAAGATGAATAACATAAATTTATTATTAAATAATATCTCAGAAGCATGCTTGAATTAAAATCCACTTCTAAATGGAAAAAAGCATCCTTGCCTGGTACATAACTCTTAATGCTTAACCCATGCCTAAACATGAATATCTTGAGTTAAGCATCTTTCGTCCATTTCACAGAATTAAGCCTTAGGGATCCATCTCATCTTATCCATATTATATTAAATGATTAAATCTCTTTGATAGATGACAATTATCTCTTGATCATGTTTAGAGCATGAATTGCCTTGGGCCATTCAAAACTGTTGATTCCATCTTCTTTCATGATCAAGTACTTATTGGATGTCACTCACGGTGAACATTGCAAGCAAGATGTCTTGAGTAGTAGCTGCGTTTGAAAGATGGTTCGTTGGAGCTTTCTAGAAACCATGACTTGCAGTTGGGTGATTTCTTGGTGTTTAGGCATGAAAGGGTACTTAGTGTTTCATATTATGGTCTTTGACCCAACTGGCCGCAAAAGGAAATACCCACCATTTAATCATCATCAGGTGAAATTAGGAGATGATTATCAAATCCAAGATAAGGATCAAAGTTTCAAACAAGGCCTTGTGAAGGATTTCGGAGAATCTCAAAGATGTATTGAAGAAGAAGCCAGTACATCCCTGTTCAATATGTATACCATCATCCTTTGCGAGAGCTAATAGTTTAAGTGACAGATGCTACAAGATGATCCTAATAGACGAAAAAGAAAAATCATGGCCAATGAAATTATGTTACAAAAACATGTGATGGCCGAGGTTGCATTAATCATGGTTGGCTTGCCTTTCGAGTTGCAAACTGTCAAAATAGTTGAGACATCGTCTTTAGCTTGCCTATCCTGAATAATGTACTGTCTCTCCTTTCATAAGCTCTCAAATAAAATTCAAATCCATTAGAGCTTTATATCCTTAGAGATGTGTTGAATGGCTAAGATTATTGTACATGATTTCAATCTAGATGACAAATCAAAGTTCAAAGAAACCTATGCAAGAGCAGTTAAATTTGGAAGCCATTTGAACTTGAACATCTCACGTGTTAAGATTCATAAGAAAAGAGGCAAAATAGGCTTAGTACATCTAAAGATATATTCATTGTGACTTTTTAGTCCTCTAAGCCAAGGGAACCTAGGGATTCAAAGCCAAGCTTAAGTTAATGAAAATTTATAACACTTGGCTAAAAATTTGAAGAATTTGAAAAGATGAAAAAGACATAAGACGATGATTGTGCATAACTCAGGGGGAGCATTTATTCCTGTAATTTTATGGATATATGAATTAAATGCTCTTATGATCTTATCTTATGCTTATATGTCTTTTTGAGAATAACACTGCAACTTACTATCCATTGTTGTTTATTGGTTATATTTTCTTGATGGATAATCTATATTATGATATATATATATATATATATATATATGTATATATGTATATATATATAGCATGAACTGTTTCTGGGCTTACTGAATATACTGTTATTGCATGCTTAGTCTAGAATGCCAAATGCATGGTTGATGCAGTATTGTAAGATGCATGCTGGTAGTTGATATTAGGAGTGCATGCTGATTGAATTGAATGTCACCTACATGGGTGATGCAGTGACTTGTGAATTGAATGCTGATAGATATTCTAGGTTATTGCATGCTTAAAGTGAATTAATTGCTAAAAACAACCAGGTTTTGGTGCATATCTTTATGGGAAATGCTCTATTTATAGACGGCATGCTGCCAAAATTTTGCTAATTTTTTCCCAAAATAATCAAAATCCATAAACCATGTGCATAATGATTATGATTTAGTGCATACGTGTATAAACTGCATAATTATTTGAGTATAACCTTATTTGTTGGTCTTACAAGGCTTAAAATCTTGTTTTGATGATAACAAATCAGATGAACTTAACATATTTGGTTAAGTGATGATTCAGGACTCAAGTATTCAAGATCAAGTGACTCAAAGTGGTTATGATCAATATCATGTGCTTGACAAGAGTGTTAAAAGCTCGAACTTAATCCTATAAGATTTTATGAAGCTAAAGTCTATTGAAGCTTGAAGTTAAGTCAAATATAAAGAATCAAAGCAAATACATGAAGACAGTGAAGAGCAAAGCAAATACATGAAGACATTGAAGAGCAAAGCAAATACATGAAGAATTGGAGTTTAGAAAGTTATAGTCTTGAAAGAGTCTCATGTAAGTACTTCAAACGATTTCAATATGGATATATAAAGCTCTTAGGTTATATACTTGGACCTAGATACTTTTTAAAATACTTAAAA
Source organism: Malania oleifera (assembly GCF_029873635.1). Classification (NCBI taxonomy): domain Eukaryota; kingdom Viridiplantae; phylum Streptophyta; class Magnoliopsida; order Santalales; family Ximeniaceae; genus Malania; species Malania oleifera. The sequence continues at coordinate 78,270,672 of NC_080426.1, read as the reverse complement.
AATACTTTTATAAGGTCAAAAGTTATTTCAAAAAGGTTTGTTGACCTTATAGGTCGCACCTGATTTTGATAATGACAAATACTGATATTTGATGATTGTCAAGTGCTTGTGCAGGCTCAAATAGATATCCCAAGGAAGGACACTTGAAGAAACATGAAGATCCAGAAGACTTGTAATTTGTAATTATAGATGTAATGTATGTAATATGGGTCTATAATAGTAACCTAGGATGTGATGTGTATGTTTCTTACCTGCACACCATGTATATAGGATATAGTTTAAGCTCAATTAGACCATAGCAAAACCCTAGGCTCCAACACTCACACACATAGCATATAATATAGAAATGTGTTGAAATTGTGCTCTAATTGAACAAAGCTAAGCATTTTGTGAGAGCTCGGGCGACCGAACCCTTGGAGTACAAAACTCCTCGGGTGCCCGAATAGTGACAAGTCAACATGTTAACTAGGCTCTCGGGCGACCAACCCTTAAATGCACATACCATCTCCGGGAGCCCGAACCCCTGAAAAGGGATTCTTCACCAACTCGGGCGACCAATTTTTTTAGTTCAAAACGAACATGCATTCGGGCCACCGAATGTTAGACTGGGCACTCGAAGTCATGAAGCTTTGCTACTGACTTTGATTCAGGCTGCTGAAGATCTATCCGGGTGATCGAAATTCAATAACCACCTTTTCAGCATGTGTCTTTTCGGGTGGCTGAACTCAGCATGTGTCTTTTCGGGCGACTGAACTTGAGTTCAGCCACCCAAACCCCAGCCGGTTAAAATTATTTTAACCACTGTAAAACTAGGTTAGGTCGGGCTAATCGGGTTTTAATCTTTTGGGACTTTTTTAATTATTCCCATTATATCCCAAACGGTTATATTTTTACCCCTGGCTATAAATATGAGTCCATTTGCATGATTAGGGAATGATTAGAGAGTATATTAGCCAAAATATCTTCTCTATTGAAAATACATCTTTTGGCCAAATATCTCAAATCTCCGTTTGTTTGATATTTTCTGAGATTGTGTGAACATTTCTAGATTGCTTAAGATTGCCATAGCTTGCTAGAAACTCTCATTTGAGTGATTGATTGCCATATTTCTTTTGGGGAGTTTTAATTTAGGTTTATCCTATAGATTTGCTCATTATAAATCTCGTGTGAGGATAAACCAAGTAAGCTTAGGATATTTGCATATTTGTTGCAAGTATCCAATAGCTTGATTCTTGGTGTGCAAAGATTTCTAAAACAAGCACTTATTTTTAAACTAGTGTCGTGCATCTTTCATTGAGGAAAACTCTTTTTGAATTAGTTTGATTATCTTATTTGAATACTTGGAATATTGATGTGCTATTGAAATACTTGTTTTTATTCCAAGTTACTGCTTGTGTTGAATACTCTTGAGCATCATACTGATTATACTGTGTTGAGTATTGATTGAACAAAACTCGCATCACTGAGCTTACACTATATTCATGCTATTGATGTGTATGTGATTATGCGTATTTGAGTACAAATCTGCTTTATGTGAAAACGCTATTTTTGTATCATTTGATTGTAAAATCTGAGTGTTTCCAGGCATGGCTTGAGGGGGTGGTAATCCAGCCTGGTAAGGATTGTATGTAAAGGTTGAGGTCATCCATGTGCTAATTGACCAGATTTGTTTAGGTGTCGCTCCACCTATTTAAGTGAGCAAGTTATAGCGATAATCTTATGCTTGTTAGCCAAGGTAGAGACATAGGCAATTGGCCGAACCTCGATAACATTTCTGTGTGTCACCCTTAATTTACTGCTTTCTGGTGCATGTGTATTTGATTAAATTGTTTTATTTACTTTCCAGTGTACATTTACATTACTTGCACTAGATTGACCATAGGGTTGTGAATATAGTGGTGTTAGGAGATTGACCTAGGGTTTAAATTTTAAAAATACCAATTCACCCCCTCTTCTTGGGATCACGGTAAAGCTAATAATTGGTATCAGAGCCACGTAGCATAAACTAACTTTTATTTTGCAAAAGATCACATATGGCTCATAGCTCCGGGACCCCTTTCCCTAAGGGACCATCTTCCACACGACCTCCTATTTTTAGTAGTGTTAATTACACCTTCTAGAAACAGAGGATTCGCATCTACCTTTAGAATACCGATTGGAAGGTGTGGAGGATTGTCTCTAAGGGAAATTACGTCCTTATGAAAATTGAGGGCATTACTACAGTTCCTAAGACTAAAGAAGAATATAATGATGATGATGATGATATGAAAGCTGTCAGTTTAAATGCTACTGCCATGAATATTTTGTACTGTAGTCTTGATATAAATGAATTTAACAGAATTATGGCATGCTCAACTGCTAAAGAAATATGGGATAAGTTAGAACTCACATATGAGGGTACTAGGGATGTGAAAGACAGTAGGATAGATATGTTGACCAATAAGTATGAGGCCTTTAGGGTGAATGTAGGTGAGTCCATTCAGAGCATATACACTAGATTCACACACATCATAAACTCATTGCGTGCATTAGGAAAGACTTATCCCATATATGAGATTATTAGGAAGATCCTTAGAGGATTACCTCCTGTTTGGGAAGCCAAGGCTACGACCATTGCTGAGGGTAGAGACCTTAAGGTCATGACCCTAGATGAATTTATAGGTTCCCTGATCACTTATGAATTAGCCATAAATGATAGACTTGATGAGCATAATAGGGCTAAGAAAGCGACCGCATTGAAGACTTCTGCTAACACATCTAGTGAGTGCAGTGAATCTGACACTGATGATGAAATGGCCATGCTAACCAGAAAATTCAACAGATTCTTCAGAAAGAATAGGAAGCCATATAAAAAATATAGAGAGTCCACTATTGAGAAAACAGAGTCAAGTAAAAGAAAAAAGAAATCAAATGCGCCCACGTGCTACAACTGCAACAAGGTCGAGGATATCAAACCAGATTGCCCACTATTGAAAAAGGAGGTTAAGAAAAAGAAGAAAGTCATGAAGGCTGGGACATCATGGGATAAGCTTAGTAGCAACGACTCAGAATCAGACCATAGCGACTCGGAGGTCGCCAATCTGTGCTTGATGACACACGACGATGAGGTATCATCTTCTAGCTCATTATCTTCATTTTATTCATCAAATGATTGTGATTCTGATTGCACACCTACATTTAGAGAGTTGCAATTGGAATATATTCGTGTATCTAAATTGTTAGGCAAAAAGACTAAAGAAAATAATGATTTGAAAAAAAAATGTGAAAATTGGTCAAAATTACTTAATATTGCAAAAACCTCTTATGCTTCCATTTTAAAGAAAAAGATGTTACCATTGTTGAGCTTAAGTGGAAATTGGAGTATAGCTACAAAATTATTTTTAAATTCACCGAGGGCAAACATAATTTTGAAAAACTACTTGGTGCCCAAAGAAACTCCTTAAGTAAAAAAGGTCTTGGTTTTAATGATATTAAAAATGTTAGACGACCTGATCTTTACTTAGGACATTTTACACGTGAGTCAAAGTCTCATATTCCTCCTAAAGATCCTAAGTGTAGAATAAGATGCTTTAAATGTAACAAATTGATCACATTCAATTTGATTGTCCACTTAGAAATAAACGTGCTAAAATTAGGAAAGTATGGGTAGTTAAGGGAGATCCTGCTACTAACCCCCATGGACCTAACAAAATTTGGGGACCATCATCAGTCACTTAACTTATTTTGCAGGTATGCCTAAGATCGTCCTCCCCCAAGGACCGATGGTACTTGGATAACGGGTGCTCACGGCATATGACCGGCGACAATGGAAAATTCACATCAATTGCTCCCAAGGATGGAGGCTATGTGACATTTGGCGACAATGCCAAATGACGCATCATCGGGGTAGGTAAGGATTCATCTCTTACTATTGATAATGTTTTGTTCGTTGATGGGCTGAAGCATAATCTACTTAGCATAATTTAGTTGTGTGACATAGGATACAAAGTATCTTTTGAAAATTATAAATGCATAGTAGAAAATAAATCAGATCACAAAGTGTTTTTTACTGCCGATCGTCATGAAAACGATTATACTACCTCTCTTGAAAACTTAGCTTCACAACAAGTGACATGTTTCTCAGCTGTAAATGAAGTTAGTTGGTTATTGGCATAGGCGCTTAGGACACGCAAGGCTTGCCTAAGATGTCATTTGTAAAAGATAAAATTCGTGATGCATATCAAATGGGTAAGCAAAAAAAATCTAGTTTTAAGAAAAAGAAATGCAAATCTACTACTACGCCACTAGAGATGCTTCACTTAGATTTGTTTGGACCTAATTCTGTGCAAAGTCTTGGTGGTAAATCTTATGCTTTTGTAATTTTGGATGACTTTTCTAGATTCACGTGGGTATTATTTCTTGCACATAAAAATGAATCATGTGAATTGTTCATCAAACTTTGTAGGAGAATTTAGAATGAAAAATAATATAAGATAACCCACATAAGAAGTGATAGAGGCACTGAATTCAAAAATGAGAGCATAGAAAAATATTGTGACTTAGAGGGCATATCACATAACTTTTCTACACCTAGGACACCTTAACAAAATGGTGTGGTAGAAAGAAAGAATAGGTCACTGCAAGAAAAGGGTAGAACTACGCTGAATAAACATAACTTACCTAAATATTTTTTTGGCCGAGGCCATTAATACTGCATGTTATGTTGTGAATAGGGTGTTGATTAGACCGTCAATTAATAAAACCCCTTATGAATTGTGGAACAAGCATAAGCCAAATATTTCCTATTTTCATGTGTTTGGTTATAATTGCTTTGTGCTCAGAGATAATGAACATCTAGTAAAATTTAACTATAAATCTAATCAAGGTATTTTCCTAGGTTATGCACTAAATAGCAAAGCATATAGGGTTTTCAACAAAAGAACACTGACTGTCATTGAATCTATTCATGTTGTGTTTGATGAAGCTAATCCATTTTCTAAGAAAGATAATGAGGATGATATTGATATTAGAAAATGTTTAGATAAATTATCAATTGAAAACAATGCAAGTGAAAACCTAGAACAAAATGAAAAATCATCTGAGGGAAATGAAAATCAGGAGTTGCCTAGAGATTGGAAATTCATTAGAAATCATCTCATTGATCAAATATTAGGTGAATCATCTCGTGGTGTAGCCACAAGATCCTCCTTAAGAAATCTAGTGAATCATTCCACTTTCTTATCCCAAGAAGAACCTAAAAACATTAAAGAAGTCATAGATGATGAGTCTTTGGTGATGTCCATGCAAGAAGAACTTAACCAATTTGAAAGAAGCAAAGTGTGGACTCTAGCTCCTAGGCAAATGATCACACAATTATTGGAACTAAATGGGTGTATAGAAATAAGAAAGAAGAGAATGGGGTAGTAACTAGGAATAAAGCTAGACTAGTTGCCCAAGGGTATAACCAGCAGGAAGGGGTTGACTTTGATGAAACATATGCTCCTGTTACCAAGTTTGAAGCCATTCGTATGCTACTTGCCTTTGCCGCTTTTAAAAAACTTTAAATTGTTTCAAATGGATGTTAAAAGTGTCTTTCTAAATAGCTTTATTAATGAAGAAATATATGTAAAACAACCACCCGGTTTTTAAAATCATAAATATCCTGATCATGTTTACCAATTATCTAAAGCCTTGTATGGATTGAAACAAGTTCCTAGAGTTTGGTATGAAAAGCTTAGTGGTTTTCTATTAGAAAATGGGTTTACCTGTGGCAAAATTGACACTACACTCTTCATCAAATCCAAAAATGATGATATGCTCCTTGTTCAAATTTATGTGGATGATATTATTTTTGGAGCAACTAATGATGAGTTGTGTAATGAGTTTGTCAAATGCATGCAAAGTGAATTTGAAATGAGCATGATGGGTGAACTTAGTTTCTTCTTAGGGCTGCAAATAAAACAAGCTAAACATGGAACATTCATATGCCAATCTAAATATATTAGGTACCTTCTAAAGAAATTTAATATGGAAGATTGCAAAACTCTTGGTACATCTATGAACTCTTCAATTAAGCTTGATAAAGATGAGCAAGGAATCCCTGTTGACGTAAAATTGTATCGTGGCATGATTAGGAGTCTCCTATATCTCACTAATAGTAGGCCTAATATTATGTTTAGTGTATGTATGTGTGCTAGGTTTCAAGTTACCCCCAAGGAATCTCACTTAAAAGCTGTTAAACGAATCCTTAGATATCTAGTTGGGACTATAGAGTTAGGCTTGTGGTACCCTAAGCATACTATCTTTGAGATTGTTAGTTATACTGATGTTGACTTTGCCGGTAGTAAGGTCGATAGAAAAAGCACTAGCGGCACTTGTCATTATTTAGGACAATCTCTTGTTTCTTGGTTCTCCAAGAAGCAAAACTCAGTTGCCTTATCCACAGCCGAAGCAAAATATATTGCGACTGGAAGTTGTTGCACCCAAACTCTTTATATGAAACAATAACTTGTGGATTTTGGATTGCACTATGAAACAATACCAATTAAATGTGATAATACTAGTGCAATCAACATCTCTAAAAATCTCATCTCACATTCACGAACTAAACACATTGAAATTAGACATCATTTCCTTCGTGATCATGTGCAAAAAGGGGATTTGACTCTTGAGTTTGTATGCACCAATGAACAATGGGCAGATATATTCACTAAACTACTTCCCGAGGATAGGTTCATCTAGATTAGACGTGAGTTAGGTCTAATGCACAGTAGAGAGGCTTCTTAGATGTCTCATAATTTGCATAAATTCAGGGGGAGCTATCAAGTGAAATTTAACAAGTCTTAGCAACCAATATCACTGTTGATTTGTTTACTTGCCTTAGACTCTGTGAATGTTGGTTATTGCTTGTATGCACATATCTTATATCTATAGTATGATCATATTGAAACGTAATGCATATTGCTTATTAGTTGTGATGTACAACTCCTTTGTCCACTCCATGGTGATATTAACATTTATATTTGATTATTGGACCATACTGAACTGTTTGAGTAATTGTGGATAAACTGCTAGGCTATATAAACTCAAACAGGTTACTATTTATACAGGACTTTTTTTGGAAAGTTTGATTTATAAACAGCACTTTGCCAAAAAATTTTCAAAATCTTTCCAAAATTTCTAATGAATAAACGTAACACTTGCCCATTGCCTAGAGTGTTAACTCCTATAGCCCTTTTTGCTGTTACCAAAAGGGGGAGATGTTGGGCAAAAATTTGGGTTAAACACATTATGCATATTGTTAGGGGGAGCTTCTTAAAGCTATACCCATTTTTTGCATGGAGTATTTGTCATCATCAAAAAAGCAGAGAATGTTGACCTTATAGGTCGCACCTGGTTTTGATAATGACAAATACTGATATTTGATGATTGTCAACTGCTTGTGCAGGCTCAAATAGATATCCCAAAAAAGGACACTTGAAGAAACATGAAGATCCCGAAGATTTGTAATTTGTAATTACAAATGTAATGTCTGTAATATGGGTCTGTAATAGTAACCTAGGACGTGATGTGTATGTTTCTTACCTGCATACCATGCATATAGGATATAGCTTACGCTCAATTAGACCATAGCAAGACCCTAGGCTCCAACACTCACACACATAGCATATAATTTATAAATGTGCTAAAATTGTGCTCTAATTGAACAAACCTAACCATTTTGTGAGAGCTCGGGCGATCAAACCCTTGGAGTACAAAACTCCTCAAGCGCCCGAGTGGTGACAAGTCAACATGTTGACCAGGCTCTCGGGCAACCGACCCTTAAATGCACATACTGTCTTCGGGCGCCCAAACCCCTTGAAAGGGACTGTTCACCAACTCGGGCGACTGATTCTTTTAGTTCAAAATGAACCTCTACTATCTTAGTGGGAATTTGATCTCCATCTATAACAACTTTCCATACTTTCCAATTCATCGTTTAGAGATAGATTTGCATTCTCTTTTTCCAAAAGGTGTAATTATGTCCACAAAAGATTGGTGGACGAGTTGAGGATTGGCCCTCTTCAAAAGGAGCTACTCCTATATTAGCCATTTAGATCTTTTTATAGCTGCTTGTTAAGAATTTACGATAACTAGGCTTTGATACCAATTGAAATTAGGATAGCTTCCCAAGAGGGGCGGTGAATTGGAATCTTTAAAATTATTTCAATTTTTATTCTTTACTTAATATCAACAACTACAACAAGTAAATATAAAGACAATTCAATCACAACCAATCAAAATAATCAAAAATTCGATCTTTGTCTCAATAGCCTTGTAATGAATTGTAAAGCACGCTGAATTTATGTAAGCCCTGTGTTTGTTCCAAACTCACAAGTCTTCTTTATGTTCAGCTTTTAAACAAACTTTCAGATTAATAAGTTTAGGTTGATCAACCAACGTAGTCCCTTTCGGTTTCCGCAATCAATGCTGATCAAACCAAAAACAAATTATCCTCCGGTCTATTTTAACAATTAAACACTGAGAATTAATCAATTAAAAGCATACACGCAGATTATAAGTCTTTGCTGAAAAAGTAAAGAGTAAGGAAGAAGAGAGACACAAGATTTTACGAGGTTCGGCTTATACCCAGCCTATGTCCTCGCCTTTGGCAAACCACCAAAGGATTCACTAGTTTAGTTCCGTTGACGGGTGGAACAATACCGATTACAAACATTCCTTCCATTAGGCTAAAGCCCGCCTCTCCAAACGATATACCCTCGTTTGGTCCGACGATTCAGGGCTAACGATTCTACAGCCCTGAATCGTCTATGAATAAGAATCAAGATACATAGATTTTTTGTACAATAAAACACTCTCACAGCAGAGTAGGTTAGTACAACATTCAGCACAATAATACTTCAAAGTAATTCAAATATAAAAGAATTTGAAGCTCAATACTTAGTATGAATCACCAAATATTTTTCAAAATATGAAAGATTCTGACTTTGAAAGCTTTGCTTCGAAGTTTGAATCAGTAGCAATTTAGTAGTTCAACATAAGAGAATTTGAGAGCCTTTGAGAACTTTGATTGCTTGAAAATTGCTTGGGTGTCTCAAACCTTTGAAGATTGGGGCTATTTATAGATGTTTAAAAGCAATTCCTTACCCCCAAAGTTTCCTTGAAATAGTTTCCAAGTTTTTTAAAATAATAGTGTCCAAAAACTTTGTTTAAACAATCTGTCTGTTGAGAGTTTTTAAGCCAACGTTCGAGTGGCATTTGCCCACAAAGAATTAGCAGTCGCCTGTCATAGAACAAACTCACAACACAGAACACTGGCAGTCGCCTTCCAGAACCAAGGCAGTCACCTGGCATGTTCACCCAGGTGCCTGGCATGTTCAGGCAGTCGCATGTCTTACTACTGTCTCTTTGAAAAATCCCTTACTTAATTTGGCAATCGCCTGCCATATCATGACAGTCGCCTGACCCTTCTTTATTTCAAAAAGATTTTCTTTTTCAAAACTCTTTCTTTTCATTAATTATAAAAATATTCTTTAATGTATATAAAAAATATATTTTTGAATATTTTTGAGAGCTTCAATTCAATTTATATTTGAAATTAACTTGAAGTACTTACATTTAGAACATCCTTAAAAAAAATGATCCTTTGATCTTCAATCTTGTTATTCATCATCTTTAAGTATTTGATCTTCTCTTTGAGCTTTCATCAAGTTCTCATTAATCCTCATGCTCTCATGATCTTCAAGCTTTATCTTTAAATTCATTTTTGAATCCATGCTTCAAGCTTGATATAAATCATCCTTCTTTGAAATATAAGTTTTCCTGAATTCTTTAACCTTGCATTCATCATTGAGTTCTGAAAATACATCACTTAAACAAAGCATGTTAAGTTCTACTTGTTTGTTAGCATCAAAACAAGATGTTAAGCCTTGTAAGGCCAACAATTTTCTATCAAACACTCCTTATCTTAAAAAGTGTTCAACTTTAAAGTTGTGGGACTTTTTTTTTTCAGCTTTCTGTTGATACCAAGAACGTCTAATTTGGAGTTGTATAGAAAAAGTTATGATGAAAATACTGAAGGGTGCTTGAAGCTATCAGGCGGCTGACCCTTGTCTGTTTAGGCGACTGACAAGCAAACAGAACTTGGTCAAGCAATTGACCTCTCAAGGTCAGGCAACTGACCCTATATAGTGTTGCAAAAATATGCTAAATTAAAGGCTCAGATGACTAACCCAACCCCTCAGGCGACTGACCTTGGATTTTTCAAATTTAAAACAGTGAGGGAATGTTTCCAAAATAGATTTCTTGGGCTCCAAACTCTTTCAATACTTGGGAAACACTCCAAGCAACTTGGGCAACACGAAAATGTACTTTTTAACTCTATAAATACATGTTGATTTCAAGAATTAAAATAACCTAACAAGAAAATCAATCTCAATTCTCATATTTTCAAAGCTCTCTCATTGAATACTCTTGCTGAGATTTTGCTGATTTATAGGCCACAGTTCTTGTGTTCTTAACTGAGTTTTACAATCTAAGAAAGAAACCCGATGATATCTTCTTGAGTTTCATCTTTCTATATTATGATTTTGATTGAAGTATATAGATTTCAATTGTACTAATCTAATCTTTTGAGAGTGTCATTGTACACCAAATTTTTCTCATTTCTCTTGTAGTTTTTTACGATTCTAGGTTGGTTGAATCGTTGTACCAAGCATGGGGTATTTCTTGGAGAGGGTGCTCCACCCTAAATGAAGGAGGGATTGTAACGGTTTGCTCCACCGGTAAAGAAGCATTATAGTGGAATCCTTAGGTGGTCTTGCCTAAGGCGAGGACGTAGGTGGGTATAGTCGAACCTCGTAAAAACTCGATCTCACTCTCAACCCTTGCTCTTTAATTTTTCAGTATATATAAATTGTGTGGTTGTGTATCTGAGTGCGGGAAGCTAAAACAATTGAGATTGAGAAAAACTTTTAATTTAAGGAAGTACATTGATTGATCTTTTACGGAAACCTTAAAAGGAGTACGTTGATTAATAGTTTGCGGAAACCTTGGTTAATAGGAAGCACATAATATTCATAAATACAGGGATTTTATCAAACTCGACTTTGATTTATTCAATCGTTGAATCTTAGAGGTGCTACAGCTCATATATTGGTTAAGTGTCTTGTGTTTGATTGATTCGTTGATTGGTTGACTGATTGTTATAGTTGAAAGTATTTGGTTTGTGTTGATATTGAGTGTGAAAGGTTGTGAATTTGTAAAAAGATTTAAAAGAAACTTTTAAAAACCCAATTCAATCCCCCCCCCCCTCTTGGGACTACACCTTAGTTTTCATTGTTGACTATCAAGTGATGAATATAGTGCAATGTGCAGATATCTTTGAGTTATATGTTTATAACATACTGCATGTTGAAATTCATATGAAGGATGATTGAATGATAAATGTTTTAACAAATGAACTTCATCCTTAGCTGAAAATGCTTTTTCATGTGCATTCAAGGGAGTTGAGCTCCATCCTTGGAGAAAAAACATCAGTTTAAATATCTTGAGGACTTATTTGCCTCACACGTCTTTAGCTTTTTGAATATTAAGGCTCTTCTAAAAACTGCTGAACAACATATCCAGTTTTTAATGAGTAGATATGGATTGTTCTCGGTTATAAGCATTATAGTATGCCTTAATATTTATTTTATGAAGCATTTGTGGTCTATAAGGATGATTATATTGGTTGCATTTTAAGAATAAATTAGTCTTTATCCAGTATATCTATCCTAAGAGATTTAAAATGATTCCTTATAAGGCTTGGCACTCTTAATGAAAGTAGTCCTTGATAAGTATAAGCAAGTCATTGCATCTAAGATAGGATTCAAATCGAAAGGGGGAGCACCTAAAAATAATTTTCTATCTTATTATGCTCACCAACATTTTTGGCTTAGATCTATTTTAAATTCACCGTGGCTTGTGCACAATTATGATAATTGTATTGAATATTTTAAATCGAAATATCTTGCTTAGCCACAAAGTTTTTCAAAATTTGCCATATGACCTTACATTTTAATTGTCTATCTTTAAGATTCATATGGTTGCTTCTTCTGGTCATATTATGAGTTGCTCTTAAATGCTAAACTAGAAAAACATTGCTTACTTGAGACTTGTCTTAAAGTTCCTTTTATAGCAAGCATAAACCAAAAATATTTTTGATAATTTTAAAGGGAAAATTTTTTATGGCAAGTAGTGTTTTTAATCTAGGATATGTCTTATCTTTTGCCTATATGACAAAATGCCTTCATGACTTGTGTTATTTCCTACAAATTCAAACTTTGAGTCATTAACTTTAAAAGTATTAAAGATTTTATTATTTTTATATAATTTTCTTTAAGAGGGCATTGCATGACTAGTTCATTGATCATATAAATAATGCATGCTAACTAGTTAGACCAATTTTATGCTCAAACCTATATTTTGCCATCATAAGTCGTATGCATTGAATTTCAATCTTTTGCAGGGCTTATGAACTATGTGAATTGAAAAGGTTTGTGGATATTTCTGGTCTAACCTTGTTTAACATGTCATCTTAATCTTCATATGGCCAGTTATAATGTTTGTGTGCAAAGGCCGAGGTTTTTTTATAAAAAAAAAAAAAAAAACTATTCGTTGTGCCCATTTTGTGTATCAAAGAGGGGGAGTTCTCTCTTTAAGCCAAATATTGTTTTAATGCTAAAATTGTCTTACAATTTGCTTAGCCTTTTTAGTGATGCCAAAAGGGGAAGAGATGTTTGAGCAAAATGTTGCTAATCTTTTTATACTCCTTGCATTTTTAAAATCTTTTATGGGGCAAATATCTTAGCTGCAAGCATCTGAGCCTCAGTGCTAAAACAAAATACATGAAAATTTTCAAATGTCTTCTTTCTTAAGATATGCTTAAGCTATAGTGTTTATATTTTTAATATTATACACATTGTAAGGGAGATCATTTTCAAGTTGAACTCATTTTGCTCTCATGTGTTTGTCATCATCAAAAAGGGGGCGATTGTTGACTTTTTTTTAGTCCGATCCCTGTTTTGATGCTAACAAAGCACTTGTATCACATGTGTGCATTTAGTGCTTGAGCAAGTTTATAAATCAGAACGCACACAAGGAAAAGGAAAAATAGAAGCCTAAGGGACTTAAAGAACATATCGTTCGGCGTATTCCATGGTAAAATCAAATGCGAAAGAAGTGACGACATATTGTTTTATTTGTAATGCATTTAGATTTTATCTGTAATAATGCATGACTTGCATAATATGATTCTAAGCTCAAACAGACCATAGACTAACCATAGGGAATCAAAAGTTTTCATGAAAAACCTTCTTCTAAAAGCTAAAATCATACATAAAAGTTTAAATTACTTATAAGGTCAAAAGGAGGGCTTAAACTTAGGGTTTTAAAGTGCCCAGTTGACCAACCATTTTAAAGTATGAAAAGCCCAATCGATCGACCCTGTTTTTTGGCCAAGAACTCTAAAGTATAAAGGCCCAGTCGACCAGACATTGAAGGCTTTATTTGCCCCAGTCGACTGGCTAGTGCCTTTAGGCCAGAACTATATAGCCCCAGTCGACCAGCCTCCTTAAAACTTGAAATGCCCAATCGACCGGCCTTCAAACCTGGCCAACCATACCATAGGCCCGGCAAACCGTTTCTCAGGGAATTGGGAGGTAGCCTAAGGCTAGCCAACCAATGGCTTCCCCAGCCGACCAGACCTCTCAGTAAATTTGAATTTTGCCTAAGGCCAGCCGATCAGAGCAGCCCCTAGTTGACCGGACCTCTTAGGTTGGCCAATTTTTAAAGCCAAAAATGTCATTAATTTTTTATTAAACAAATTAATTAATGCCCAATAGGTCCCTAATGGACAATTTTTTTAGAGACTCTATATATAGCCCACTTATAACTCATTTATCAACTTTTGATTATCTTGAAAATCCTTTCTAATCTTTTGGGCTTTATTTCTATCATTCAAGCAAACTTTAATACTCTCTTTCCCTCATTCATTTGAAAATCATTTTTAAGAGAATATTATCTTTCTTTCACTCCCTTCTCTTGCAAATCTTTATTGCACTTGAGGGTTGTTGAAGAAAGCATTCATTGAGACACTTCTCCTATTTGTATTTATTTGGAAAATCCTTTTAGAGAGTTGATCTTGAGTTTCTCCCATATATTTTTCTTGATAAATATTTTTGGAGAAACTTTCTTATACCTTGGGAATCTTTTTGCATCTCCATTGCAAGATTCAAAAGCTCACATATTCTTTATTGCAAAAACATTTTTTGAGCAAAATCCCTAGCTTCCTTAAACAATATTGTTGAATATTACTTTTGAAGAAAGTGCTAGAGATTTTAAGATCTTTGGAGGCTTTTATTGTAACGACCTGCTTATCTTATCATATAATAAAACATAATAAATAAAATAGTCAACCAGAAACCCGTGGGTAATGGGGACACCTGTCATACACAGTCCACTTAGGCAGCAGTAAATATAAATCACATTTTCACAACCATAAAATACAAATATACCAGAGTCAACTACATTCCCAAACATTTGTGTTTATATATAATCTCCCAAAAATACAAAAATAACTCTAGGATCCCACATCAAAAATCTCTTATCCTAGTTCAAACTTACCCTCCTAACGGGGTAGCACAACAGACTCAACGGCGGCCTCGATCCACTAGTCTTTCTGGGTTTCTTGAAAATAATTTAAGTTTGGGGGTGAGACACTTCTCAGTAAGGAAAAATAAACTAAATACAGCTATGTGGCAACATGAATATTTCGTGCTATAATACATATACAGTACATTTCATAAGTTGAAAAATATTCATCATAACATACTGAATAATAGTATACTTTCATAGTTTCTAATAATTCATACTGATCATAAAATATCTGATACAATTATAATACTAAAATTTACCCAAGATGTATAACTAGCTGATGTCATGTATTACCCCCCATAATAGGTTGTGCAGCCCAAGGGCAGGACCCGACAATGGTTGGCCGACCACTGCCAAGTCAAAAATGTATGTAAGTACGATGGGCCCGCCACACCCTAGTCCGGACTGTCAGGTGGACGTCTATAACTCTACACTGAAAGCCACATCGACTATCCATCTCCAACCCCTTTGTGGGTGGTTAGCACAATTCTGAATATAGATATCTTATCTGTATAGCAACGGTATCGTGCTCTTGAAACTGAACTGAACTAACATCCGGATTCTGATAACATATAATACATGATGATATACTGTTTAACGTAAAAATATTGATAGCATTTTTTGTAATAACGTAAAAACATACGGCCTTGCGCCGTTTACTTTCATATATGTGGCCTTGTGCCAAAATCATATATACGGGCTTGCGCCGAAATTATATATCATACACGGCCTTGCACCGGCTATCAATCAAGGTTTTGCGCCGAACATTTCATAAATATCATTCTGAATAAATAATTCATTTATTATATATTTTGAAACCATAATGTACTGCATTATTTTATAATCTGTAAAAACATGCTTTATTCGTAAAATTTCCATAACATAATACTTTTCAGGTAAAATAATACTCATGCCACACAATGTTGAATAAACTGTATATTCCATTTTAAAAATCATATTTCCTACCATATCATACTAATATATATACATTTCAACATAATAGCAGTATTTTTCCAAACATGCATTATTACCAATCTCTTCATATATATTATACATGCTTCCTGAAAATAAATTTGCTGATAAATAATAATAATATAATTTGCATGGAAAATAACTGCTTTAGTTTATTCCCTTACCTGATACTGAAAAGAAACCCCCTAAAATGTGCTCGTCCTGCACCCGCAGAGTTCCCCGTTCAACACCCTAAAAACGATAACTCCCATAACTAAATTTTAGTATTTTTCTGTGAATAACATTTCCTATAACTACGGTAAGACAAATTTGGCATAAATAGCCTTACCTTAACCCAGGGATGAATTCCAACTCAGTCCCACCAACGATCCGTTCTAGCAGACTTGGAGAGAACTTCCCCAGGAGCGTCGAGGTGGCCGTAGATCGTTGATCTGGTGAACAGCGGAGCCGAAATCGAAGAGAGAGGAGAGACAAACTATAAGGAGGAGAGAGAGTGAGGTTTTTCAGATTTTTTGTGTAAAAATGCAAGGTTTGAGCTATTTATACTATGGGTTTTGTCGACGAGCCATGTCACCTCGTCAACGAGGTCAACAGGCAATTCGTCGATGAACTCTCCCCTTTGTCGATGAAATTTAGAGTCACCCAAAACATCTCTCGGTATCTTCTCGTCGACGAGACACACCCTCGTCGACGAAGCCTGCTATGCCCCCTTTTTTTGTTTCCCATTTTTCCCACTCTCTTAATTATTATTTAAATACCATTATTCTTCAGGTCATTACATTTATTGTGCACTCATTTTCCATCAAAGATCATATACATATATTTGTGCAAAAATCATTTGAAAGCAAAACCCTAGGTTAAAAGTGCAAAATATTCTTAAGAAAATTCACATACTCTACTGAACTTGAAATCATGTTATATAAAAGTGCATATAGCACTTTAATTTGTACATTCCAGCTTATTTGAGAAGCTCTTCATTTTTACGTAATTTTTCGTATCTGTGTTTTAGTTTGGCTCCACCCGTGAAGTGAGCTAGGGGGACTCCAGCCTATAAGGAGAAACGATTTGGCTCCACCCTGTTAAGGGAGCTAGGAGGGCACCATCCTATAAGGTGTGTATGGTTTGGCTCCTCCTGTGAAGTAAGCTAAGGGGACTCCACCCTCTAAGGAGAAACGGTTTTGACTCCACCCGGTTAAGTGAGCTAAGGGGACTCCACCCTGTAAGGAGTATTATAAACGGCATCACTCCGCTCGATTAAGTGAGTAAGGTAGTGGAATCCTCAAGCAGGTTTGGCTTGAGGTGGGGACGTAGGTAGGATTGGTCGAACCTCCATAAAAATATTGTGTTTGCACTTTTTCTACCCTTATCTCTTTACTTTCAGCATTTGTATGCTTATATTTAATTTATTGTGATTGCTATTTTTATTTCAAATAATTGCATACATTATTATTTGTGGGATTGACGTTTGTTTAGAAAAACCCTAGGTTGTGTAATACTTGTCATGATTTTGAAAATAGGACATACTTGACTTAGGAATTTTAAAAATACCCAATTCACACCCCTCTTGGGAATACACCATCCTTGTCAAATACTTATAGTCTTGTGATTGTTTAATCAACCATAGACTTGAGAGTGGTTGTGTTTTTAAAATAGGCTAAAAAGTTGACATAAATTTTTAGAATATCCAATTCAACCCCTTTTGGGATTACACCAAAATTCACATATGGTTTCTACTTAACCCACTTTATTGGTAATTGCCTTCCTAAGGTTGACCTATCCTCACACTATGATTTCCACATGCCTTAAGCATGAATGACTGTTCAAAAATGGTCAACCATGTCATGTGCCTGCACCTCTGCAAGTCGGTTGAGTCACACCCACGACATGCGCATTTAGGCACCTTGGCAAATTAGTTTGTACCTAGACAAGGTCACACACACCTCACATGTGCTTGAAGTCACTTTGACAAATAGGTTTGCACTTCGACTAGGTTATTCATGCCTCACGTGCACTCAGGGTACCTTGATAGGTTGGTTTGCACCTTGATGAGGTCGTTTAAGCATGAGGGAACTGTTCAAAGTTAGTTAACAAGGTCACATGCTTGCCACCTTAGTAAGTCGACTGAGTTATCACACATACTTAGGCACCTTGGAAGGTTGATTTGTACCTTGAGTAGGTCATGTGTGTCTCTTGCATGCTTAGGGGCACCTTGACAGGTGGATTTGCACCTCAGTGAGGTCATGCGAGACTCTTGTGAGCTTGAAGGCACCTTGATATGTTAGGGGGTCACCACCTAGGTTCCTTGGTACTTAGGTCAAACCGTATGCGTTGCACATGCTTGTTAAATGCTAATGTAACCTTCTTCGTAATAGTACTTATATGGAAAAATATTAAAATAAATAAATTTATATTACTTTTAAATAAGTACATTTTTTTGTAAATTTTTTTTGAAAAATTTATTTTTATAAGTGATTTCAAACTACCCACTAAATGACCTGGGTTCATTGTATTACTCACATTATTTTCAAGGGAGCAGTGTGAAACGATGTTGTTTATACTCGCAGCATTCTAAGGCGGCATCATTCTCCGAATGCCACATAAATACTCATCTCACAAAATTAGCTATAAGCGAAATCAACGAGCTTTTTTTTTATTTTAATATTATTTTAATAGAAATTTTTTTAAAATAGTTTGAACTGAACTTTTTTTTCCAAACTAATGCGTCCCAAAAAACATTGGCACATCCATTGCTTATTAAATAAAAATGCTAGATGAACTTGCCTTTTTTAATCTGGACAAGCCCCATCCTCTGGATCATTTTGAGTATTGTAATTTTCCCAGCTCAAATGGCAATTTCTAGTATTGGCTTTGTTGAGAAAATGATTTTGTCATGGAAATGAAAATGAAAATTGAAGTGAAGCTTTTGTTGTTACTACGAAAGTAAACAATTTTGAGCTTTTTAAATCTTTTCCATTCGTGTTGTTTGTGTTTCTTACAATTATTAAAGGCCTCAATCTGACAATAGAAAGTTATAGGGTGTTTGATTTGGTACCTGAGCTAAAGATTTTAAGGGAAATGTCAACTTTCTATGCCTACTTTGGATTTATTGAGATGATATCTCTAATGTATTTCTTTCTATCCAAACCATAAAATTCAACGTAAAATTTTTTTGTTGAGATTGTCGCGACGTCCCTGTGAGTGAGGGTGTAACGCCTCGAACCCGAAACCAAGGTCCGGGGTGTTAATTGAAATAAATCTTTGATACCGCCTCGTGACGCCCCAAACCCACCACACAGGGGCCGGGTGCCATGTGTTCTATTACCTATACCTGGCTCTATGTCAGTTACGCAGCATAAATAATAACAATTCTTCCATAATATACCAGAGTTTCTACATCCATATACATCTCAAAAACATAACCCAGCATCTAGTATTCACAACATTTGCAACTCTGAAAACATAAATATATTACAACCTCAAAAATATACACATCCAAAGTTTATACCCTCACTCTCTTTCAAAAATGCTACACCAGCCCCGAGCTAACTAGGCTCGATCACACGAAGGTCTTGAAAAAGATAAAATTCCATATTGGGTGAGACACATCTCAATAAGTTGGAATAGATTAACACCAATGTGTAGCTTTCATGAGGTTTGTGTACAAATAAATATAATCATCATTTATAAACATATCACAGTTATGAAAACATTCTTTATCCTTACTCACATACGTGTAGTGTATTTTAATAAAACGAGAGTTCCTAAGGATTGGGGTAATTACTCACTCATACAAGTAGCACCCCTCGGCTCTGATACCTTATGCAATCCACAGCTACAATTGAAGCATATCAAGGTACTTAACTTACTCAGTAAGCCCTCAGGTGGATAATTTATCTCGTACTCACACACGCATTCAAACAAAAGTTTACTGGCAGAAGTTCCCGAGAATAGCGAAGATTACCCGCCCATACAAGTAGCTTTCCTCTACCCTAGTTCGTTATGCAACCCAATATGGCTACATCTAAAACCTATCAGGGCACTCATCTTTCTCAACAAGCCCTCGGGTAGAGAGTATACTTCGTCCCAAATAAATATGATACTACAATATACAATTCATTCTTACTTTACTCTGTATCTGTTATTTTTCTATAATACAACTTTTCATGTTCTCAATAGTTCATATTACATAGTTCACTTTCATAGTTCACATTATTTGAATCTCATATATGGTCCACATTGCATGGATCTCGTGTAAAGTCCACATTACATGGATCTCATGTAAATTCCATCTTGCGTGGATCTTATATAAAGTCCATCTTGCGTGGATCTCATGTAAAGTCCATCTTGTGTGGATCTCATGTCATATATATCATCCGTAACAATTCACATCATGTGAATCTCATGTCATATACTTCCTCTATAACAGTTCACATCACGTGAATTTCATGTCATATTTAACAATACACATGCAATACATATTCTTATTACATTTCAGTATTCCCAACATCTCATAAATATACATATCATAATTCATCACAGTATTTACATTTTGCTCATGTCACACCATTTAAATAATACACATAATCATATCATTTAAAATAACAAAAGCCAACCCATGTTCATCCTTCAGTCTACTAAAAATACACATTTAATAGTCTTCACATATATCCAGAAAATTCATTACCTTCCATATTTCATTTTCACAAATAATATCTACACAGCTCTAGGCTCAAAATCGTAGTTCAAACAGTTGGAGTTTCTTTTAAAACTTCCCTCATAATCATATACATTTATATACTCATATATTTTCCACTTAAAATGGTAAATCACTACTGGCTTAATCTATTCCCCTTACCTAGTTTCCTAAATTATGCCGGTAGGAACCCCAAAATGATACCTGCGGTGCTCACCCGAGCCTTGAATAAAAAAAACCCTAGTTTAATCAGATAAACCCTAAATAACCTATTATTTCAACACTTTCTCAACCCATAAACATCAAATAAACGTCTGAAACCCCAAAAATTAAGAATCCTAACCCTTACCTCAACTTTGGAGCAATTCTTGAAAAGCCCAGTTTAGAAATCTACTCCCCTAGATATGTAGAGAATCTCCCCTTAATCACCATAGCGGTCTTCGTTTGTCGATTCGGGCTGAATCCTGACCGAAAGCTTAGAGAGAAGGCAGAGATAACTTTTTTAGAGAGAGAAAAAAAATAAGGAATGATTTATTTGCAGAGAAGCTTCCTCAAATCCATTTATACACGATGTTACCACATGGCTTCGTTGACTAGAAGACAGAATTCGTCGACGAATTACAGAAGGGAATTCGTCGATGAGAGGATACATTCGTCGACGAAACTTAAAATCTAAAATTCACTCCCTCAGGATCTCTTCATCAACATGGGATTGAATTTCATCAACGATCTCTAGAAGAACACTCGTCGATGAAGACAAAAGATTCGTCGACAAGTCTACTGTTCTTTTTGTAATGACCTAGAATAATTATAATGATTAAATAATTAGGAAGATAATGAATGGAATAGATAAATAAAGAATAAGGGAAAGGAGGGAAATTTTGGAAGAAAAAAAAACAGCAGACCTCGTTGATGAATATCCTGTCTTCGTCGACGAGTGTCCTTTTAGAGATCGTCGACGAAATTCAGTCCCTCATCAATGAAGAGATCCCGAATGAGTGAATTTCAGATTTTAAGTTTTGTCGACGAACATACCCTCTCATCAAAAAAGTCCTTACTGTGACTCGTCAGCGAAGCCTGTCTTCTTGTCGACGAGGCCACGTGGCAACTTCGAGTATAAAAGGAACCAGGGAAGCTTCCTTGCAAAGAAATTCATGATTCCCCATTTTCTCTCTCTAGAAAACGTTTCCTCTCCCTTATCTCTTTAGATCCAACCCGAATTTAGCCCAAATCGACAAACGGAGACTGCTACGGTGTTCTAGGGAAGATTCTCTACACATCTAGTGGAGCAAATTTCTAAACTGGGCTTTTTGGTAAACACTCCAAAGTTGAAGTAAGGGTTAAGATTCTTTGTTTTGGGGTTTTAAATGTTTATTTGAGGTTTATAGGTTGAGAAAATACAGAAAGAGTAGATTATTTGGGGGTTTATGATTACACTAGGGTTTTTGATTTAGGGCTCAGGTGAGCGCCGCAGGTATCTTTTCGGGTTCCTATTGGCGTAGTTCAAGAAAGCAGGTAAGGGAGAAATATATTAAACTAGATTTTTATGAAATTAATTAGATAAAAGTGGATAATTTTATGTGTATATGTATATGTTTTCATATGTGTTTTAAAATGCCAATCGTTTAAATTATGATTGCTGAGCCTAGGGCTGTTTTATTACATATGTATTTGTGAAAATGGACTAATGAAAGTGAAATATTTTTTAGGATAATTGTGTAGAAAATTAAAGGTATACTTTCAGTATATGAATGATAAATGAGGGTTGGCTTATTTTATAGGACATGTTTGAAATATATTGTTAAATTGTGTGGCATGAGAAAAAAGGAAATTCTATGTTAAATTTTGTTATATGTATGAGATACAGGTTATACAAGGAATGTAATGAGAATGAAAATGTTATATGGATTATACTGCATGTGATTGTTAATGCAACTATGTAAATGATGAACAGCTGAAAGGAGCGATAGACTAACTGATGATAGTTAAAAGGAGCTGTAGCACCAGGTTAGTGCATATCTATGTGGACTAACTGATGTACAGCTAAAATGAGCTATAGGACAAATGCATGACATGAAATGAAAAGAATGAAATGAAATGTGAAATGTGAACAATGTAAAATGGGAAAGAACCACGTAAAGTGAAATGTTATGGAATGTCAAAGTTAAGAACATGAATAGATGAGAAATGTAGGATAAATGATAGACAGAATAATGTATTAAAGTAGTATTAGTATATATGTTAGTATAACATGGTACGTGCTATAGGCGGGGCAAACTCTTCGCCCAAGGGCTTTCTGAGAAAGGCGAGTGTCCTAGTAGGTATCAGATGTAGCAGTAGGCTGTATAATGTATTAGGGCAGAGGGCAATTACTTGTATGGGTGGGTAAATTTCCTTCTTCTTGGGAGCCTTTACTGGTAAACCTTTGTATGAACTGTGCAAATACAAGATTATTTTTCCACTTGAGGGCTTACTGAGTAAGGTAAGTGCCCTAATATGCTTCAGTTGTGACCATTGGTTGCCTAAAGTATCAGAGCAGAGGGGTGCTACTTGTATGGACGGGTAATCACCCCAATCCTTAGGTATTCTTGTGGGTAAAATACCTTGCATATGTTTTATCAAAATCAGAAAATGATTTTAGAAATTATGATGATGATTTGTAAATGATAAATACATATACATATGTTACTTACAAGCCTCATGTTGGTCACAAGCTGATTTAATATATTGTTTCTTCCCTTACTGAGATATGTCTCACCCAAATACAAATTATCTTTTCAGGACCTCCACGGGATTGATCTTAGAGAGCTCGGAATTATTATAGCATTTTTGGGTTATAAAAAGGAAAAAGGGTATAAACTTGATGATACTTTTGGGATATATAAATTTATGTTTTATGTTTTATGTTTTAAGTCTTCTGAGTTGTGAATACTGGAAGTTGTGGATATTGTTTTTGGAGATATATATGTGGATACAGGTGAAGAAATGGTTTATTTTGGAATGTAGATAGATGTAGAAAACTCGAGTATTATATTGATTAAGGATTGTAGTTATGTTTTCCGCTGCGTAATTGTAAATGAAATAACAGGTACAGGAAAATGGATTACGTGACACCCGGGTCCTACTAAGCGGGTTCGGGGCACCACTAAGCACGGTTTATTCAGGTATAACGCACCGGACCGGGTTTTAGGCTTCGAGGTGTTACACTTTCTTTCCAAAATTTTCCCCTTTTCCCCCTTATTATTTATTTATCTATTCCATTTATTATCTTTGCCAATTATTTTAATAATTATAATTTTCTGGGCTTTTACAGAGGGTGCCCCAAGGTGGGCGAAATAAGAATTGGTTTGATTTTTTCGAAAAAATAGATGTTGGAGTCGCCACTAACCTTTTAGAGTGTGGTTAGAACACATGATTACCACCCAATTAAGGGTGGAATTGATTTGCATTACCATGATCAAGATCGGGAGTTTGGTTATGTGAGGGGAAAGTACTAGCACCCTCTACATACCCATTCTATGAACGGTACCTAATTAATTGAAGATTATCCCAAATTTAATTCAAAAGCCTTTTTATTTTACTCTCGTTGAAGAATTACAAAAAATATTAATGTACGTGCAACAAATCAGCCACATCAATATTGACATGGTAAATTTAATATAAATATTCCCTTAAAGCTTAAGGTATGTAAGGCTTAGAAAGCCTGTACCCCGTTTTGAAATCATAAAGAAGAAAATCAAGAAAATATTTCATGAAAAATAACTCCCGGATTTGTTTCCAAAAGTTTATAGAATTTTTCTAAGTATTAACTAATATTTTCAAAATGTCTTAGAAGGTTTTTGGATCTTTGTTTGGGATAAAAAGTGTGTAAAAATAATTTTTTGACCTCAAAAATATTTTCCTAATTTTCCTCTATTTTTTCTATTTTTTTTTGTAATTTTTCCTAAATTTATAAACAAATAAACAATATAATAAAAATAACAAATAAAATAATAAGAATCGATTCAAAACTGGTTCGAGGGGGTCAACTGGTTGCAGGAAGACCGGTTTGGTTTATCAGGTATGGGCCACATGTCATATCCCAAACGGAGACATGTGGCGTACCTGGAGAAAAGCATGCCTAGTTACTTAAGCTGATAAGCAACAACATCATGGTGACCGTAAGGGCCACGTGTTAGTCAGCGAGAAGGATGATGAGGATTAACCTAGATTGGAGACATGGCATGATCGTGTTCGTTGCTGAAAACATGGATCGAATGGCTACAAAGAAGTCATATATCGCCTGGCGTAAGTGGAGGTGAGTGCGCCAGGTGTTGGTAGCTGAGTGGACGGATGGGGAGTGGCCCGGATCGTGGATGTGGCAAGATCTTGGCCGTTACAAAGAAGGCCTAATCAGATAGTCGGGATAAGGTGTACATGGATCGGTGATGTGGCATAATCCATGTCGTCGCCATAAAGCACAGATTGAGTGACTCAGAGAGAGACGCATATTAGCCTGCGTGTGTGGAGGAGGGCAAGCCACGTGTCACAATCCTGTGGTCTAGAGACAAAACATATTTAAACTCAAATTTTCTTTCCTTCATTTTTCATTTTTGTTGGAAGCTCCCTCTCTCTCTGCTCTCTCTCTCTCTCCCCCTCTCTTCTTTCACTCATGTCCTTCCTCTCTATGATCTTTCTCTCGAAGCCCTAATCCCCTCTGCAACTCCCTCTCACTCATCTCTCTCCTTCTCAAGCTCTCTCTTCTTACTCTCTCATCTCTCTCATTCTCCTTCCTTTCTTGTTTGTTCGAACCAAAGAAAATCCTAGCTTTGATCTCTCTAAAACTCCACTGATCTGAAGCTCTAACTAGCTCTCTGATCTCACCTGATCTCAAACTCCTCCAATATGTTCATGAGAACCAATGAAAGCTCTAACTCTCCCCTTCTTTCTCTCTCTACAGTAATGAAACCCTTGGAAACCCTAGCTTTGGTTTTCAAGCTCTAACAGGGGCTCTCCCTCTCTTGCTGAAAGTCAAAAAGCCCTAATCTCACATCCCTTTGTTAGAAAGTCGGATCCTAATTCTTGTTCCTCTCCCTCTTTGTTAAAATGACACTATGGTTTGTTCGCCTTTACATGGCGACTGATTTAAGCACTCGAGTACGCTCAAAGGGGTGACACTCTATGCAAAGGCCAAGGAGAAACTCAAACAGAAGTATATAAAAGCTAAGTATTTTCTTTCTTTCTTTTTTATTTGTTGCTTCTTCTGAAATCTAACGGTAGCATGATATGAATGTATGCGTGAGTATGAATCAAGTGTTGTTGTTCAAATGGTTTAGGGTTTTAGATATGTTCTAGGTTAGGGTTTCAAGTTGAAGATGAGTTAGTTCATCTTAACCTGGTGAGTTGGTACCGGGTTGACTCACGCGAGTCAACCCATGGGGGCTGTGTGGACTCAGAGGCACTCCGAGTAGGCCACGTGGGCTCAGGCACATGTTGGGCTAGACACGTATGGGCTAGACACGAGTGGGGCTTGGTCATTTATGTGGACCTCTAGTGGTTTTAAAGAAAATGGGTTGGGCTTTTATTTTACAACAGGTTCGGCCTCTATTGTTTTTAAAATGGGCTTGGGATTATTTTAAAATAGGTTGGGCCTCCGGTGTTTTTTTTTTTTAAATGGGCTTGGGTTTATTTTAAAATAGGATGGGTCTCAGGTGTTTTTAAAATGAAATTGGGCACGGGGGTTTTAACATGAAGTTGGGCCTTGGGGTTTAAAATTTTGAATGGGCTTTGGGGTTTTAAAATTTAATGGGCTGGGGTTATTTAAAAAGAGAGTTAGGCCTGGTGGGTTTTAAAATGGATGGGCTTCAGTTAAAAGAGGATGTGGACTTGGTTCAGGGAGTCTTTGGGTTCAATTCAGAGGTTCGAGTTTAAGGTTCTGTTTGAACTGGTTTAAAGGTTCGAGTTCAGGTCAAAGGGGGTTAGTCATGTTCGGGTTCAGTAAGTGTTGGGTTCGGGTGTGGGTTCCCAGTTCAGTACAGAGTTCAGCTCATAGGAGATGGGCTCAAGGTTCAATCATGAGCTTAACTGAGAGGAGGTTGGCTCGGGGTTTAGGTTCAAGTTTGAACCTGACAATCGAGTGTGGGTACCTGCATACACATCCTTACACACAGTATATCGTATATATTGTGAAAGATAGGAAGGAGGGTTTTTAAATTTTACCTTTAGTCTTCCTCTCCTCCTGTCTTCCTTTCCCCCCTTTTCTGCTTCTCTGGGTGTCCTTCCTTCTCGGGGGGGGGGGGGGTGGGGGGGTTTCTGAATTGGCCTCCGAGTACTGAATGGAGTTCTTGGCTCTAAGTGGTTGGCTCTCACCTTCTGGAGTCTTTACAACTTTGAGAATTTGCTAGGAACTATACTCAATCTCCTTCTCTCCTACTCTTAATTTTGTTGCCCAATTATCTGCGCTAATTGCTTTTGTTATTGCTCTCTATGCTTCCACCTCCTTAGTTCTCTTTGATGCACCTATTCTCTAATTACTCTCTGATGCTCCTATTCTCTAATTACTCCCCCTGATTTCTCTCTAATACTCTACTCTGCTGTCACGCTCCGAACCCGCAGATGGGTCCTAGGTATGAATATAATAACCTAACATGTCTTTGTATCAATTCAAACATACATGATACAAAGCAATAAAAGGGTCCGACCCCGTGGGGTACACGGACGCCCTATACACATACACATATACATCAATACTCATCAGTTACGCAATGGAAAATACTTCATTTATCTATATTACATACCAAACTAGAGTTTGTACAAAGCTAAGACACACGAGCCCATACAATACTAAGGTATAAAATCCCATAAATACCGTACATACTTTGGGTGTCTACAAAAACCATCACGACAACCCGGTTACAAAATCTTGTACCTAATCAGGTACTAATAGCAGCTAATGACACCCCCTGCTTCCGATTGCTAGGATGCTAGATACGGCTACCTGATGGACCTGAAAACATTGTACGTACATTCGAGGTGAGACACCTCTCAGCAAGGAAGAAAGCAGGTTATATCAGTATGTGGCATACCAGTGTTATTTTACGCAAAGCATAACACTATACAATACGATACAGTTCGAAAACATTTCCATACAGTTCTATACAGTTCCAGTATTTTCATAAACGCATTCCAGTACGTACGATACCAAAACATACGGTCAGTGTTGTCACACTAATACACAACTACGCTATGAAACCCAAAGCTTCAAGCGATTACATTGCCAATACGATGTAGCTCACAACAGTACGCAACTACTCCATGAATTCAAAGTTCCACAGCGATTACATTGCCAATACGCAACTACTCCATGAAACCCGAACTTCACAGTGATTACATTGCCAATACCGTGCAGCCCACACCCCTCAGTGATCAGCCGGGATACGTAGTGATATTTCATACCCTCGGATATAGAGCTAGACACTCTCCCCCACGGTTTTCACACCGATACATGGCGCAGCGTGCGGTAATTAGCCGCCATATAGCTGTTTCGGCGTACATTAATTAGCCATCACTAGCCGATTTTACAAAATCTAGAATCATTTTGGAGTTCATACTCCTATACATATCAATGTACGGTAATAAGCTGCCACACAGTTGTTTTACAACATTCCTGGAACAATTACATACAACCATACATACCACACTTATTTGGTTTACGGCAAATCATATCATTTTCCATTTGATGTATACAATTTATGCAAATATGGATAACAGTCATCTTGATAATACAGTTTAAACAAAATGAACGGTTTTCCAAACAAAGCAGAGATGATAAGCGAAATCCCCAAATTTTCCCAAAAACTGTAACCAAAAAATCCCTTATTTTTACCCGATAGATTTCCCCAAATGAGTTACCAAAACATACATACGATCGTAACCTACAAGCTTACTGATCCTGATTTTGAAAATAAATTGATAAAAATTGAATCCCCTTACCTTAACCCGAATTCCAACAATGAACTCTATGGTCCCCAGAACTACGAACCGAGACTCCGAAACCTACAAACCATGGTACAATACATGCTTACAATCCGTACTACTATACATATTCCGAAACAGAAACGAAAACCGAACCTTACCTCGATTTTAGCCTGAAACCTGAAAATCCCAAATTGAGATTTTGATCCACTATTCACGAAGAGAATATTGCTCTGTTCTACGCAGTAACATCAGATTTACGAATCAGACGACGAACGGCAAAGAAATCAAGAGAGAGAGAAAGAGAGAGAGCTTTGAGTTCTAGAGAGAGGGGGAGAGATTTTTAAATAAACTTAGCTAGGAAGCAACCCTTTTGGATATTTGTAAGCTCTTGACTCAGGTGGATTCATCCACAAATTGGCGTCCTCGTCGACGAGTCTACCATTACCTTCGTCGACGAGACGGTGGCCTCGTCGATGAGCCGGATAATTCCAATTTTTTCGAACCTCTCGGCATTCCATCATCGACAAGCCTCTGAATTTTGTCGACGAGAACAAAAGAGCCTTCGTCGACGAACATTGGCCTCGTCAACGAACTCTGCTCAATTCACCATTTTACCCTTCTTTTTCATAATTAATCCATATATCACGATTCGGGTTCTTACAACCTCCCCTCCTTACAAAAATTTCGTTCTCAAAATTTGAAATCTCTTATTACGAACACATTCATACTACTACATACATACACATTCAGGCAAAACAGCGACCATTTATACGCAATCCCTCTACGATACATACATACTCTAAAGAAAACAGTGGCCATTTATACGCAACCCCGTTACGATACATACATACTCTAGAGAAAACGGCGACCATTTGTATGCAGTCCCCTTACGATACATACATACATACTTTAGAGAAAACGATGACCATTTATACGCAGTCCTGTTATGATACATACGCAAAACATAACACTATACAATACAATGTATGTTCGAAAACATTTCCATACAGTTCTAGTATTTTCACAAATGCATTCCAGTACATGCAATACCAAAACATACGATCAGTGTCGTCACACTAATACGCAACTACGCTATGAAACCCAAAGCTTTAAGCGATTACATTGCCAATACGATATAGCTCACAACAGTACACAACTACTCCGTGAATCCAAAGTTCCACAACGATTACATTGCCAACGTGCAACTACTCCATGAAACCCGAACATCACAGTGATTACATTGCCAATACCGTGTAGCTCACACCCCTCGGTGACCAACCGAGATACATAGTAATATTTCACACCCTCAGATATAGAGTCGGACACTCTCACCCACGATTTTCACACTGATACATGGTGCAGTGTACGATAATTAGGCGCCACATAGCTGTTTTGGCGTATGGTAATTAGCCATCACTAGCCAATTTTACAAAATCTGGAATCATTTTGGAGCTCATACTCCTATACATATCAGCGTATGGTAATAAGCTGCCACATAGCTATTTTACATCATACCTGGAACAATTACATACAACCATACATACCACACTTATTTGGTTTATGACAAATCATATCATTTTCCATTTCAAGTATACAGTTTATGCAAATATGGATAACAGTCATCTCGATAATATAGTTTAAACAAAACGAAACGTTTTCCAAATAAAGTAGAGATGATACGCAAAATTCCCAAATTTTCCCGAAAACTGTTACCCGAAAATCCCGCATTTTTACCCGATAGATTTCCCCAAATAAGTTACCAAAACATACATACGATCATAGCCTACAAGCTTACCGATCCCGATTTCGAAAATAAACTGATATAAATTGAATCCCCTTACCTTAACCCGAATTTCAACTACGAACTCTACGGTCCCCAAAACTACGAACCGAGACTCTGAAACCTACAAACCACAGTACAATACATGCTTACAATCCATACTACCATACATATTCCGAAACAGAAACGAAAATCGAGCCTTACCTCGATTTTAGCCCGAAACCCAAAAATCCCAAAACGAGATTTCGATCCACAATTCACAAAGAGAATCTTGCTCTAATCTACGTAGTAACGTCGGATTTACGAATCAGGCGACGAACAGCAAAGAAATCAAGAGAGAGAGAGAGAGAGAGAGAGAGAGAGCTTTAAGTTCTAGAGAGAGAGGGAGAGATTTTTAAACAAACTTAGCTAGGAAGCAACCTTTTTGGATATTTATAGGCTCTTGACTTGGGTGGATTCGTCAACGAATTGACATCCTCGTCGACGAATCTGCCATTACCTTTGTCGACGAGATGGTGGCCTCATCGACGAGCCGAATAATTCCAATTTTTTTGAACCTCTCGGCATTCCATCGTCGACAAGCCTCTAAATTTCATCGACGAGAATAGAAGAGACTTCGTCGACGAACATTGGCCTCATCGACAAACTCTGCTCAATTCACCATTTTCCCCTTCTTTTACATAATTAATCCATATATCACGGTTCGGGTTCTTAAAACCTCTCTTCCTTACAAAAATTTTGTCCTCGAAATTTGCAATCTCTCAGTACGAACACATTCATACTACTACATACATACACACTCAGGCGAAACGACGACCATTTATACGCAGTCCCTCTACGATACATACATACTCTAAAGAAAACGGTGGCCATTTATACGCAACCCTGTTATGATACATGCATACTCTAGAGAAAACGGCGACCATTTATATGTAGTCCCGTTACGATACAAACATACATACTCTAGAGAAAACGGCGACCATTTATACGCAACCCCGTTAAGATACATACATACATACATTCCCTCACTTGTGGTGAAGGAATACCATGGTTACATTCATACGTGGCCTCGGGAGTTTACAATACAATAGGACTCTCCCAGAGACTAACCATCAAATACAATACGATAACAGAGTATTACATACATACATACATACTCATACCACCCTGCTATCCAACTACTACTGAGAACAACAGCGGATACTTCCGGCGTATTTCCATTTCCAGTTTCCAAGAAGCTTCCTCAACCTCGTGGTTTCGCCACAATACCTTCACTAACGGTATTTCTTTGGTACGAAGCTTCTAAACTTTACGGTCCAAAACCTGAACAAGTATTTCCTCATACGCTAAAGTATCCTCAATTTCAAACTCATCGTAACTGATAACATGCGATGGATCCAACACATACCTTCTCAACATGGATATGTGAAACACATCGTGGACCCTCGAGAGTGTTGGGGGTAGTGCAACTCTGTAGGCTACTGGACCCACTCGCTCAATAACCTTGAATGGTCCAATGTACCTCAGGCACAACTTGCCCTTCCTCCCGAATCCCATTAGTCCCTCCATCGGAGCGACTCTAAGGAATACCTTACCCCCTACCTCGAACTCCAACTCACAGCGGCGAACATCCACGTAACTCTTCTGCCGACTCTGAGCCGATCTAATCCTCTCCCGGATCAAACCTACCTTCTTAGACGCTTGCTGCACGAGTTCAGGTCCTAAAACCTGACATTCACCGACCTCATTCCAATACAATGAAGATCGACACCTCCGACCATACAAAGCCTCGAACGGTGCCATCCCTATACTACCCTGGAAGCTATTGTTATAGGCAAACTCCACTAGTGGCAGAAACTGGATCCAACTACCACCGAAGTCTAATACACAAGCCCGTAACATATCCTCCAAGATTTGTATCGTCCTTTCCGACTATCCATCAGTCTGGGGGTGGACCGTTGTACTGAAAGTAAGCTTCGTCCCCAATGCTTCCTACAAGCTCTTATAGAATCGAGACGTAAACCTCGAATCTCGATCTGAAACAATGGACATCGGTACCCCATGCATGCTCACTATCTAATGCATATACAAGTCTAATAGCCTACTCAAAGGGTAGCTAACCTTCATCGGTACAAAGTGAGCAAATTTCGTCAATCTGTCCACGATTACCCAAATAACATTCTGCCCGTGAAGCGCCGGTGGCAATCCAGTAACAAAGTTCATGGAAATGTGCTCCCATTTCCACACCGGAATAGGCAAAGGCTGTAATGGCCCTAGTGGCCTCTGATGTTCAGCTTTCACCTGCTAACACGTCAGGCACTGCTCCAAAAACTGTGCAATATCCTTTCTCATACCACTCCACTAGAAGGACTCGCGCAAATCCCGATACATCTTCGTACTACCCAGATGTACCGTATAAAAATAACGATGCGCTTCCTCTAGAATCATCCTTCTGATCTCATCATCGTTTAGAACACACATCCTAGTCCCAAACCTCAACGCACCTTTGTCGGAGATGTTAAAATGCGAGCCAATCCCTGCTGCACTTTTTCCACAATCTCAGCTAACTCCGCATCACTAGCTTGCACGACTTTAATATGCTCAAACAAGGTCGGCTAGATCACCAAGCTAGCAATGAAAGCCTGATGATCACCAGACACTAACTCCACTCCAAGGCTTTCCAGATTCGGTCTAATATGACGCTGAGCTACAACTGCAGATACTGCTGCACGTTCTACTTCTGACTCAATGCATCAGCTACCATATTAGCCTTCCCCGGGTGATAACTAATCGTGCAATCATAGTCCTTGATCAACTCTAGCCACCGCCTCTGCCTAATATTCAACTCCTTCTGCATGAAAAAGTACCTGAGGCTTTTATGGTCAGTGAAAATCTCACACTGAACATCGTACAGGTAGTGTCGCCAAATCTTTAGGGTATAAACTACAGCACTCAATTCCAGATCATGCGTAGGGTAATTCTTCTTATATTCCTTCAGTTGCCGAGATGCATACGCTACTACCTTACCCTGCTGTATAAGCACACATCCCAAACCCTTCATAGACACGTCGCTATAAATTACAAACCCACCATCCCCTAAATGAATGGTCAAAACTGGAGTAGTAACCAGTCGGTGCTTCAACTCCTGAAAGCATTGCTCACAGTCATTGGTCCACTCAAACTAGAATCCCTTCCTGGTCAATCGAGTCAGAGGTCCAGACAGTTTAGAGAACCCCTCCACGAACCGATGATAGTAACCCGCAAATCCCAGAAAACTCCAAACCTCCTGCACACTCTTCGGTCTCGCCCAGTCGACTACAACTTCAATCTTGCTAGGATTAACTGAGCTACCGCCCTTAAACACCACATGGCCTAAGAACATGACCTAATTCAACCAAAATTCACACTTCTTTAGCTTGGCATACAACTTCCTTTCTCGTAGAACTTGTAGCACCAATGTCAGATAATTCTCATGCTCTTCTGAACTCCTCGAGTATATCAGAATGTGATCGATGAACACCACTACGAACTAATTCAAATACTCATAAAACACCCTATTCATCAGATCCATGAACACTACCGGCGCATTGGTCAACCTAAATGGCATAACCAAGAACTCATAGTGGCCATATCTGGTTTAGAAAGCAGTCTTCGCTACATCGTCAAACCTAACCCTCACCTGATGATACCTTGACCGTAGGTTGATTTTCGAAAAAACATGCGTTCCCTATTGCTGGTCAAAGAGATCATCTATACGAGGCAAAGGGTAACAGTTCTTCACCGTCACTTTGTTGATCTCACGGTGGCCAATGCATATACGCATCGACCCGTCCTTCTTCTTCACAAATACTAGAGCTCCCCAGGGCGAAAAACTCAGTCAAATAAAACCCTGGTCCATTAGTTCCTGCAACTGCTCCTTCAACTCTCGAAGTTTTGTTGGAGCCATTCGGTACAGAGCTTTATAGAATGGTGCCTTGCCGGGCAGCAACTCTAACGCAAACTCCACCTCACAATCCGAAGGTAAACCAGGTAAATCATCAGGAAACACATCCGGAAACTCGTTGACCACTCGAATATCCTCGAACCTCAACTCATCCTGTGGCGGTTCCTTCACACAAGCTAGGTACCCCTGACACTCGTCCAAAAGTAGCCTCCTCGCCTGTAACGTTGATAGAACCTGTGGCATCGAACGCACACACGATCCTATGAACTCGTACTCCTGCTCCCCAAGAGGTCTGAACACTACTACCTTCCTACGACAATCAATCACTACAAAACTAGAGAATAACCAATCCATCCCCAGTATGATGTCAAAACCATACATGTCGTATACTACACGGTTCGCTGGTAGCAGCCTCCCCTAAATCTCTACTGGGCAGTTCCCCAACAACTTACTACAAATCGTTACACTCCCAGTCGGCGTAGTCACAGATAACATTTCATTCATCAAACTAGTTTCAGCCCCACACAACTTCACAAAACTAGAAGATATGAATGGTGGTTCACCCCCGAATCAAATAAAACAACAGCTCTATTCGAAAGCAATAACATGGTACCTGTCACGACGTTCCCAGCGTGTTCCGCATCTGCTGGAGTCAGTGAATATACCCTCGCTGGAGCCGTGGTTGCCTGGTAGGTCCCCCGAGGCATCTAATTACTCCCATAATTCTGGCTCTATGCAGGCGTATCTTTCCTCGATGCCTAACAACTCCGTGACATGTGGCCCGACTTGCCACAGTTGTAGTAGTTACCCTAGAATGGCTAACACTCGCCATCGTGCCATTTATGGCACTTGGCGCACGGTGTGGAGGATGGATCCCACTGATAGCTCTGTCGCTCGGTGCTCTACCGATAACCAGAGCTATAGTTCTTTTTCTTCTTCCATTGTCCCTGCCAAGGACCATTCTGAGAACCAGAAGATACCGACCTCTTCCTCAAATCCTGCACCACCTCATCTCCCCGAAGGTCAGTCTAAACTATGGTGGCTTTATCCACCAAAATAGAGAACTCATGGATCTGCAGCATCCCCACAAGATGGTGGATGTCTTTCCTCAGACCCCTCTCGAACCTTTGAGCCTTCTCGTGTTCATTCGGAACCAAATATGATGCAAATCAAGATAACTCGATAATTCTAGCGACATACTTCTACACTGTCAAAGCTCCCTGCATCAGACCCGAGAACTCATCGGCCTTCGCATCCCGAGTGTAGAATGGAAAGTATCTCTCAAAAAATACCTCTTTAAAGTGGCCCCATGTCATACCAGATGGACCAACTCTTAGCCTCTCAAGCAGACTCACTGCCGTCCACCATCGCCCTGCCTCTCCAGTTAGTTGGAAGGTAGCATACAAGACCTTTTGCTTTTCAGTGCAGTGGAGGACTTCCAAAATCCTCTCGATCTTCTCGACCCAATCCTCTACCACTATCGGATCAGGTCAGCTCGTAAATGTCGGAGGGTGCATGTGTGTGAACCTCTCGATGGTACACCCCGCATCAGTAGGAGTGCTCTTGTGTCTCCTAACACTCCGCCCAATCTCTTAGATCACTTGTCTCGCCAAACCACGAGACACAGAAGGAGACTCATCGCTTGCCATCTCCACAGAGCCACTCTCCAAGTTATTATCCTTAGGTTCCATTCTAAAAACAGAATAAGAATCCGTTAGAATTCCTATATCATACACAGTTAACATATTCATAGACCTAATCATGTCAACTATTACTCTCACAAGTCTAAGCCTGCCCCATCACACCGACACGAATCCATCAATGGTTTGCCCTGCCTTTACTGGAATCATCATTGTAGGAAAAATATGAAATACTAGCAACAAATCCCAGTCTAGAAACAGAACAACCCCCGACCAACACTACCCATTTCCTATATCCTATACTATGGTATGTACACACAGCTAAGCCTTACCAAGTCTACAAGACCTAGTAACCTGGTTAGCTCTGATACCAAGTTGTCACACCTCGAACCCACAATATAGTAACCTAACCTGTCTTTGTATCAATTCAAACATACATGATATAAAGCAATAAGAGGGTCTGACCTCATGGGGTACATGGATGCCCTATACACATACACATATACATCCCTACTCATTAGTTACGCAGCGGAAAATACTTCATCTATCTATATAACATACCATACCAGAGTCTATACAAAGTTAGGATACACGAGCCCATACAATACTAAGGTATAAAATAATATAAATACCATCCATAATCTGGGTGTCTACAAAAACCATCACGAAAACCCGGTTACAAAATCTCGTACCTAATCAGGTACTAAAAGCAGTTAATGACACCCCCTGATGGACCTAAAAATATTGTACGTACATTCGGGGTGAGACACCTCTCAGTAAGGAAGAAAGCAGGTTATATCAGGGTGTGGCATACCAGTGTTCTTTTACGCAAAACATAACACTATACAATACGATACTATTCGAAAACATTTCCATACAGTTCCTATATTTTCACAAATGCATTCCAGTACATACGATACCAAAACATACGGTCAGTGTTGTCACACTAATACGCAACTATGCTATGAAACCCAAAGCTTCAAGCGATTACATTGCCAATACGATATAGCCCACAACAGTACGCAACTACCCCATGAATCTAAAGTTCCACAGCAATTACATTGCCAACACGCAACTACTCCATGAAACCTGAACTTCATAGTGATTACATTGCCAATACCATGTAGCTCACACCCCTCGATGACCAGCTAGGATACGTAGTGATATTTCACACCCTCAGATATAGAGCCAGACACTCTCGCCCACGATTTTCACACCGGTACATGGCGCAACGTACGGTAATTAGCTGTCACATAGCTGTTTCGGCGTACAGTAATAAGCCACCACTAGCCGATTTCATAAAATCTGGAATCATTTTGGAGCTCATACTCCTATACATATTAGCGTACGGTAATATGCCGCCACATAAGTGTTTTACAACATACCTGGAACAATTACATACAACCATACATACCACACTTATTTGGTTTACAGCAAATCATATCATTTTCCATTTCAAGTATACAGTTTATGCAAATATGGATAACAGCCATCTCGATAATACAATTTAAACAAAATGAACGATTTTCCAAACAAAGTAGAGATTATACGCGAAATCCCCAAATTTTCTTGAAAACTGTAACCCAAAAATCCCGTATTTTTACCCGATAGATTTCCCCAAATAAGTTACCAAAACATACATACGATTGTAGCCTACAAGCTTATCGATCCTGATTTCGAAAATAAACTAACATAAACTGAATCCCCTTACCTTAACCCGAATTCCAACAACAAACTCTATAGTCCCCAAAACTACGAACCGAGACTCTGAAACCTACAAACCACAGTACAATACATGCTTACAATCCGTATTATTGTGCATATTCTGAAATAGAAACGAAAATTGAGCCTTACCTCGATTTTTGCCCGAAACCCAAAAATCCTGAAATGAGATTTCGATCCACTATTCACAAAGAGAATCTTGCTTTGATCTCTGCAGTAACGTCAAATTTACGAATCAGACGATAAACGACGAAGAAATCAAGAGAGAGAGAGAGAGCTTCGATTTCTAGAGAGAGAGGGAGAGATTTTTAAACAAACTTAGCTAGGAAGCAACCCTTTTGGATATTTATAAGCTCTTGACTCATGTGGATTCGTCGACGAGACGGTGGCCTCGTCAACGAGCTGGATAATTCTAATTTTTCCGAACCTCTCGGCATTCTCTTGTCGACAAGCCTCTGAATTTCGTCGACGAGAATAGAAGAGACTTTGTTGACGAACCCTGGCCTCATCGACGAACTCTGTTCAATTTACCATTTTACCCTTCTTTTACATAATTAATCCATATATCACGGTTCGGGTTCTTACATCTACTCTCTGTGCTTATTGCTCTCTCTTTTTTTCTCCCCTGATTTCTCTCTAATGCTCTATTACCCCCTTTGCAGGTTTCTGTGAGACTCCCTATTTATGGGAAGTATTGGCAGTGTTTTTGGCACTCAAATGCCTTCAATAGAAAAAACAATTAGTTCCTTTATTCTCGGGTAGGGAATATTTGGCCATTCTGCAATTCTCTACGCACATGTTTTTATTTTGCATTTTTTTTTAATTTCATTTAATAACCAACTTGTTGATTTTCCCTTATTTTTCTTTTAGGTGAAAAAGGGATTTTGAAGATGTTTTGGAATATGCTGGGAGCTGCCTTTGAGGATATTGCTTGTATTTTATTTCCCGTTGTATTTCTTTGTCGTTCCTATATTTTTTTTTTTTTGTATTTCTTGTATGTATTTCTCTATATTTTACTTTGTATTTCCAGCATGTATTTCTCTGTAAATTGCTTTGTATTTTCCTGTATTTGCTGTAACAACCCCAAAAAAAATTATATGCATGGAAATGTAAAAAAAAAAATAATAAATTAAATTAAATTAAATTCAAATTCAAAATTTAAAAGTTAAATTAATTAATTTTAAATTTAAATAATAATTATTATTAATTAAATAATATAATAAGATATAATGTTATATATATATATATATATATATATATATATATATATTATGTTGCTGTTACTTCTTCAGGGAATTGTCTGAGAAATAGAGAGGCGTCTCTCTCTCATCTCTCTCCTCACGTCTCTCCTCGCCACTCTCATCTCCTTCGTTCTCTCTCCCTTTCTCCTCATTTTCTCGACTAATATTCAGCCGATCAAAAAATCGAAGATACCGTTGTTCCTATCTTCGCCACCGATATTTCTACCGGAACAGATTTGTCGTGGGAGCAACGTAGGCACCACTCTGGGGAAAGGTATACTCCCTCTCTTTTCTCAATTTCTCCTTGAATCTTCAGCTAAATCAACGATCGGGCACCACCATGGGGTCCTAGTCTCAATCGTCGTCATTTTGGCCAAAGCAAATTTATATCTGGGGGTCATAGGCACCACTCCAAAGCGAGTGTGAGATTTAGGGAATTAAGGAGATTGGTTGTTTTAGGAGGTTTAATTGTTATTTGAAATTTATGGGCTTAGGAAATGTTAAAATAATATTTTATTTAGGGTTGATTTGATTAAATTTGGATTATTGAATCAAGGTTCGGGTGAGCACCGCAGGCATTGTTTTGGGGTCCCTGTTGGCGTAGTTTCAGGAAATTAGGTAAGGGGATTAAGTTAAGTCAGTAATTTTATGGAAATTGAATCAATTTAATTGTTATGTTTATATATATATATATCCTTGGCTAATTGTGTGTGTGGGTGTAAGATAAGAATGATTTCATAAATGTGTTTATCTACTTAATGAACTGGTTATTTTCTGTACACTAAATGCATGCTGGTCACACACTAACATTAACTTAGTCTTTTCCTTACTGAGCTGTGCCTCACCCCTACTTTACAAACTATCTTTTTAGGAAATTTCGGGAAACGTTCTTAGCAGGTTAGAGGGGTTGAGACGATGATATAGTCTTTTGTATGTGGTGAGTGTAGTTTGAATTGGTTTTTGTATAAGTATAGTACATTGGTTTGTATTAAGGATTTTGAAACCATTTGTATATAAAGGTAGTATAGAACTCTGGTAATGGATTTTTGGAGATTGTATCTTTTATTTTCGCTGCATTTTATACGAAGAGTTTGGTATCAGGTACACAAACATCACTAAAGTAGCATCCCAGGCCCCATGTGGTGGGTCGGGGTGTTACAGGTGGTATCAGAGCCCAGGTTTGCTAGGTTTTGCTGACTTTGATGGTTGATAATTACTAGAGTATAGGTTGAGATAGGATAAGGATGAGAGTGGGTAGATTAGATTGAGTTTTTGTCTGGAAGCTTAGAGGCAGAGTTCCTTTGACGGTTTTCTATGTTTTTCCTGGAATGACGATTTCAGGGAAACCATGGTAAATCCATCGAACATTTTGTTTCTGGGTTGAGAGACTGGAGCTCAGAAATTTAGGTTAGGACATTAGGGGGGTCGAGTACGTGTGTGGAGTCAGCATTATGTTGGAAACTGATATCTTGTCGGTTTTGTGACAGAACTAGGGGAATGAATCTTTAAATTGAGAATTCATATGTATTAGTAGTTTCTTCATTTCATAATTGCTTTAATTATTATAAATGAGGAGTTTATAAGTCAATTTCTGTCCTATCTTCGGGATGGATTCTAGGGGAAATGACATCGTAGCTGGAGGGGGTAATCACGTGGATACTTCCAGTGAGGATGATGTCGATGCTTTGGCAATGCTACGAAGTATAGTGTGGCAAGTTAGGAAGGAGAACCAAAGGGACTCTAGAGACCAGGATCAGCCACTGGTTGGTCGGGGCTGCACTTTTCAGCAGTTTACCTAGACAAATCTATCGATTTTTGTAGGAGGAGCAAACTCGGTCGCAGCTGAAGATCGGGTTCAAGAAATAGAGAAACTACTAGGTGTGCTGGAGTGCACAGGGGAACTGAAGGTGCGGTTTGCCACCTTTAAATTGGTAGGGAAAGCAAAGAAGTGGTGAAGATCAGCAAAGATGATTGAGGAACAACGTCTAGGGCATACATATATTACCTAGAGCTGTTTTAGGGAGGTCTTCTTCGATAGATACTTCCCTACTGCCACCCGAGAGGCGAAGGCTCAGGAGTTCCTGCATTTGACCTAGGGACCCATAACTGTACAATAGTATGCATCCAGGTTTGTGGAGCTATCCCGTTTCGCTCCTTATATGGTCCCAGATGAGTCGAGGAAAGCTTAGATGTTCAAGAGAGGTCTGAGGCAGGGAATACGTGCATAGGTGGTGAAGTTGTTGACTTAGAGTTTCTCTGAACTGGTGGACAGGGTCATGGAAGTTGAGGCCAGTATTCAAAAGGAGGAGAGAGCCGCAAACTAGAATAAGAGGCTCTTGCCTCAGGGGTTTCAGACCAGCACTAGTCAAGGCTCATGGAGGCGACTTGGTAATTTCTCGGGATGGCGATAGGATACGGGATCTTAAGCCCGTCAGGGGAGTTTGCAGTGTCCTATCTATTCCAAATGCCATTAGAGGCATTAGGACAAGTGTAGGGAAGGACTAGTTGTCTACTATCGGTGCGGTGGGGCTGGACGTATGGCGCAAGACTGCTGTGCGACATTGAACTATCCACCTCCACGACATTAGTACCGATGAGGTAATCAAACACCATGAGGGGGTCACCAGAAGGGGAGTTGAGATTAGAGGATATCTCGGTAGTGAGGGATTTTCCTGATATATTCCCCGAGGATTTATTAGGACCACCTCCTAATCGTGAGGTAGATGTTACTATTGATCTAGTTCCAGGGACAACACTGATTTCCAAAGCGTCGTACGAAATGGTACCGACAAAATTAAAAGAGTTAAAGGAACAATTACAAGAATTATTAGATAAAGGTTTATTAGGCCCAACGTGTAACCCTGAGAAGCGCCGATATTGTTTGTGAAAAAGAAAGATGGGTCGATGAAAATGTGCATCGACTACATATTTTCCTATTTCCATAAGTTGGTCAAAATAGTGGGGGCAATTTAATCCTAAAATTAAGATGCCCATACGAATTTAAGATACTAAGTGGGCAACCATTGGACTCGTATGTTTTGTGGAAATTCTTTATTCCCTAGGGAATGATGTTATCACCATAACCTGGAAACAAACATGAGAATAAGATTTCATGGGCATCACATTGCCAAGTATTCCAAAGGATCCTGTAAACCAAATAACACCTAACAGAATCATCTTTAGCAACTTACCTAGAAGAAAAATCATATTCATGCTTGGAATTTTAGGAAACTGCTATCCAAAAGGAAAACCATACATGCTAGGAGCTAGAGCTTTATCTTTTTGCTCTATCCTATGCAAATCCTACTTGGCAATGGGACACTAATTTAATCGCTTAAGCATCAGCTCAGTTGGGATTTAATTCGTATACAGCTTAATGTGAAATCTTCTATGGTGAT
Source organism: Malania oleifera (assembly GCF_029873635.1). Classification (NCBI taxonomy): domain Eukaryota; kingdom Viridiplantae; phylum Streptophyta; class Magnoliopsida; order Santalales; family Ximeniaceae; genus Malania; species Malania oleifera. Next base: position 78,228,654 of record NC_080426.1, on the reverse strand, counting down.
CTGTAGTTGATTATAGCTTTTGAAGCCATCTTCAAAATCTAGTCCTTCTACCGTTAGTAACTCTCTAGTACAAATAAATGCCACCCTTTCCTTCCTGGTTCATTTCACATAAGATTCATGCTGCCAGACAATGTTCGATCATTGATCATAGCTGATTAAACAACTTCATTAGTATTGTATTCTGTACCAAAAACCAAGACGTGTGTTTATTGCATATTTGTCCAGTCGCTGGAGTAAGATCAGGGTTGGCTTGAGTCAGTATACCAAGATTTAGACTTGCCATAATTACAATCCCTATTTTTCATTGAGGATATCTTCCAACTATATTTTGATATTCAACGTCTGCCAACATAGACTAGAAGTGGAATCTTAAAACTGTTGGAAACAAGAAAAATTTAAAAACCAATTTGGTAGGAAAACGATACTTTACCCTGATTTAAAAGTGTAAGCCTATACATTGGTTTGGCATTGAAAAGAAATTGGGTGATTAGAATTCCGGAGAATATTCAAGAATTCATATAATCTTTACTTAAATGAATTACAAAGTTATGATGAGAGTTTGAAGTGCCTTTTATACATTTGATCAGGGAGGCTAATGATTACACATCCTAGTTTGAGATGTCTTAGCAGGTATGATCCTTGATGAGTATGAGTCATCATTGCAAGTTCTCTGTTTAAAATGAGGCTAACTATTGGTGGTTATCTATTGATCATACACCTAGTTGATTGTTTCCGAAAGGAAGTAGTACTCGGAGATTCAAATGGAGTGAGGGTTTCCTTCAAACTAACAAGCTTTTATATTTGACATCTGGAGTGCTTGTGAAAGGATAGAATTTGGGCATATGTCTAGCGTTTGTAGCAACAATGAAAGAAATATACGAGTTAACGAATCCCAAACTTTTTTTTACCCATAGGTGATGAATTTTTAGATATTCTTTCTGGATGATTTATCATGGTTACCTCCTAGAAGAGATTGAATTTAATATTGATTGGGTACTAGAAATGGAGCTTATGTCAATGGTTTCATATAGAATGACTTTAACTGAATTAAGGCAACCTAGGGTGTAACTGGAAGAGTTTCTCGACAAGGAATTTATTCAACCTAGTATATCATCATAGGTTGCACCTGTGTTATTCACTAAGAAACATAATAGGATCTCTAGGTTATGCATTAATCATTGGAAGTTGAATCACATGACATTAAGAATTGGTATCAACTTCCAAGGGTTGGTGGATTATTTGATTAACTGGTAAATCTTAAAATTTTTGAAGAATGATTTGCAATTAAATTACCACTAATTAAGATTTGGAAATTACACATCTCAAAGATAGAATTGAGTACACAATAAGATCGCTATAAGTTTTTGGTGTTACCAATTGAAGTTACCGATGCACCTTGCATTTTCATAGATATAATGAATCAAGTTATTCAACCGTACTTGGATCAACTATATAGGGAAATACATATTTGTAACACCTCAACCCCCCACGTGGGTCCTGTGGTGCTACTTTAGTGACGTCTGTATACCCGATATGAAACTCATTGTATAATATGTAGCGGAAATAAAAGATACAATCTCCAAAAATCCATTACTAGAGTTCTATACTACCTTTATATACAAAAGGTTCCAAAATCCTTAATACAAACAAACGTACTATACTTATACAAAAACCAATTCAAATTACACTCACCACATACAAAAAACTATACCACCATCTTAGCCCCTCTAGCCTGCTAAGAACGTTTCCTGAAATTTCCTAAAAAGAAAGTTTGTAAAGTAGGGGTGAGGCACAGCTCAGTAAGGGAAAGACTACGTTAATGTCAGTGTGTGGCCAACATGCATTTAGTGTACAGAAAATAACTAGTTCATTAAGTAGATAAACACATTTATGAAATCATTCTTATCTTACACTCACACACACAATTAGCCAAGGATAGAGAAGATTACCCGCCCATACAAGTAGTTTCCGTTTGCTCTAGTACCATTACTGCTACCAGGGCACTCACCTTTCTCAGTAAGCCCTCAAAGTTATCTTATTAATCAACCGTATTCACATAAATTAACAGATATGCATATAAGACACTTCCTATGACAAATACGTCATTTACTTCCCCCATGGCACGGATTGTGCGGCTCGAAGGTTGGACTATTGTCCTGGGGGATCCACCCAGACAATAGTCATCTATACCCTCCGCTTACATACTCTACGGGTCTATGCACCTCCAACTGCTGGTCCGATTGCCCTCATCCAGGGGGGTACATTCACGTTATGTAGGCAAATCGGACAAGACCACCCTACACCTCTAAGCACAGGTGTGGGTGCACATAGCCACATAACAAATCCCTAGCAACGGTACCGTGCTGACAGTACACTAATCCCTAGGCTTCCTAAAGTATATCATGCAATTTAGATAATAGAAATCACTATTTAAGACATCAATTCACATATATTCCCTGTTATTCCAAAAACCCGGCCCCCTGCCACAAATACAATCTGACTCATACCCATCTAAACAAAACCCTGGCCCTCGGCCGTCATATCAAATCCTTGCATTATTCATAAGCATTTCCAGTATTTCACAAAAAATTTTAGTATTTCACAAACAGTTCAATATTTCAAAATCCCAAATCCAGATATACGATAATCCATACCAATTAAATCATCTGCCACACGATTTCCACATTTTAACATAACTATATAAACAAACAAGCTTTCCACCGTTCATTTTATTCAAAAATACCGTACCCTATATCCTAGGTTTGTAGAATCCATTTCAAACGGTTGGTTTTCAAAATAAACTTTAAATTCTTAAATAAATAAATATATGTATGTATATATATAAACATAACAATTAAATTGATTCAATTTTCATAAAATTACTGACTTAACTTAATCCTCGTACCTGATTTCCTGAAACTACGCCAGCAGGGATCCCAAAACGATGCCTGTGGCACTCACCCGAACTCTGATTCAATAATCCTAATTTAATCAAATCAATCCTAAATAAAATATTATTTTAACATTTCCTAAGCCCATAAATTTAAAATAACAATTAAACCTCCTAAAACAACCAATCTCCTTAATTCCCTAAATCTCACACTCGCTTTGGAGTGGTGCCTAAGACCCCCAAATTGAAAATTTGCTTTGGCCAAAATGACGACGATCAAGACTAGGACCCTATGGTGGTGCCCGATTGTTGATTTAGCTGAAGATTCAAGGAGAAATTGAGAAAAGAGAGGGAGTATACCTTTCCTCAGGAGTGGTGCCTACGTCGCTCCCACGACAAATTTGCTCTGGTAGAAATGTCGGTGGTGAAGATAGGAACCCAACGGTATCTTCAGTTTTTCGATCGACCGAATATTGGTCGAGAAAATGTGGAGAGAGGGAGAGAGAATGAAGGAGACGAGAGTGGCGAGGAGAGACGTGAGGAGAGAGACAAGAGAGAGACGCCTATCTATTTCTCAAACTATTCCCATAGGTGATGAATTTTTAGATATTCTTTTTGGATGATTTATCAGGGTTACCTCCAAGAAGAGATTGAATTTAATATTGATTTGGTACTAGAAATGGAGCCTATGTCAACAACTTCGTATAGAATGACGTTAACTGAACTAAGGCAACCTAGGGTGTAACTGGAAGAATTTCTTGACAAGGAATTTGTTTGACCTAGTATATCATCATAGGTTGCACCTGTGTTATTCACTAAGAAACATAATAAGATATTGAGGTTATGCATTAATCATTGGAAGTTGAATCACATTACATTAAGAATTGGTATCGACTTACAGGGGTTGGTGGATTATTTGATTAATTGGTAAATCCTAAAATTTTTGAAGAGTGATTTGCAATTAAATTACCACTAATTAAGATTCGGGAATTACACATCCCAAAGATAGAATTGAGTATGCAGTAAGATCGCTATAAGTTTCTGGTGTTACCAATTGGGGTTACCGATGCACCTTGCATTTTCATAGATATAATGAATCAAGTTATTCGACCATACTTTGATCAATTCATTATAACTTTTATGGATGATTTTTGGGATATTCAAAGACTCAAGAAGAGCATAAACAACATTTGTGGTTAATTTTACAAACATTATGAGAGCATTAGTTATATACTAAACAGGGAATGTGGGTTCTGGACAACAAATACGAAATTTTTGAGTCGTGTCATAAACAAATGATAAATATCTATTGATTCTTTTAAAATTATATCGATGTTAGATCTTGGAAGACCGGAGATGAAAATTGAAGTTGTTGAGTGATGGTGCTGAAGTAAGGCGTACTAGGACAGAGTGTATAATCTATCAATTTATGTTAGTTACCAGTTCTAATAGAATTATTTACAAGATTAACTCCAAACTTGTTAGGCTAATGATGGATTTTACTTGGAGTTGTATTCAACAAATTTCGATGATGAAATTTTTGTAAGGAGGGGAGAATGTAACGACTCTAAAAAAAAAATTATATGCATGGAAATGTAAAAAATAAAATAAAAATTAAATTTAAATTTAAATTTAAAATTTAAAAGTTAAATTAATTAATTTTGAATGTTCAATAATAATAATTATTAATTAAATAATAGAATAAGATATAATGTTATATATATATATATATATATATATATATATTATATGTTACTTTTACTTCCTCAGGGAATTGTCTGAGAGACAGAAAGGCGTCTCGCTCCTCACGTCTCTCCTCGCCACTCTCGTCTCCTTTGTTCTCTCTCCCTCTCTCCTCATTTTCTCGACCAATATTCGGCTGATTGAAAAACTGAAGATACCGTTGGGTTCCTATCTTCGCCACCGACATTTCTACCGGAACGAATTTTTCGTGGGAGTGACGTAGGCACCACTCTTGGGGAAAGGTATACTCCCTCTCTTTTCTCAATTTCTCCTTGAATCTTCAGCTAAATCGACGATCGGGCACCACCATGGGGTCCTAATTTCGATCGTCGTCATTTTGGCTGAAGCAAATTTTCAATTTGAGGGTCTTAGGCATCACTCCAAAGCAAGTGTGAGATTTAGGGAATTAAGGAGATTGGTTGTTTTAGGAGGTTTAATTGTTATTTGAAATTTATGGGCTTAGGAAATGTTAAAATAAATTTTTATTTAGGATTAATTTGATTAAATTAGAATTATCGAATCAGGGTTCGAGTGAGTGCCGCAGACATCGTTTTGGGATCCCTGCTGGCGTAGTTTCAAGAAATCAGGTAAGAGGATTAAGTTAAGTTAGTAATTTTATGGAAATTAAATCAATTTAATTGTTATATATATATATATATATATATATACATACATACATATATTTATTTATTTAAGAATTTAAAAGTTATTTTGAAAATCAACCGTTCGAAATGGATTCTACAAACCTAGGATATATGATATGATATTTTTGAATAAAATGAACGATGGAAAGCTTGTTTGTTTATATGGTTATATTAAAATGTGGAAATCGTGTGGCAGATGATTTAATTGGTATGAATTATCGTATATTTGGATTTGGGATTTTGAAATATTGAATTGTTTGTGAAATACTAAATTTTTTTGTGAAATACTGGAAATGCTTGTGAATAATGTAGGGATTTGGTATGACGGCCGAGGGTCGGGGTTTTGTTTAAATGGCTATGAGTCGGATTGTATTTGTGGCAAGGGGCCAAATATTTGGAATAACAGGGAATATATGTGAATTGATGTCTTAAATGGTGATTTCTATTATCTAAATTGCATGATATGCTTTAGGAAACCTAGGGATCAGTGTATTGTGAGCGCGGTACCGTTGCTAGAGATTTGTTATGTGGCCATGTGCGCCCACATCTGTGCTCAGAGGTGTAGGATGGCCTTGTCCGATTTGCCTACGTGAGGTGAATGTACCCCCTTGGGTGAGGGCAATTGGACCAGCAGTTGGAAGTGCATAGACCCACAGAGTATGTTAGCAGATGGTACAAATGACTATTGTCTAGGTGGATCCGCCAGGACAATAGTCCAGCCTTCGACCCGCAGAACCCGTGCCATGGGGGAAGTAAATGGTGTGTTTGTCACAGGAAGTGTCTTATATGTATATCTGTTAATTTATGTGAATACGGTTAATTAATAAGATAACTTTGATGGCTTATTGAGAAAGATGAGTGCCCTGGTAGCAGTAATGGTATTAGAGCAAAGAGAAACTACTTGTATGGGCGAGTAATCTTCTCTATCCTTGGCTAATTGTGTGTGTGAGTGTAAGATAAGAATGATTTCATAAATGTGTTTATCTACTTAATAAACTGGTTATTTTCTGTACGCTAAATGTTTGCTGGTCACACACTGACATTAACTTAGTCTTTCCCTTACTGAGCTGTGCCTACCCCTACTTTACAAACTATCTTTTCAGGAAATTTCGGGAAACGTGCTTAGCAGGCTAGAGGGGCTGAGACGGTGGTATAGTTTTTTGTATGTGGTGAGTGTAGTTTGAATTGGTTTTTGTATAAGTATAGTACGTTGGTTTGTATTAAGGATTTTGGAACCTTTTGTATATAAAGGTAATATAGAACTCTGGTAATGGATTTTTGGGGATTGTATCTTTTATTTCCGCTGCATTTTATACGATGAGTTTGGTATCAGGTACATAGACGTCACTAAACTAGCACCCCGGGCCCCACGTGGCGGGTCGAGGTGTTACAAATCTCTATTTCCCTATATTTGTTCATTTTTTCATTATTTCCTTTGTAATTTTAGCATTACTTATTGTGTGTTTTTCAACTTCTCGCCATTGTATTTTTATACAACCCCCCTGTATTTCACCTTGTGCACGTGTCCCCTATTTAATAAAATGTGTTATTTTATGAATGTTTGGGCCATCACTTCTTGTATGAAATTTAATGGACTTTTCCCAATTAAAGAACTTTGCCCATGCACAATTTTTTTACCATTTAAATTCCAGCATTAGGTTTTGAAATCAACGACATCTGTTTGCCATCTTATCAAGAGTTTTAGACCCTTTAGTTAATTAACCCAATTTTGCCCAGGTAAGGATGATATGATTTTGAAAAAAACTTGGTTGAGTACACTCAGGAACATCAATTGCGACTCGATTATCTTAGGAATTTGGGGGCAGTCCATTGGATTCATGGTCTAAAATTACCTGGTAAAAATTAGGGTGTCTACAGAGATGATATCTATGCTACACAAGCAGATTAAAATGGTAAAATAAGGAAAATACCAAAGTGACAATGGGCCAAAGCGACACCAACAGGATCTTGCGGTAGTCTCTGACATTGGTGACCCATAACAGGAGCATGTCGGCCAGAATCACCATAGGTGGCGTATTAAGTCGATAGAGAAGCCACTCGAATGGGGGCTTCCATCTTCTTCAAAACGACATCGATGAAGGTGACGAAGTCAGGGCGCAAACGAACTCGGAGGGGACAACGTTAGGGTTGGAGTACAAGTGAATGTTGGGGGGTTTGTCGTTGACGCTAATGAAGTCGAGCCACTCTTTGGTGAGGACGAAGGTGATGAGAATGTTAAGGGATGTGCAAGAAGCTAGTGAATGCAAAATCAACAGATTTGGAAAGACTGGAAATGTTATTTAAATAAAACTATTGACGACATTGTTTCTATGTTGAGGTTGTGAGAGTAGGCCTTGTTTTGGTTGAACCAGCGTTTAAATAGCGTTATTCTTGCATTGGTCCATGCAACGAGAGAGGAAAAAAAAAGGAGATGAGTTTTAACCTAGGTCTTAAATTTTGATTTCGACTCATATTTCAAAGTTCCAAAAGTACGGAAATTTCGATGAAAATTTCGATTTGAAAAAATAATGGAAATCAGTAGTAAAACATGTAATTCTTTGTGAAATGGTTAACAAACATAATAATGTAAGTTTTAGGACTAAGATATTACAAGTTAAATACATCTATGTTGTGTATGAGGTGGAAAAATTGTAATATAGTATGTGTATTAAACATATTTGTAAGATAACGTACAACTAATGAAATTCCTAAGTCATTTAGATATTATTTATTATACAACTAATGATAATTTAGAAATAATTGGTTAAATAAAATGCTCTATAAGTTTTTTTTTTGCATATAATTTTAAAAGCATTTGCAAGAATATTTTGTTTCGATAAAAATAAATAAATAAATTAAGAGAGAAATTTCACTTCATTCTTAAATCTCTTATTTGAATTTCAAGGAAATTTCATTGTATAGTCAAAGTTTTGACAAATTTCGCTAAGATTTTGAGATTTTTGATAAATTTTGGGTTGATTTGTTGAGATTTCGATGGAAATTACGTAAGACGGAAATTGACTGTTATTTCGATTATGAAAGTAACGAAAATCGAAAATTTTGATTGAAATTTCAATAATTTCGTAGAAATTTAAGAACATGGTTTTAACCAAGCAAAAAACGCGGAATCAAATCAGCGTTTTTTGACCGCCATGTGTTAGTTGATGGGGCTCATCCAAATTAAAAAATACTGATTTTTCTAGTATTTTTTGTTTAATAAACATTGGACTATCCGTGTTTTTTGGACGCATAAATTTGAGGGGGGAAAAAAAAAAAGTTCAGTTGAAACTTTTTTAAAATAATTTTTATTAAAATAATATTAAAATTAGAAAAAATTCTCAAACCAACTCCCCGGATCCCTAAACTTGAGCAAAAAGAAAGCCGAAGCTCGTAATAAGACCAAACGGGAAGCCCAAACCGTCTCCATTTTCGTTCTCTTAATCGCCCTAGCGCTCCCCCCCCCCCCCCCCCCCCTCTCGCTCTCTCTCTCTCTCTCTCTCTCTCTCTCTCTCTCCATGGCCAAGCAACAAGCTAACTGGTCTCCTTACGACAACAATGGAGGGTACTCTCTCTCTTTCTCTCTCTATGTTCGTGTGCATGCGTGTGCGATTTGAAGTTCTGTTGATGCCGTGCTTCTGCTATTATGTGCAGATCTTGTGTTGCGATCGCTGGGGCTGATTATTGTGTAATAGCAGCTGATACTCGAATGTCCACTGGTTACAGTATACTCACCAGAGAGTACTCCAAAATTTGCAAACTGTACGCCATTCTAACATCGGATTTCCTATTTCCTCCATTTTGTGATTGCCATCGAACTTGCTCTCCGGCTTTTATTCCAGTTGGCGTGTTGACCAAGCTATCTTATTGGGCGATTTTAGCAGTTTCTTTCTAGCAGTAATTGATTCTTGCATGGTTCTTAAGCATGGTCCTGAAAGTTGTTCAAATTAAAATGCTCAATTTATATTCAACAGGCACTGCGAAAAGAGTTGTTAATATGGATGTATCTAAATTAGATAACTTCAATATTTCAAAAATTTGAAAGTTTTTTAGGCTGCTCTATTTTATTCTTATTCAGTTTTAATATTCCACTCTCAACATTCTCAGTCTTTTGCCCCCAAGGGTGGCTCAGGTGACTAGAGTTCAAGTCTTGGGGGATACGAATTTCCATTTGAGATAATACGGGGTGGAGCGAGGGATTATTGTGGTGGTTATCCATAGCTCCTCGTTTCAAAAAAACAAAAAAACAAAAAAAATAATGTTAAGAATTTTGATAAATACTTCAGTGAAATCTATCTGTATGCTTAGATAATTAAAATATTTAGCTGGTCAAGGTTTGGCAATGGCACCAAAATTTGCGTGAATTAGTTTCTCCACTCGTAGCTCGAATCTTGTTGGCTTAGAAAAAGAAACTATTCATCTAAATTAGCTGTGGCATGCAAGTTGGAGTGTACACTCACCTTAATTTCTTTTGCATTGATTTATTGCTATATAGAAGTTAGATAAACATTATCTCGTTAGAGAAAAACAATTTTTACCCAACTGGCCAACTACCTTTCCACATGGGAACATGTTGTAGCTTTACTAACGCACAAAAAATAATCCTGTGTATCTCTGTAGCATTAAAGAGTATGTGGCGGCACCTTTATTGCATTCCAATTATTTGACTCTATTGATGTAAGATTTTGCCTTTATATATACAGTGGCATTGATAAAATGGCACAAATATAAGTTTTAGTTGTATCTAAATTGTCATATTGCAATCTTTATTAGAAATATGGAATTGTTGGGATTTTTATTTTATGTGGATAAGTGAATTGTTGTGATTTTTTTCCTTTTCCATAGGGGAATACCATGAACTTGATGTGAAGGTTCCAATATTGTATGGATAACATATGTTTTTAATGAGTTTTTGTGTAAGATGGCCTTATGTATTTCATGTTTATTTTTCTTTCTTTGTAGAGCGGACAAATGTGTAATGGCTTCTTCTGGTTTTCAAGCTGACGTGAGAGCCTTACAGAAGCTCTTGGCAGCCAAACATTTGGTGAGATTTAATATTTTTAACTGAACACTTATTCTGATATAGATTTCTCTCCAATAACTTTGACTCATTCTAAGTATTATAATTGATAAAATCTTATGTACTTATATATCTTAGGACTTACTCTGTTCATTGCTCTGAAGTATTGTTTTGTTGATTGATACTGAAAATGTCCCATATAATTTATGAGGAATCTGTTTCAAAGTACATTTTATTTGCACTCTGAACAATTACCTCTGTTTATAAAAAACGATGAAGTTAGAATGAATACCTAGGTATTGGTATGAAAAGGAGCAAGGAGCTTTGAAAATGAAAAGGGCGACTTCTATGAAGCATGGATAGAGAGACAATACGACAGGCACACAAAAAATCCTATTAATATAGGACACGACAATTATATATTATATTTATATTGAAAAATATTTTATGTATGATAGTTATTAGGTTTTTAGCAATTATATATCTGTACAAATTGAAAAAATCCAATACAAATGTATGTACTCTTCCTCTTTCTTTTCCATCCACAGAAATTCTCAACATATTACTTCTTGTCTAACAGTAGCCAAATCTGTTATAATTGTAACAAAACTAATATTGCGTGCAGTTTTTTTCCCTCATCTTTCATGAATAAAATAATAAAAGTGATGCTTCAGTATTTCATTATTGCTTTTAAATTGCTTTGAGGGAGCATCAAATAAGTGTTCAAGGAGTGTCTAAGAAGATTGATGTACAAGATTTCCTGTGGTATTACAAATGTGAACACCTTCTAAAAGGTCTTCCTGGTGAGAGAAAAAATCTAGAGGAAGATTTTTAAGGATTGCGAATAGAGAGTATTCTGATTTTCTCTTGGAAAGAAGAAATAGAGCATTCTAACACTGTCAAAGTGGAACTCGAGGATGGTTTGGTTTCAAAGATGCTGTGGCAATGAACAAGTAATATTTGGCCTTATCCTGCATGGAAGAATTGAAGTGAGCATAGAAATGAATTGAGTAGTTTGATGGATTTTGGAAGTGACAACTAAATTAAATCAAGAGATGAAAGCATATTTAATTTGCTTGTAAAAGCTCATCTTCAAGCATATGGCAGAATAAAGAATGCCAACCTTGAGTTTGCCCATCCAGCCGGTTATTAATACTCAAGAAAATTTGTTCATTGTCTGCTACGTAAAGGAGGCCAATTTAGGCTTTTGGAAAGTTCTAATTTGGTAATGCTGTTAAATCATTTTGGGAAGATTATAGAGGTGTAGGGTGGGTTAGTATTATTATAATAATATATAATTTTTTGTGGATAATGGAGGCTGGAGAGGTCCGACCTAAGTTGATCAGCTACCTCTGACACTTGTAACGAATCAACCCCGGTCCACAGCTGTCCTCTTAGACACAAGTTTGATCATGTGAGGAATCGAACCCAAGACATCTGAGTTGACTACTTGCCTTAGAGCTTGCCCTTATTGTTGGGCTGTCTCGTGAGGGTTTCTAGGGTGGGATTGTTATTGATTTTCCTATGCTGTTTTATAAGAGATATTTTTGGTAATATGTTGCAATTTTTTCTATTGTATTAAAGTCAAAAGGACAATTCTTATTTTCACTTGGGATTCAGTTAGTCTAGTTAACTGAAAGGATGCCTAGTTGAAATTTGAGCATGGACGAGATGGCTGGTCTGATTGGAGCCAACCACTCTGGGTGACCCTTGAAACCCGGAAATGAAGAGGACCAATATAGAATCAGGTGACCTGCTATGAATTCGTAGGAATTGGAGCAAACAGGGGTCAGATTTGGGTTGATCTGGTGAGGTTTTTTTTTTTTTTTTTGGTTTTAATTTTAAGGGAAACCAAATCTAAGGAACCAAAGGCCCAAACGCTAACCTAAATATCCTCCTCTAACGGCTTAGCAGCATCCTCATTTGGCAGCAGTGCAAATATCGACCATCCTCCTCCTCTAGGGGCAGCATACCATCCACCATCCCCCTCATGGTGCAGCAGCCTCTTCCTCTAGTGGTCGATGGCACAGAAAGGTAAAGCCCTAAGCAACCTCCTCCTCTGGGTATTTATTCAATACCCTCCGGCTTGACTCGCTTCCAAAAAATCTTATCATTTGAGTCATTCATTCTGAGAATGGAAACTGCTTTGCCATTAGAAATAGTTTGATGATTTACTTAATGCACTTCTATGAAGAAGTGTGAAATGAGATTATGCATAATTGCATATGAAACTTTAAATTTTTTTTAGATTGAATGGATTAATTTTACACATTTATGTTTTAATGATCAATATAAAATGTGTGTGTGTGTGTGTGTCACTGACCATTGGGTTGACCCACACGGTCCCACACTAACCTGTTGGCCTCTCCAAGTTTTAAAATCATGAATTTGAGGGGCTGTTTGATATCGTTGTCAAGAATTATGTAAACAAAAAGCGCAAAAGACACTAACCTTCCCCGAGGTTTGGCAAAAATACACTGACCTTCCTTGAGGTTTCAAGAATTCCAAGGACCTCCCTTGAGTTTCAAGAATTGTAGGGACATCCCCTGAGGTTAGCTAAAAAGGCACGAACCTCTTTTGAGGGGAGATTTTGTGTATTTTTTGGCAAACTTTAGGGGAGTTCTGTGGTATTTTTGAAACCTCAGGGGAGGCCCTGTCTTTTTGCCAAATCTCAGGGGAAGTGAGTGTCTTGCCCAAACAAAAACCATGAATGGAACAGCCTCACTATAAGCCAAGGAGAGCACTATAAGCCCAAAGAGAAGCCAAGTATTGATTCTAGCCCCAATAAACCCGACTGATAATCTCCTCAATGAAGCTCCAAAACAGCTTCAAGAGCACAACTCCTCATCCTTATATCATCCTTACTTTTCCCAAAACCTGCAAAAGAAATAGACAAAAGATCTTCAACTGAAAATGAACCAGCCATAATTATCCAAAACACCCCAAAACCACGAGTTCTAAGCAAAAGAAAATGAATAGACATGCGAGAGACATCCTTTAAACTATTGCCACACATGACATACATGTCTAGTGACAGAGCTTTAGAAAGTGTCCTACTCTGCAGCAGATCATTGGTGTTCACTCTATTAAGGACCACCAACCAAACAAAAGCCTTAATCTGAAAAAGGAACTTTAGCTTCCTTAACACCCCTATATAGAGGAAAAATTGAATTATCTTTAGTAAGATGAGAAAAGAAAGATTTACAGGAGTATTCCCCTGAAGAATCCAAGGACCAAACTCTACCATCACACCTATCATAATTCTTTTATTTATTTTGTTTTATTTTAATTTATTTTTTGTATAGGACACTTCTATTGGCAATATAGAAATTCTCTAGTCAAATGAGTAAAGAAGATAACTCCATTTCTGTATCATTCAAATTTCTTCTAAAGTGAGAATCCCCCTAAAAAAAAATCCCTCTTGGAAAGAAGAGAAGAGGAAATCACATAATTATAACGGGAAGATAGGTGATATATTCTAAGAGATAAAACTAAACCCCCTGCCCCCCACCCCCCTAAAAAAAGAAAAAGGAAAAAACACCCCCCAAGAATCTTCCCAAAATCTAATACAGTTACCTCTTCCCAATTGGAATTTTGTGAATGGAAGGAAAGAAGGATAAACTTGAGAAATGAACCTCCAAGGACTCAGATTAATTTCTAACAATCCAATTAGCATCCCACCCATTATTATGTAAAGCTTCCTTATTTACTTTTTGTTACTATGTGCCAAAGAGAATTCACCTTTGAGGGGAAACCTCCACAATCATTTAGTGAAAGGGGAGGTTTTCTTAGACACCACAATACTGAGACCCAACCCTCCTTCTTTAGACCTACGGACCACCTCCCACTAAACCAAATGATCTTTCCTCTCCCCAACACCTTCATAACCTCTCTAACTTATGTGCTACCCTTTTAGAATCCTAAAAAGAGATAGAAAATGCAGTGGAATAGTAGAAAGTTTGTTTTGAGTGAGTAATTCTACCATCCAAACACCACCAGACCTCAAAAGGCTAATGAGCGTGGATTACCTTCGAACGGAACTCCTAAATAGACTAAAAGGCCACTCCAAAATCTCATGCCCAGCTAGGGAATGCCATCTAAGGAAAAACAAGCTCCTTCCGACCCGTTCAATGGATGCTCTAAATAAGAGTAATTCTACTGCCCAAGGAAAACAAAGCTCCTTTCTACCCATCCAACTGCTTAGCTACCTTAGATACCACTGGATCCTAAAAGGCTGACCAGCTAGGCTTGCCTTACCTCCCAATGGATCTCCTCAATAAACCAAAGGCCACTCCAAAATCCCACAGCCAGCTAGGGAGTAAACAAAGCTCCTTTCCACCCGTCCGATATCTGTTCTGAATGAGAGTAACTTCTACTGCCCAAGGACAGACACCACTGGATCCCAAAAGGTTGATGAGTGAGGCTCACCTTCCAATAGAACTTCTAAATATACCAGAGGCCACTCCGGTACCCTACACCCAACTAGGGAAGTCAAGTCCAAAACCCCTCTTAGGACTAACATTAGTTGGACCAATACCATTCTTCCCCAAATTGATTCTAAGATCGGAGACTCAAAAATCTGTAGGATAGTGACGATGTTAATAAAAAGTCCTGATGATCATCTTAAAAAATAATGGTATCATTTGCAAGTTTTAAAATGAGACAAACAACAATCTACACCTTACCCCCCGCCCCCCCCAAACAAAAGAAAACATTAACAGCCTTATATATTCTTCTACTCACCACATTGACCACACAAACCGAGATAATGGATCCCCTAGCCTCTTCTCTTTCCTTTGTTTTTTGAGTCCCTCAAATAATTTCCTTGTTGACTTCCAGATTATATCTCACTGATTCTGCGTCATTTCAACTCTGTTTTGCTTCAGGCAAGAAATAGAAACAGTACCTTCCAACCCATTCTCAATTTTACCGATCCATTTTGAAATAAATTACCTTGCTCCTTATGATTTGAAATTGCCCAAACCTCCAAACAGTGGAAAACCCCACCCTTCTGCTTCTTTAGTTCCTTACCCACTAACTTACTTTAAGCCCAAACTTTTATTACTTTTTTCAAGCCCATCCCGCCCTTTCTCATCTTGGATTGTATGATTATTTCTCTTGGTCTTATTTTTACTCCCTAAACTTATGTTTTGCAATCCAAGAACTATTCCTATTCCAATTGGGCTCAACATTGGAAGGCTCAGATCTATTAAAATTTGAATTTCTACCATATTCTCCCATATCAATGATCTTCCCCTTAAAATCCGAACTAATCCCCTGGAATTTCTCCACTGCATCACAATTACTTGCTCCAATAGAAGTCTCCCCAGGGATCTTGAACTCATTTGTCAGAAATTGGTACAGAGCATCAGTATAAGATAGATGCTGAAAAACCAACCTTGTTCAGTGAGGGTAATAATTTTTTTGCATTTGTTCTAAATTAATGAAATAAAATACATCAACTAATAATATGATATACTCCATTATTAACATACAATAAAATAAACAAGCCCTAGTATTTTATTACTTCAAAGTAATGAAATATAATAAATTTATATCAGTAAGTTATATTGTATAATCTAACCCTTTAAATTACTATATATATATATATATATATATATATATATATTTTATTGCAAAGAAGTATATTTAAAATTACTATTTTTTTTATTGCAAAATAAAAAAAATTTTAATAGAGAAAGAATATGTGATTCAGGAGAATAGGGAATTCTCCAAAAAAAAAGGAAAGAGAACAAACAAAAGACTTTAGTAGAAAAACAAAAAAATTAAATACAAAACAGCAAACCAATCACACTGAACATCTTCAAGACATAATCCCTCAAAACAACCAGTAGTGGCCGCCCTTAAAGAAGCCAAAAACTGAATCTTGTCCCAAACAAAAATCCAAGAAGTATTTTTCCCCTTAAAAATGTTATTTTTCCTTCCATCCAAACATCACACAACACAGAAAACAGACCACATCTCCATAGAGCATCCGTGTCTTTGCTCCTTCCGAACCCCAGAAAAGAAATAGCCAGCATATCCTCCACAGGCTCCGCACAAACCCAACTTTCCCCAAATCCTCCAAGAGAGAGAACAATGCGAAAACAAAAGAGGCAGTTTCAGAACTATCAAAACAAAGAATATCACACACTTCCAGAAATAATGCCTTAGAAGGTCTCCTACTCTGCAGCATATTGTTAGTATTGACTCTATTAAACCAACCAAATAAAAGCTTAAGAGATAACTTTGGCCTTCCCAAAATCATATGAAAGAAAGAAAATGACATATTCTCTTGGGTCAAGAACTCAAAGAAAGAACTGCAAGAAAATTACTGAAGACTCCAGATCCCACTTCCTCTTATCCTCCTTATTGGAAGAACAACAACCCTCCAATAAAACCAACAAAGAGCAAACCCCTCCACCTCTCTATCATTCAAAGATCTACAGAAAAGAAAATCCCATGAAAAATTGTCCCTACTAGCAAGGGGAAAAAAAAGAGAAGAAATAGGATTGTTATGTAATGAAGAAGGATGATACAAATGAGGAAACAACATGAAAAGTATTGAATCCTACACCCAAGGGTCTTCCAGAAAACGCCTACCTTAAATTTGGTATTAGAAAATGTATAGTGTCGATAAAGCTGAAATATAAATCTCCTGGGACTCTAACAAGAAGATCTAAAACCTACATTAGTTTTCCATCCATTTCCTTGTATGCCAAATTTAATTTCATTACTTCAGGCCAAAGTGGGTTCTCTAAAAGAAACCTCCATAACCATTTACTCATTAAGGCACTGTTTTCAGACGCTAAATTCCCAAGAATCAACCCCCCCACCCTTCTCTTTCTTCCTTTTTAGACCTATAGACCCCTCCTATCTAGCCGAATGATCTTTCTTCTCCCCCATCCTAGACCAAAGAAAGTCTCATGATTCTCTCAATGGTCCTAGCCACCCCAGTAATAACTTTAAAAAGAGAAAAAGTAAAGAGGAATACTAGAAAGACAAGACTGAATAAGAGTTACCATACCACCTTCAGAAAAACAGAGAGCACCCATCCATCATGATGCTCAGACACATTCTCTACCAAAGGAACTAAAAAGCCCACAAACCTAGGATTACTACCGACAGGACCCCTAAATATGACAAAATCCAGTCAAGGATATCACACCCGGCTAAAGAAGCCAACTCCATAGGTTAATACCTACAATTCCACTTTTCCCTAAATTCATTTTTATCAGAAATGCACTCAAAAAGTTGCAAAATGGTGAGCACATTTAAAAACAACTCCCTATGATCCTCTAAAAAGAATATAGTATCATCGATAAATTGAAGATAAGAAACTTTGACCATGTCATGCTCACTCCAATACCCCTCATAGACCCTCAACCTTTCTATGTATCAATCTAGTCAAACAGTCAACAACCAAGACAGACAAAAATGGGGACAGAGGGCTCCTTGCTTAATACTGCTTAAAGCTGTAAACCACAACTTAGGCTCCCCATTGATAATAATAGAAAATGAAGTATTAGAAAAACAATTCCTCATCCAAGACTCGATCATAAGCTTTTCAAAATCCACTTTGAACACTACACTCCTCCCTTTATCCCTTCTAACATTCTCTTCAATCCTCATTAGCCCCTAAAATTGCATCCACAGTCTGCCTACTTCCGCCAAAAGCATTTTGAACTTGAGAGATTGTACTTCCTATAACTAAACTCAGCCTATTGGCTAGCACCTTAGCAATAATCTTATACACACTAGTAACTAGACTAATATGCCAAAATCCAGCAACATGCAAAGATTTACTCTTTTTAGTCACCACAGTGACGAAATTAGGATTAATACTGCTCAAAACACCATTAAAAAAGAGCTCCTTAACAATCTTTATTAAACCTACTTTGGCCACATCTCAACAATCTTGGAAGAAAGCCATGTTAAAGCCATCTAGACCTAGTGCCATATCCCTATCCATCTCAAACACAACCTGTCTAACCTCACATTCCTCAAAAGGTCCGTCCAACCAAGTTTCAGATTCAAAGAAATTGTATTCCACTTTGAACCCTCAATTGTTGCCCTATCGCCAACCTCAAAGAAAAGATTCGCAAAAGTTCTATTCTCACAGTTGTGAATTAGGATCAATAATAACCTCTCCCTCCCACACCTCCAACTCCCTAATGACACTCCTCCTTTTATGATAAGCCAAGTGTAAAAGAATTTAGAATTACAATCACCCTCACTTAGCCACTTGTACTTAGCCTCTCATCTCCAACTCCCCACTTCCCTAAAAATAACCTCAACTCATTAATTAAACCCATCCCCTTAACCTCATCAACCATCAAAAGCATCGTTTCCTCTTCCCTGTTCAACAAATTGAAATCCCACAAAACTCTATTTTTCTTAATTCTATTGTCTCCAAAAATCTCTACATTCCACCTCTTCGACACAACCTGAAGTCTTTCAAGATTTCTCATGAACCTAAAACCCTCCCAACCCCCATGAAACCTCTTCATTCCAAGAATTTCTCACCAAAGATAGAAAAGACATTTGATCTAGCCACATATTTTCTAACCTAAATGGTGTTGGACCCACCTAACCTTTCTATTAAAGGGAAATGATCATACACAGGCCTGGAAAAAGCCAATTGAGAAAGATTTGAAAATTCCTCTTACTTCTCAAACGACAAGCAACAGATGTCTTCCCACCGAATTACCGAGAAAATAAGGCATTATCCATTTGAAAATCTTGTAACCCACACTCCCTAAAAAGGCTATCGAAATTACTTATGATCGAAGTAAAACATCCTCCCCTTTTCTTCTCTCTAGGGAACTTAACAATATTAAAAATGCCCTCCCCCCTCCTCCAACTAACTAGCTAGATTACCAAAATCCAAAAACTGCATGAAGCTCTTCCCAAGAAAATGATCTAAGTGCTGGACTAGAGGGACCATACATAGATGAAACCAGTGTCGGATCCAAGACCTTGGTTAGTAGGGGTTGAGACTCACAGATAATGTATTTTTTTTTTTATTTCTTTTCATTTTATATATATATATATATATATTTTTTTGCAATTATTCATTTATAATCATAAGTTACTATAAAAATTTTTGTTCATCACAAGAAATTTTGACAAGTGGCATAGAGTCCCATAATTTGTTAGAATAGTTGACTTTTATTTTTATTAGTATTATAATGAATTTTTTTATAATTTTTAAAACTTGATATACATTGTTGGCCCACAACTTAACAACTTAAGCTTTTAGGTAAAGTGGTAATCTGGGATGGTATCAGAGCTAGTTAGTAGGAGGTCTTGAGCTCTAGTCTCATTGCCTGTGTTTATTTAAAAATTATTATATTCCGTATAGTGGGTGTTATTTATCGTTTGTTTATCTCTCCACATGCTGTCAGGCTGCATGTGCGGGGGAGTGTTAAAGCTTGATATACATTGTTGACCCACAACCTAACTGCCTAAACTTTAGGTAAAGTGGCCCTAAACTTGTGATTCCAAAAGAACTTGTTCTTTTATGCCTATTTTCATATGTAATACTAGACGTATAAATCCTTTTGTCCATTGAGTGGGCTAAAGCCCACATTCAAAGACATGTGGATCCACCACAGATGAAACCAACCATTGGTCTCTACCTCTAATATTTGACAAAACTAACATGGAAAAGAAACCTCTAAGCTGTCAACCTTACCAATAGCACGAGAATTCCAAATAATCAAATCCACATGAAGCACCTTGGGAAGGAATAAAATCCCACCCCTAACACCTCCCCTCCTATAATTTATTTAATCATAAAATTACTATATTATAATCATACTATTTATCATTAAAAAAATCAACTTGAATAAGTGTTCAAGAGAAAAACTAGAAAATAAAAGATAGTTGAAGTTGACAACTAAAATTAATAAAATGACAATTGATGCACAATTAAATAAAAAAGCAGGCAACTTATTGGGAAATTGCAAGATGGGATCTTTCCCCATTAATTATCTTGGGCTCCCTCTCAAAGCCAAATTCAAAGATTGAGTTTGGGACCCCATTATTGGAAAATTCATAAAAAGATTGGCAAGATGAAAAAGGAATTTCTTGTCTAAAGCTGGCAGACTCATGCTTATTGGAAGTACCTTGATAAACCTTCCCATATATTTCATGTCTCGTTTTCCTTTTCCAGCTTTAGTTGCGTGGAGGCTTGAAGGAATTCAAAGGAGGTTCTTATGGGGGAGTGTGGGTGCAAAGTTCAAATTCCACCTTGTCAAATGGGCCATGATCAAACAACCCACTGCACGAGAGGTTTTGGGGCTGAAATCCCTTCACTTTCAATGAAGCACTTCTCGAGTAATGTTTGTTGAGATTTATGAAAGAGAAAAACCATCTTTGGCAGGGTATCATTGCTTCCAAATATGAATTAGAGCATAATGAATGGATTACTCAAGTTGACAGAGGACCGCATGGTGTATGTCACGGTCCGACTATTTTCACACCCTTGTGAAGGGCCGTGCGGCGCTAGCTAAAACACTCTTGTTTAACAAGCGAGCCTATCGTTTACCAACATTCATCCACGAAACACTTTCATTGACATTCATTCAAATAGCAGCGGAAACAGTAATCAATTCATGAAAGCCGTGGCAAG
The DNA here is from genome assembly GCF_029873635.1 of Malania oleifera. NCBI lineage: Eukaryota > Viridiplantae > Streptophyta > Magnoliopsida > Santalales > Ximeniaceae > Malania > Malania oleifera. The sequence continues at coordinate 78,207,724 of NC_080426.1, read as the reverse complement.
CAAGCAGTAAACATTGATGCAAACGTAATTCATTAACAACACCTTCGTTGACATGGTGTGTTTAACGAGGGAGGCAAGTAGGCTAAACACGTTGACAATGGCTAGTGAGTTTTACAATGACTGATGAACACTCACCCTCCCCTAAAGAGGTTTTTATGTAACTATCATCCTGACACTAGGAAACATCAAAGTGACCGAGGAGTCATACTGCCTTATTTAGCATACAAAGACTCTACTAGCAGAAAATAACCCTACAAGTATTTACATGATGGAAACTCATCCCAAGTACACGAGATAAGCAGTCACAGGCAAGCATAATGCCCTGAACAAGCTTAGCTCGTGACATTCTTCCCCACTTATGCGGTCGACGTCCTCGTAGACTTTGGTGGTAGGTACAACGGTTGACTATCTTCCGCAGAAATCCAGCTGATTTCTTTGTCATCAAGGCATTTCCACTTTACTAGGAACTTCTGCTGCTTCTTCCTTAAGGATATGAACTTTCTTTCTGCAAGGATCTCTTCAACGTCATGTCTATCAAGTTGCACTGTCTTCAACTCTGCTCTATTGGACTGACTTTTGCTCAGGTCATTGGTGTTGGCGTTGAACGGCTTGAGGTAGCTGACATGAAACTGCGGTCTTCTCCCCTGATCTACCCACTTCTTCATCTGTTTAGAAGCTTTCTCCAGATAGGCTCGGGCAAACTCTACATTCTGTCTCCATTCTCTAGTGAAGATGTATGCCCTGGGACTCTTTCGTCTGAACGGCTCGCCCACTGTGTGAGGTAACAGCGGTCGCTGGCCTGTAACAAGCTCAAAAGTGCTCTTGTTGGTTGTTGAGCTCCTTGGGGCTTTGCCACAGAACGGAGCCACATCAAGTAGTTGCACGCCATTCTTCTGGTTGTCGTTGACAAAATGGCACAAGTATTCATTTAGAAGCTCTCCGAATCTCTTCATCTATCCGTTTGTCTATTGGTGATGACTCGAAGAGATGTCAAGATGTGACCTGAATATTCTGAAAAATTCTATCAAGAAGTTGTCGGTGAACATTAAATCTCGGTCACAAATAATAACTTGGGGAACACCCCAATGTTTCACAACAGTTACAAGGAACAATTGTGTCATCTCCTCTGCCGAACAGTACTTTGTTGCGGCCATGAAAGTACCATACTTCTTCCGCTCCCCCTTGTCTTCTTGGCAAGTGAGACAAGTTTTGGTATAATCAACCACATCATCCTGTGTGTGCGGTCAACAATACCTCCACAGTAGTCCTGTCATTGGAGTCATTCTCCGCGAATACCCCTCAATGAACTTCCTGCAGTATCTAATAAGGCCAAGAAAGGACTGCAACTCCTTCACCGTCGTGGGGATCTTTCGTTCTTGAATCATCCTTACCTTCTCTATTCCCCTCCGGATACGACCTTGTTCAATCACATGACCAAGGAATTTGTTGCTTCGCTGAGCGAATGAGAAATTCTCCTTCTTCACATTCAGACTGTTTCCCTTTAGCATGTCGAACACCTTTCGTAGATGCTCTTCATGTTTCCTCTGAAACAACACCGATGCTCCCAACAGTGTTTTGGAAGGGCGAACACGTCCTGCTTCCAATTCATCAAGTTGTTTCCCCAACTCTACTATTTCTCGAGGCGCAATCCAACATGACCCTTTAGCAGGTGGTTTCACTCCTGATAACAACTCGATCTCATGCTCCACAGTCCGTCGTGAAGGCATATTGTGAGGCAGCTTATCCGGAAACACCTCCTTATCCTCATCCAACACCGCTTGGATGGTAGTAGGCTCCAGCTCTTGGCCTACTTTGTCTACCACCGCCGTGGCTAGACGTGTCTGCTTACCCTGACCCAATCCATCATTGAGTTGTATGGCTGAAAGGGACTTCCCGTCGTCTCCTTTCGTTGCAACGACTTGCACCATGCACGAGTGATCTCTCATCAGACCCAGGGAACCACCCGAAGGCATCAACACTGCCCTCGTCCCCCTTAGGAACTCCATTCCTAGAATGACTGGAAATTCATCCAATGGCACCGCTGTGAAATTCGCATGACCTTCCCACTGTCCAAGTTTTACAGTCACTTGCTTGGCTACTCCTAGAGTAGGCTAGGTTATAGAGTTAACTGCTTTCATGCGTCCTGTATCCTTTTCTAAGGATAAATTGAGTCTCCATGCTTCCAATTGCGAAACAAAATTATGAGTAGCATTGTATCCACCATAGCGCGAGTACTCTTCCCATTTATCCTCAAGTCCGCACTGAACCCACCCTTGAGGCATGATCCTCTTCCTCCTCGCTTTCCACCCCTTTTCCCGAAGTAGAAGCTTGTAAGGCATTGAGTACTCTCTTGTGTTGACACTCACTCATTTTGTGAGATCCACCACACAAGTAGCACGAAATTTTACTCTTCCCCTTTCCATTGGGTGTGTTGAACCCTTGAGACGACGAAGCTTCCTTCGAGGTTGATGATTTAGAGTCGGCTCCTCCACTCTTGGGTTTGCCGTTCTTGAAAGACTTTCCACCGTTTTCCTCTCCGCCAAACCGTTTAGACGAAGCGGTATCATCACTAGTGTAGTCAGTCAAGCGTTCTGCAGCCGCTTGTATAGTTGACAAGTCTTGATTTCTTTGCTTATGAAGTTCAGTTCTTGCCCACGATTTCATCCCCTCAAGAAGATAGAACAACTTGTCCTTCTCCGACATATCCCGAATATCCAACATTAAAGCAAAAAATTGTTTCACATATTCCCTGATCGACCCCGTATGCTTGAGATCTCTCAGTTTTCTCCTTGCATTATACTCAACATTTTCAGGAAAGAATTGGGCCTTAAGTTCTCTCTTCAAGTCTACCCAACTATCGATTACACAGCTTTCATTTTCAATTTTTCTGTACTTGGTATGCCACCACAGTTTAGCGTCACCAACCAAGTACATGGTCATAGTATCCACCTTTGCCTTTTCTGAGGCCATCCTCACAGCGGGAAAGTAATGCTCCACATCACACAAGAAGTTCTTCAACTCCTTGGCATCTCGGTCACCCCCATACGTCTTGGGTTCTGATACCTTGGTCTTGCTAACTCCCGGAGTGTTGGAGTTCCCCATAGCAAGAACCATCAGATTCACCTTTGCATCCAGATCAGCCATACGCGACTGCAAAGTTTTAACCGTGTGGCGAAAGTCCTCTGACATGTCGCCTGTCAAACCTGCTTGATGTTTTTGTGATCCCATCACTTCATCAACAAGTTCTCTCATTTGGGCCACCCCCGCGGCCATAGTGTTGGTTGTTGTCTCAACCTGTGCTTCTAGCACGTAGATCCTCTCAGCATTGTGTGGTGCCATGGTCACTTACCAAAGCTTTCCAAATCCAACAACGAAGGCAATCGAATTCACGTAGCAACTCAACCTTGGGCTTTAACCAAGTGTCACCGACTTGGCTCTGATACCAAATGTCACGGTCCGACTATTTTCACACCCTTGTGAAGGGCCGTGCGGCGCTAGCTAAAACACTCTTGCTTAACTAGCCAGCCTATCATTTACCAACATTCATCCACGAATGACATTCATTCAAATAGCAGCGAAAACAGTAATCAATTCATGAATGTCATGGCAAGCAAGCAGTAAACATTGAAGCAAACATAATTCATTAACAACACCTCCGTTGACATGGTGTGTTTAGCCAGGGAGGCAAGTAGGCTAAACACGTTGACAATGGCTAGTGAGTTTTACAATGACTGATGAACACTCACCCTCCCCTAAAGAGGTTTTTATGTAATTATCATCCTGGCACCAAGAAACATCAAAGTGACTAAGGAGTCATACTGCCTTATTTGGCATACAAAGACTCTACTAGCAGAAAATAACCCTACACTAGTATTTACATGATGGAAACCCATCCCAAGCACATGAGATAAGCGGTCACAGGAAAGCATAATGCCCTGAACAAGCTTAGCTCGTGACATGTAGGGGTGTGGAAGTTTATTAGGAAAGGATGGGATGACTTCTTCCATTTTATCATATTTCAAGTGGGGTATGAGGACAACATACTTTTGGCGTGATGTGTGGCATGACTGGGAGGTCCTAAGTGCTTTATTTCTTGCTAACTACAACTTGGTTGCGATAAGGAAGCTCTCATCAACCATCACCTTCAAATTTTAGAGCAGGGGATCTTTTGGGACATTCCTTTTTTTTGAAACATGGAATGTTGTGGAATCCAGTATCTCATTAATTTTTATAGCCTTCTCTACGACTTTCAATTCCAAAACATGCCCAATTAACCAAAGTGGGCCATTGACAAAAACACAGTCTTCTCTGTAAAATCCTTCTGTAGGAAGCTCTCACCAAAAAATCCATTTCCATCCTTTCATAAACGAATCAAAGATTGTTCTTTTTCCCCTGTAATTCTCATGTATGTGAATAGTGTTGAGTCATTGGGTAAAATGGAAGACCTAAACTCAATGTTAGGTCTTTCCCTCTATTTATAGTATATGTGAGTACAATAGGAAAGACCATAATACCTTTACTAACTCATACTTATCACTAACAAAACTCTTAACACAATAATAATAATGCTAAAAGGCTAAATAACCATTAACACTCCCCCTCTAGTCGGAGCATATATATCATACTCCTAGCTTGTTACAAATGAATTTCACACAAGCACCTCCCAAGGCTTTAGTGAACTAATCAGTAGGCTGAAATTCATACTTCACATGAGTGGTCATAATAAGCTTCTGTACAAGTTTCTCTCGAATAAAGTGGTAATCAACTTAAATGTGTTTTGTCCGCTCATGGAAGACAAGGTTGGAGGCAATATGAATAGCAACTCAATTATCACATATCAACTCCATAGGTTGAGAATGTGGAAAACCCAGTTCTTTCAACATGTTCTTCAGCCAAACAAGTTCACATGTAGTGTGCGCCATAGCCTTATATTTTGACTCAGCACTCGACCCGACAACCATAGTTTGTTTCTTACTTTTTCAAGACACCAAATTACCACCAACAATGATACAATACCCGGTTGTGGATCTTCGATTGGAAGGTGATCCGACCCAATCTGCATCTGTATATCCCTGAATATGAGTGTGACCTCGATCCTAATATAAAAGACCTTTCCTTGATTCACCTTTGAGAAATCTCAAAATTCGAATTATTGCCTCCCAGCTACTTGTTCTCGGGGAATCGAGAAATTGACTCACAACACTTGTTGCGAAGGATATATCTGGTTGAGTGACTATGGGATAATTCAACTTTCCAACAAGTCTCCGGTACCAACCTGGGTTAGGCAACAAATCACCCATATCTAGCATTAACTTAACTATTGGGATCCATGGGTGTATCAACAGGTTTGGATCCCAATAGCCCCGTCTCGTCTAAAAGATCAAAAACATACTTTCTCTGTGACAAAATAGTTCTTATACGAGATCTCGATACTTCTCTACCCAAGAAGTACTTCAATAGTCCCAAGTCTTTGGTCTAAAACTTACTCTACAGAAAAAGCTTTAGGTCCTGGATGTCATGATCATCATCACCAGTGATCACAATGTCATCCACATATACAATAAGCAAAATACTAGTCTATGGAGTATGATGATAAAATACAGAGTGATCTACTGCACACTGATGAAGGCCAAACTCAAGTACTACAACATTAAAACAGCCAAACCATGATCTTGGAGATTGTTTTGATCCATACAATGACTTCTTGAGCCAACATACTAAGCTTGACGCCCCTTGAGCAACAAACCCAAGGGGTTGCTCCATATATACCTCCTCATGAAGATCACCATGTAGGAAAACATTCTTCACATCTAATTGATGTAGAGGCCAATACAACTAGTGGTTAAAGAAATGAACAAATGTACTAAGGCAAGTTTAACAATCGGGGAGAATGTGTCTGAATAATCCAAACCATACACCTGAGTATATCCCTTAGCAACAAGGCGGGCCTTCAGACGAACCATAGAACCATCAGGATTGGCTTTCACATTTTACACCCACCGACAACGAAACACAAACTTATCAGGAGGAAGAGGTACCAAATCCCAAGTATCATTATCATGTAGTGCATGCATCAATTCAACCATTGCCATCCTCCACTCAAAATGGGATAGGGCTTCATAAGTAGATCTTGGAAGAGCAACAGAAGACAAAGCACTAACAAAACAATAATAAGAGGGTGACAATAAATCATAACAAATTAGAGATTGGATGTCGGGTACAAGTTTATTTACCTTTTCGAACAATTTTTGGAGGATCAACATTATGAAAAATAAGATCATTTGATGAGGGAACTAGAGGCACGGTAGTAGAAGCTGGAGGAGGCACTTCCCCCTTGAGTCGCCGTGTGTATACCTGCAAATTGGGATGATTCAAGCAATGAGAAGGACTCCGGATCAAGATATAGGAGGATTGGGCACAGATACTAGGTTTTGGAAGGCAAGGCAGAGGAAGGGACTCATCAAGGTTGACAGAACTCAAGGAATCATAGTAGGATGGTGTATACTCAAAAAAGGTGACATCAGCAGAGACAAAGAATCGATGTAAAGTAGGACTATAACATTTATATCCCTTTTGAGTATAAGAATAGCCCAAAAAAAAATATTTGATAGCACGAGGATCCAACTTATCCATTCCTGGAGATAACTAATGGATAAAGGACTCAACCAAATATACGAGGAGGAAGGGAGAACAAAGGAGCCTTAGGAAAGATAACTAAATATGGGATTTTACCATCAAAGACGGATGATGACATTTTATTGATGAGGGAGCAAGTTGTGAGCACAACATCACTCCAAAAGACTTTGGGGACATTTATTTGATATAATAGGGTACGAGTGACTTCAAGAATATGTCCGTTTTTCCGCTCTGCAACTCCATTTTGTTGTGGAGTGTGGGCATAGGAGGACTGATGGATCATACCAGAGTTAGTCGTACAAGTACTTGATTGGGTATTGAAGTACTCCTTAGCATTATCACTACGAAGTATCATGATTGGCATATCAAATTGAGTCTTTATTTGGGAATAGAAAGCACAAAAGATATCAAACAACTTGGAACAATCTTTCATTAAATATGACCAAGTCATCGTAGAGTAGTCATCAACAAATGTAACAAAGTACTGAAACCCCCAATTTGATGTCTAGGACCCCAAATATTAGAATGGACAAGCATGGAGGACTAACCACCCATTTGTCGACCTGGGGAGCAAAGGGAACACGATGATGCTTGCCCAATTGACAGGACTCACACTCAAGATTAGACACAGAACTCAATGTAGGAACTTCTTGTTTCAACTTGTCCAAGGACAGATGACCAAGGTGACAATGGATTTGAAGTGGTGTAGCTATGACTGTACTGCCACTGGCCCAAGTAGGTCATCAATGACCATTACTAACACTGAACAACGACTAACAAACTACCATGAGTGCATTGCCACAAATACATGCCCAACAACTTGATATTTTGGTATATGGAAGGAATTAGAATAGTGAATCAAAAAATACAGCAAATCCCACTGTTTCAGACCCAATAAATTCAATAACAATTGATAAACAGCTTCACGAAGCATCAAACAACCATTTCTTGGGTGCCGCAATGCCACGGAAGAGGTGAACAACTCACTGATGGAGATAGCACACAGCCTCACAACTGAACATATGAATGCTGCCACAGCTCCAAAAAAAAAAACTCACAAAGAAGCCTTCACAAGCCTTGAACAAACATTAATGGAATGCCGCGAGTGCATAGTTAGAAAGGTTGAATTTTTGAGCAAATGACTGATCCAACAGCTTGATAATGTAGTCTAGAGAAGGAATCATAGCATGGCAGAGGAAAAAAAAAAGAAGAAAAAGGTGGCCAGAAATTCACTCATGTGCCAGTGCGTGGGGTCAGCCCTGCTGGCATTTGGCTGGCGCGTGGGGGCGTGTGGGTGCCTCTCTGGTGATGGGGTTTTGTGGGGTGAGTCATTGGGGGAGGGGGTTCTGTTTATGGTTGTATGGTTGGTTTTGTGAAATAATATGGGATGGAGGTGAATCTAGGTAGGACAGCCACGGGAATAGGGTTTAGTTGGATCACACTTTGATACCATGTTGAGTAATTGGGTAAAATGGAAGACCTAAACTCAATGATAGGTCTCTCCCTCTATTTATAGTATATGTAAGTACAATTGAAATGACCATAATACCCTTACTAACTCTCACTGATTACTAACAAAACTCTTAACACATAATGATTATAATGCTAAAAGACTAAATAACCATTAACAAATAGGAATCCATTCTAGGAAACGAACCACAGCAATCTCCCTTGGACTCACATTTGGAAAATGGCTGCCCCTACAAAGGTAGCTTTTCTTGCTTGGGAGGCAACACATAGTAAGATCTTAACCCTGGACAATTTGCAAAAAAGGAGGGTGCCATTCTCAATAGATGTTCCCTTTCCATTGCTGATGCAGAATCAGTTGAACATATTTTCCTTCATTGACCTGGACAAGGAGTCTTTAGAGTATGGCCCTAACCATGATCAGACAAAGGTGGGCTACTGCCAGCTTGGTGGGAGGGAAACTCTGGGCATGGAAAGGGATTCGGGCAACCAAGGAGAAGAGAAAGGCTTTGTCTCTCATCCCTCTTGCAAGTTTTGGATGTGCTTGGAAAGGAGGAAACAGGAGAGCATTCAAAAACTCTCACACCGCTTCATACTAGTAAAGAGCGGTGGATTATTGTGGTTTCCAGCTGGCATAGTAGGATTGTAGTGAACGCCCATAATGTAATTTTAAATTTTTGTGACATTCTGCAGGAGGGATGACTCTGTAATCTGGGTTGGGATCCCCTTGATGCCCTTTTAATAAAGTCCTTTTATTGTTCAGGTTAAAAAAAAAAAAGGAGCATACATGACACGATTTCCTAATTAGAAAAATAAGGTTCCACATAAAAAATGGCGGGGATGGCTTGTTTATGGAACCAAGGTGTGCATGGAAGTCAGTTGAAAGGAGAATTAACGTACTTGAAAATTGAAAATTTTAGGAGTCGGGAGACCAAAATTTTGGGTAATATTGCCTGAATGTGAGCTCAATGGATATTTATGTCGACTGTTGAAAAGTTGTGAAAATCTTATTGAGGCAAAATAGTACAAGTACTATGAGAGTGGATTTTGATAGGATTTGGAATGTTGCATTTCTTTATGCTTGTATTTTCACTATGTCTAATAAGGATTTATTAGATCTCTGAGATCAATATTGTCAAAGGCAAGTCAATTGCTTGTCTAAAGCATTCAATTGAGGTGGTCGAAGGTGCCTTTTGGGTCCAGCATCTGTCTTTACTTAGTTGGGCACGAGAGATGTGTCTCATGTTGGCTTGCAAGCTACTCAAGCTTGACTTGCTTTGTAGCATGACTCAACTGAACTTCATTTGAGTTTGAATCTAGTTTAAGCTTTTCAAGTAGTTTGATGAGTCAATTTCCTTCCGTGGTATGAGTTATCACCCCTTGATCAGTTATACTACCCCAAACAGCTGACTGCATTTTCCAACTGAAATAGAATATTACTACTGAAATTGCATTGTACAACCATAATTAGCCCTAAGAAGACATGGGCCCATGCAGATACTTGACATGTCCCCATCCTTCTAGGTCAATCACAAGGGACACAACAACGAAGATTTGCTTTATCCAATATCAAGAAGTTCGAGTTTATGATACCACTGCCAAGCCTATTCAAAGTTAATCAAGCCTATTTTGTTTGATTATTTTTTATATTGTGCAAGTGATGTATTTTACATTATATATATATATATATTTGTATATTTTATTCATGTATTAATATTATTTTATAGCCAGTTTGACCTTAATCAAGCTGAGCTTAAGTTCTAGGAACTTGCAATTGAGAGCTTGAATCCAGCAATTATAAGATTGAGTTGAATTCTAAGTTCAAAATATTTTTAGTTGAGTCAAGATTGACTATCTCACCTGTGTTAACTCAACTCAATTCGAGTACAACCCCACTAGAGCCTTGCATCATGAGACATTGAGGAATTTGTTTTGCTAAAGTTTAGAGTTTCACTGTTTTTTTGTTAAAATGCCTAGTAGAACTGACAGCTGTATAAGAGTGCCTACACAAGCATCTTTCTCTCTCCTCTGCATGTGCAGGTGAGCAATTATCCCATTTTTTTTTTCAAAATCTGTCATTGCTACCTTTTTTTTTGGCTCTGCCTGTTTGCACATGCATTTCATTTATGGAATTTTATTGTTGTAAGCTGATGTTTGCTTGTATATGTGGAAATTAGCAACTTGTTTTGCTCTGGTAGGTGCCCTTTTGCTGTGTGTCTCAGGTGATATAGTGTATCCCAGTACCTTGATGGCACTTATCACCTTTGACTGTACTTAGTAAGATTCTTGACCAATTATTTTGGTAAGTATATTGCTAGTTTTTACAATATTTTTGCTCTTTTGATCAGAGGTAAAAAGTTCTTTTGTATAATATTTCTAGGATTGTAAAACAATATGTGAACTGTAGGTTTTGCATCCTGATTGTATTGTGGGATGCATAATAGGTATGCAATGTACACACAAGACATGGAGATTCGTGACATGCTATAATTTTATTATATTTTGTTAACTAAGAGTAACCGTGCTCCATTTTGCCTTTAATGTGAGTATTATGCCTTCCATCTAAGAATGTTTCCTTGTGGCTTTTTTTTTTTTTGGTTTCTTGGTTTATTGGAGGATGCCTCATCATCCTTATTATACTTTACTTTTTCTTCTTATTATGATATAATTCTTTGTTCATCTAAAAAGCCATGACATTCTGTTTGGGAGCATGATTTTCAGGCCTTAATTTGGATTTGTGTGAGTTTGAATGAAACATAGTATGAAGTTGTGTTGAGTTTCTTCAAAATCCACATGAGTCCAGGCCTAAGGCCCAAAATCCATGCTCCCAAACACTACATAGTGTTTTGTAATTTCTTTACTGCTTATTTATCTGTTATTGTGACTCTATTCATGAAGTTAGTTTAATCAGAAAATATCAATTAGATTGCACATCTGAAAAACAAAACTGAAGTGCAAGATATTATATTTTCTTTTTTCCTTATAAAATGGAAAAATCTTCTGTTTTTTATGGCTGGCTGACACAGCATGCAAAGAAAAGTTACTTTTGCATCCTGTAGGGGGAATGATTTGAACCAATTTCTCTATCTAGAAAAAAAAAAAGGGGGGGGGGGGGGTTTTAAATCAGCGCATGAGCCACCAGAATTTATGCAGCAC